>NC_139022.1:57674407-58080169 GCF_964662115.1 Mustela nivalis
AACTATTATAGATTTCCTACAATTTTTATAAATAATCATAACATCTACAAATAGGAAATTTTCACTCCTTCCTTTTTAATCTTACACCTTTATTTGCCTTACCTTATTAGAATGGCTAGGTTCTCTAATAAAAAGTCAAATGCAACTGATGAAAACACATATCCTAGTATTCCATCTTAAGGAGAAAACATTCAGCATTTCACCACTAGTATGATTTTTGGTTATTGGTTTTTTGGAAGCTACTCTTTATCAGCTTCAGTTCCTTAATATTTCAAGTTTGCTCATTCTTTTTATCCTGAATGGAAGCTGGGCACTGTCAAACAGAATAGTGATTTATTCCTCTTCATTTTATGGGAGTATATCTGGCATTTTTCCTTTTGAACTGTCTAATAAAATGTACTAGAGACACCATCTGTATCTAGTATTTTTATTTCAGAAAAGATTGATATAAACATGCATATTTGGAAATATTTGGTACTAATCAGATAGTCTATTTCTTCTAATCAGTTCACTTGCAATCCTATCTAGTGTATGCTTCATTTCAGATATATTTTTTCAAAGTTTTTTTTAACTTTATTTTTTCAGTGTTCCGAGTTTCATTGTTTATGCATCATACCCAAGGCTCCATGCAATATGTGCCCTCCATAATACCCACTACCGGCTCACCGAACCCCCCACACCCCACCCCTTCAAAATCCTAAGTTTGTTTCTCGGAGTCCACAGTCTCTCATGGTTCATTTCCCCCTCTGATTTCCCCCAATTCCCTTCTCCTCTCCTTCTCCCAATGTCCTCTGTGTTATTCCTTATGCTCCACAAGTAAGTGAAACCATATAATTGACTCTCTCTGCTTGACTTATTTCACTCAGCACAATCTCTTTCAGTCCCATCCATGTTGATACAAAAGCTGGGTATTCATCCTTTCTGATGGAGGCATAATACTCCATTGTATATATGGACCATATCTTCTTTATCCATTCGTTTGTTGAAGGGAATCTTGGTTCTTTCCACAATTTGGCGACTGTGGCCATTGCTGCTATGAACATTGGGGTACAGATGGCCCTTCTTTTCACTACATCTGTATTTTGGGGTAAATACCCAGTAGTGCAATGGCAGGGTCAAAGGGTAGCTCTATTTTTAATTTTTAAAGGAATCTCCACACTGTTTTCCAAAGTGGTTTCACCAACTTTTATTCCCACCAACAATGTAAGAGGGCTCCCCTTTCTCCACATCCTCTCTAACACTTGTTTACAGTCTTGTTAATTTGGGGCATTCTAACTGGTGTAAGGTGGTATCTCAATGTGGTTTTAATTTGAATCTCCCTGATGGCTAATGATGATGAAGATTTTTTCATGTGTTTGTTAGCCATTTGTATGTTTGTAACTTTTTGTATTTTGTTTCATCATGTTATACTTTTGTTTATATCCACAAGAATATGGAGATTATGGATTTCACATTTTGATTTATTTATTTATTTATTTATTTGGTTACTTATGTTAGTCACCATATAGTACATCATTACTTTTTGATGTAGGTTCCATTATTCATTGTTTGCATATAACACCTACTGATTGTAACATTTTTAATATCCTTTTCTTTGTTCTTTGCAGATCTCTTTTTATTGAATTTTTAGTAAATGACAACACTAACAATTTAATGAAATAATACCAAAAAATCAGCCCACTAATATCTCACCTATATCCCAAATTCAGTCTACTGAATTTTTAAAAGAACACTCTAGTTGTTTCTTACTAAAGTAAGTTGTTTTAGATCAGACAGTGGTTTCCTTGCAATCTCGAAATATTTCAGTTACTTACTGTGATAAATATATTGTATTTCTGCTCAACAACATAAAATTCTTTCACCAGAGTCAACATAATAGTTCCCTACCACCTTGATATGAAAAACAGACATCTGATTTGATTATGACAATGAAATGTTAGTGCTAGTTTTGAGGATTTAAGGGCTGCTGAAGTAGTCAGCAGTGTCCTAGCCTGCCTAAACCATCATCCTCAAAGATTCATGATGCCAAAAATTAAAAAGCATAACCACCAGTCAACCATAATGGATACATAGCCTGAAGGAGAACTATATGTTTGTGTTTCTCAACCATTAAGATTAGCTTTGTTTATTTATTAGTAAGAGTTATGATCATTTATTAATAAAAAATAAATTATTGTATACATTACAACTGACATTTAACTGGTAGTTAATGATGTTTCCTATCAGGTTCTAAACACTGCTGTAGAATCAATACTAGACTGTGTTCCAAAATCTATACATTATTTTGCTAGAAATACAAAATTGTCTATAGAGATACTATGACACAGAAAATCCCTAAACCAGAATTGGCACTTGGGATGGGGAAATTATTATCGCACAAATTTTGGGAACTGAAAAGTCACTGACTTAAATAAATGTATCAGAAAAGAAGTTGAGTTCATTTAAATTTTTAGAAGAAATTATTTTATGGTGATAGAACTTTGCCAGTGCACTGAAAAATAATAGTTCATTTAAACACCTTTGAAGAATATATTTGCTTTGCTTCCTTGTCCATTAATGAACTATTTAATGTTTCATCCAAAAGAATTTCAATCAAGGGGGTTTACATTTGTCAAACTGTTATTATTTTTATTAAAAAAAAATTTCTCAACCTAATTTCACCAAGACATGCATGACAGCTAGTGCTCATAGTCTAATACACTTAATTTTAGGGCTATAGTTGCCAGCTAATGAAGTCGATCTGTTGATCCAAGACAGTTTTAATCCATTTTGATTAATCTAATTAAATGTCACTTCTGCAATCTTCCCCATTAGTCTGTGACATGTTAAACTTTTATCAGCTAAGAAATTACTGTATTTTATGTCCAGTTTCTTTATTTTTGAGAAGTGCCAGAGAGACCCTGTTTTCTGTTGCCTGTTTTCTGTACTTCCAATGAACATACTTGCAAATATGTTTTCTTTTTTTTTTTTTTTAATTTATTTGACAGACAGAGATCACAAGTAGGCAAAGAGGCAGGCAGAGAGAGAGGAAGGAAAGCAGGCTCCCTGCTGAGCAGAGAGCCCAATGCAGGGCTTGATCCCAGGATCATGGGATCATGACCCAAGCTGAAAGCAGAGGCTTTAACCCACTGAGCCACCCAGGCGCCCCGAAAATACGTTTTCAATGTGTAAAAAGGTAAAGGTCTCCTTTTAAACATTGAATAATGTTTACATATTTATTGTCAATTTCTAAAACATTAATTATTTTTATTTCAGGGGTGACTAACAAATTAAAACTAAGACCTCACTTACATTTCAATAAACTATCATGCCTAGGGAGTGTGCACCAAACGCTTGCATTGTTGTCTTTGTGGTTGGTTTCTTTTTCCCTTTCTTCCTCCCTCCTTCTTCTTTTTCTCCTTTTCTTTTCTTTCTTTCCTTCCTTCCTTTTTCTCCCTCTCTCCCTCCCTTCCTCCCTTCTTTCCTTTCTTCCCTCACCACAAAAAATGTACACCTGTTTTGATGTTTAGTTTTGTTCCCAAAAGTTCCTTTACATTAATAAGATTGTTAGCCTTTTTCAAAGTGAAAAGTGAGAAAGTGTTTTAAGTATAATAACAAATTTGAGGTAAATCAAAATTTTAAACTTAAAATTTTACATAAACAATTTGGGCTTTTTTCTTGCATCACCTGAATACCTGAAACTTACAAATGTTCTTTAAAAGAACTTTTATACCCATTAGCTTTAGGAATATAATATTTCGGACTGTTCTGAAAATTTAACCTATTGCCATTCTAATACACAACAGATAAGAATTATTCAAGTTACCTGTGTTGTTGGCCCCCAAAGCCAGAGAGAGTTTCTTCCTAAAATCCAATTTGATTGTTTTCTTTCTTTGCATTGATTTAAAATTCTTATCACTTAGAATTTTATTGAAGGCCCTCAGAAATTTAGTTTCAGTCTACCCTCACCTTTTACTGGCTCTTCACATCTATGCATCGAAACAATTAGGCATTTTCCTGAGACATTTCACTTATTACCTGAAAACTTGATAATATACATATAATTTTTTTTTTAGAAGTCAAGCAGCATTTATTACCTTGGTCTATCATACTGGTCTTGTTACTTTTCCTTCACAATTAAATGGTTTTCTGCCTTCTCCCCCCCTCCCCCACAATTCTGGCTACTAAACACAGTACATCCTTGAACCATTAGCTCATAGCAACACTATGCTTATTCTCCTTCTCTAACACCATTCATTCACAGATCAAAGTTCTGGTGCACAAACCCTTCCCTGTAGGAAGTTCAGTGCTTTTGAAAGGATCTGTTATAATCCAGGTCCCTAGGAAGGCCAGCTCCAGTGACATGAGGATGGACAGTAGCAGCCTGCTGGTTGTCACTTTTCTGAACACTGGACAGAGAATCTTTTCACTTCTGCTCAAGTTTTCACTTGTATTTGTTTACCGACCTCCTCTTGGTACATTCCAACTGGTCACACTGCTCCCCCAGCTCTTCTGTGATTTCTGGGCCAATCTGGCTAGTCTCTGGGGCAGTCCAATGAGAGCACCCAATACTCTGGGTAGTCCAGTTCAGGCCATCAGTACCTTGCAGAAGCAACTCTCTTTGAGACTGCAACCCCCTCACACGCCCATTCTCTACAGTGTATGCGCCATATTTCATGTGTCCTCACCCTCCAGGTGGGGTTGTCAAAGATATGCGTCTTACTTTCTGATGAAGGTTTGGCAAGGCCTTCTGGTAGGTTTGAAGCTTTGACATCATAAGGTTAGGGAAAAATAGAGGTGCATGATGTGGTTTCTCTTCCATCTCTGCCAGAATTTCATTTGCAACAGGAAAAATCTGATCAGCTGCTGCTTCTCTTCTGTCCCTGCCATCCGCAGGAGACACTCTGGCACCCCCGAAAGGTGTTCATGGAGGCCATAGAAGATCTCATGAAGTTTCTTAAAATGTTACAAATAAGGTGTCGGAAGTGGCCATGGCACAGGTCATGCTCCAGCAGTGGCCACCGAGATTTGCATCAAGAGGTCTACTCCGATCCCCAGGATCAGCCATCCACCCCAACATATATTGGGGCAACTGCCCCACCACTGCCTGGAACAAGGTGCTTCCTGCAGCTAAAATATTTTTTAATACATGAGGAAATTCATTGTTTAAAGGAGAAAATCTTCTCCCCGAAAGTGTTCTTTGGTTTAATCTTAAGTTAAAAGACTGCTTTTTGGATAACTTGTTTTATCACAATAATTGTTATAAAACTGTATTTTTCTTTGGCACACAGATCAAGTAATATTATGCAAAGAAAAGACTATGACTTGACATACAGAACCAGATAGTAACATCCTTTCGGACAACTTTTGGGTCAAAATCTCCTGCCTGGGGGGGAGGGGGTTTGGGAGAAGGGGGTGGGATTATGGACATTGGGGAGGGTATGTGCTTTGGTGAGTGCTGTGAAGTGTGTAAACCTGGTGATTCACAGACCTGTACCCCTGGGGATAAAAATATATGTTTATAAAAAATAAAAAATTCTAAAAATAAATAAATAAATAAATAAAAAGAAAAAAAAATCTCCTGCCTGCTATAAACTGATATTTTAGAATTATCACATTTGTAAATGATTTATATTTTGATTAGTTCTGTTTGTCTCATTACACTCTGTTTACCTCTATTTGGCTGGTTCGTGTCCCCTATAGTCTACATTATCTATAGCCTCCATTGTTCTAGGTGGTTACATTTATCAATATTTATAGTTCTCTTTACTGATGATTGATTGTTACATCTTCATTGCTTCTTTGGCAGCTTATAGTATTTTAGTTAAGGATCATTTGCAGAATGAACACATATAAATCAAATCCCTGTTTTCATGATTTAAAAAAAAGTAAGCCTATTCTCTCTCACTTCTTTCAGTTATTTAGAATAACAGTTATCACTTGATATTATTAACCACAAATTTTGTTACCAGAAGGAAATGATTTATACCATTTTTTTTCAACAAAGCAAAGAAAAAAGTGACAAAATAGATTTGCCAGTATCAAAGATATTATATATCACTCTAGGTTAATACAAAATATAGCGTCATGATATCAGAAAGCTACTTGGGTTGGAGAGAGAAGATTAAGAAATTGTTCTGTGTTATTTCTGTGGGGCCTTATTGACATAGCATTGCAACATTTATATATTTTGGTCAATTGTACTGCTTAATGAAACAACCACAAAAACTTACAGTCAAACTGAATTATAGAATAACAAATTATAGACTAACAAAGGGGTGGCATGGTAGAGAAATTAGTGTCATTTGGGTATATATATGGGTATGTATATATATATGCCTATATATAGATAGAAATATATAGAAATATATATATAAAATATATATATTTAAATATATATAAAATATATTTATATTATATATATTTAAATATAAATATATTTAAATATAAATATATATATTATATATATATTTCTATATATTTATATATTATATATTTATATATATATCTGGTTTCATATATTTATATTTTTTATTTATTTATTTTTTGGATGCTGGAGACAAACATCTTTATTAAAGATACTACCAAAATTTTGGCAAACATTTCAAAACAGATTTGTAAACATAATGCTTCCCTTTTCAACTGGCAGCACTTTGAAAAGACAATACGGTAAGACAACACAAGTTGAATCAACATTAGTTCAAAATCCTTATATTTTTGACCACATAACTTTTGTTCCCACATGATAAAACAAATGATAGTTTAAATCAACGTCAACAGATAAACTCCATGAAATGAAAGTTTGTGCTGTTTGATGAATCACAGTATGTTATGGTTAAATATATCTGCTCTTTTTTATATTCCTGGCTCCCAGGATGAAAAAAAAATCTTTAAATATACATTTCATGTAGGTAATAGCTTCTTTGCATATCTCTCTTCAAAAAATACTTTATAGCAGTATATAAATAGGTTATCTACATGTTTAATTTTGTAATTTTGCCCCAAAACTATAGATCTGTTTCATTTTCATAACATATTGATTTTGCCCAACATTAATAAAGCTGACGAACTGTGTATATATATATATTTATATATATACTTATATATATTTATACATATACTTATATATATATTTATATATATATAGGCATATATACATGGGAGAAGAAGGAGGAGGAGGAGCAGGAGGAAGAAGAAGGGGAGGGGAGGGAGAGAAGGAAGGAGAGGAGAAGAAGAAAAGAGAGATTACTATTAACCCAAAGATTATGGTAGCTATGGGAAAGCGGTAATACAGTCTTTTAGTCAGACATCCATAGGAATTTAGATAGTAGCTTATCAGTATCAAAATTTTTAGATTTCACGTGTTTTACTCGTAAAGACAGAGCCTTGTGTTTGTGGAATAACTGGAACCAGATTAGTTTTCTGCTGTGAACAGCTATAAAACTGGACAAAGCATATGAGGCATCTGGTTTCATAAAATGAGTGCAAAGCTACAATCCCCGACAGAACTTCAGCAATGACTTGAGCTCAGTGATGTGAACTCAACAATCACACTCCTCTGCCTGGGGACGATTTTCTCAGCCTTAATAAAGATGTGGAATTTTGCAAAACACAGAATTCCCATTGTGCTGAGGAGCCAGAAATCAGAGTTCTGGTCAGCTGAAGCAGCAGGAGTCTATAAGCCAGGATAGTGATGAGGAAGGTGCTGGGTAGAGACTGGAATTCAGAAGTCAGCATGGGGATTCCTTGGGAATCCATGGCCGAGGGGTGGCTTGTACACTCATGTCTCAGCAGAAAGTGGCCATCAAAGATTTAAAGAGGAATAGATACCAGAAGGTGAGGGACATCCTGGTAGAAGAGTTCCTTAGGACATAGGAATTCTGTCAGAATTGTTCAACTTACTTGATACCTCCTTGACACCCCTGGAATTCCTCTGAGAAATCAAAAAGGCCGAATCTGAAAAATAAGGACCATTCCCTATCGTAAGACTTCTATTTGTTTCCTGGAACTGCCATAATGAAGTACAAAGATGTGAGTGACTTAACCAACAGAAATTTGTTCTGGAGACTAGAAGTCTGAGTTCAAGGCTTTGGCCGAGTTAGTTCCTTCTGATACCATGAGAGAGTATCTGTTCCATGCCTCTCTTCTAGCTTCTGGTGCTTTGCCAGCAATCTGCCATCCTTTGTCTTGTAGACCCTGTACTGTATCTCTGCCTTCATATTCCCATGAGTCTTCTCTGTACGTGTGTCTTTGTTCATATTTCCCCCTTTTGTACAATCACCAGTTATACTGGGTTGAAGCCCACCTTACTCCAGTATGACCTCATCTCTACTTATTACATCTAGAATAACCCTATTTCCAAGTAAGTTCACATTTGGAAGTACTTGGGGGTTAAGATTACAATATTTGAATTTGTAGGGAGACACTGTACAACCCATAATACTTTAGAATCATCTTAAAAGAAAGACTTAAAGCGAGTTCTGAAAAGATTCCCTAGGGGACAAAGGGTCTGGAGGGTGAGCTCCCCTAGTTAAAACAACTATGAAATATCTTGGGCCTTCCACAGTTAAAACTAACAAAGTTTAAACAAAGCCTATAGAAATTCAGTTATACATAAAAGCCTCATGCAAAATTGTGGTCTCTAAATTGCTTCATATTGAAATTGTTTTAATTATTCATTATTCTCAATCTTTTCTTACAAGAGGCCTATATATGCTTTACTAAATTCCTTTTAATAGTTATAGTGAATACTGAAATAAAAATACTTTTTAATTGAACTGCCTGCTAGGATAGGAAAATAAACATTCTGCAGAACTTGGTTTATGATGAAAAACTTAAGGGAGAGCCAAAAAATCAGGTTATCTAGATAAATATTTCAATGCAACTCTCAAAAACTAAAATAATGTGAAAAATCCATGATAAATACAATAGAAAGATTTTAAATATAGATAGTATCAGCTACACACACACTCACACACACACACACTCATACACATACATATGTGTATATAGCCTCAGGCTACAATATCCAACAGAAAATTTAAGCTACACATTCTGAAATATACTAAATATACTAATGAAGTATAATTTAATATGCTGCATCATACATATATTGTATTTTAAGTGTTTATTCTCTCAGGAAATCAATAACTTAATTTTTGTTTTAAATTCAGTCATGCACTCACAGCTTTGTAGAAACTAGCAGCAGTTGCATTTTAATTTTATTACACATTTCTAAAAAGTATCTTTATTTCAATGTTCACTAGCACTATTAAAAGGAGTTAATGTAGAATATATGGCCCTTTTCTGCAGAAAGGATCGAGGATAATGATATATTAAAGTAATTGGAACATGATGTAATTCAGAGGCACAATTTGAATGAGGCGCTCCCACATATTACTTGTATCTGATGGAAATTTGAAAAGTCATTTAAGTACCTAATAAATTGAACTATATGGGCGCCTGGGTGGCTCAGTTAAGCCGCTGGGTTAAGCCGCTGCCTTTGGCTCAGGTCATGATCTCAGGGTCCTGGGATCGAGTCCCGCATCAGGCTCTCTGCTCAGCAGGGAGCCTGCTTCCTCCTCTCTCTCTCTGCCTGCCTCTCTGCCTACTTGTAATCTCTCTCTGTCAAATAAATAAATAAAATCTTAAAAAAAAAAAAACTTAAAAAAAAATAAAAAAAAATAAATTGAACTATACTGTAAGCCCACATCTATAAACATCAGAAAAGAACAAAATAATAAAACTAGATTTAACTATTTTTGTACTAAAAACCAGACTATTAACAATGACGTTACAAAAGAAAGGAGACTCTATGTTGGCAATGGAGTTAATATAAAATAAGCCAACTGATAGAGACATTCATGTTGCAAAATTTTGCTGAGCAAATTTATGCAGTGCTAAGGTATCTATTTTATTAATCTTATTTTATAATTTCCTCAGCAGATATATTACATACTTTGATTCTGTTCCTGTGTTTATAGCCTATCAAAAATAGCACTACATTGTTGTTTTAATAGGTAAATATAAAATAAAAATACTAAAACCTTTCCGAAAGTAATAAATGTAGAATTTCAGTGACAGGTTTAAAAATAAGAAAATCAAGTCAAATTAGGGGAAAGTCTCTTAAATACATGTTGACAGGCATACAGAAAACAACAAAGGAGCGCAGTAGAACTGCAGGATCTTATTCTGGTAGTTCTGTCTTTAGTTTCTGAGGAAGCTCCATACTGTTTCTCATAGTGTTGCATAGATAGTGCACAAGGATTCCCCTTCTCCATCCCTGGCCAGAATTTGCTAGCTTTTGTCTTTTTGATAACAGCCATTCTAACAGGTGTGAGGTGATAAATCATAATGGTTTTGATTAGCATTTCCCTGATGATCAGTGATGCTGAGCCTTTTGCCTTTACCTGTTAGCCATTTGTCTTTGGAAAATATGTCTACATCTACTCAAGTCTTCTGCTCATTTTTTTTTTAAAGATTTTATTTATTTATTTGAGAGAGGGAGAGAGAGCATGAGAAGGGAGAAGCAGACTCCCCAAGAAGCTGGGAGCCTGATGTGGGACTTGATCCCAGAACTCCAGGATCATGACCTGAGCTGAAGGGAGTGGCTTAACCAACTGAGCCACCCAGGCATCCCCTTCTGCCCATTTTTAACTCACATTACTGTGATTGTTGTTTGCTATTGAGAGGTATAAGTTCTATACACTTTGGATATTAGTGTCTTCTCAGACAAGATGGTTTGCAAATATTTTCTCCCACTCTATTAACTGACTTTTTCATTTTGCTGATTGTTTCTTTGGTGTTGCAAAAATTTTCTTTCACACAATCTCCGCCCCCCCCCCTTTTTTTTAAGGAATCACATTTGTTTAGTTTTGTTTTAGTTGCTTGCACTTTTGGTATCACATACTTAAAAATTATTGCCAAGACCAATCTGAAAGAGTTGACCTTTGTGTTTTCTTCTAGGACTTTTCCGGTTTCCAGTCTTATATTTAAAGCTTTAGTCCACCTACAGTTAATTTTTTTGAGTGGTATAAGATGGAAGTGCAGTTTTATGTCATTTATGGAAGAGACTATCTTCTCTTCATTTAATATTCTTGGCTTCCTTATCAAATATTTGTTGACCATATATGTGTGGGTTTATTTCGGGGCACTCCATTCTGTTCCATTGCTCTATGCCTCTGTTTTTGAGCCAGAGTCACAGGATTTGTTTACTATAACTTCGTAATTAAGTTGGAATGTAGAAGTGTGAAGCCTCCAGCTTTGCTCTTTTTCAGGATTGCATTAGCTATTCGGGATCTTTTGTGCTTCCATACAATTTTTAGGTTTTGTTTTATTTTTATTTAGTGAAAAATGACATTGGAATTTTTATACTGAACTGAATTTATAAATGGCTTGGGTATTACAGACATGTTAACAATATTAATTATTCTGATCCACGAACCTGTGAGATTTTTGTATGTATTTGTGTCTTCAATTTATTTCATCAGCGTCTTATAATTTTCAGTATACAAACTTTCATCACCTTGGTTAAATTGATCCCTAAGTATTTTCTAGTTTTTGATGCTATTGTCAATGATATTGTTTCATTTCTTTTTTCAGGTATGTCATCGTTAGTGAATAGAAATGCAACTGATTTTGTATATTAATTTAATATACTGAAACATTATTGTATTGGTTGATTAGTTATAACCACTCTTTGGTGTAGTCTTTAGGATTTTCTCTATATAAATATTATACACAGAGACAGTGTTTGACATGATCGCTGCTTAGTTAAAGCTATTTTTATTAGTTTATTTTCTCAGTATTCTCACCTTAAATGTAATTTCTTCACCAGAAAAAATCAGAGAAAAGTGATCTGAAAGCAAGTGTGATAATTCTTGAGATTGTCCATTAGTTCTTCCATTCATTATTTTAATTCAACCTCTTTTTCAGGATTCATATCTTTGGTTAGCATTATCTCCAAATGAAATAATTTTTGATATAGTTTCTATTTCTCCTAAACATAACTTCGTAAAACTTCAGTATGATAGGTATTGAAAACAAAATGTTAAAAATATGTGTGATGATAGCTTTTAAAAAATGGCAACTTACAAAAGTAGACTATCCACATTCAAACCAACAACCTGAAAAACATTCTGATTCCTATTAAAACCAAAAGGCTGTGTAGAAATAATCAGCTTCTAGGAGTAGAAATTGTTATTTAACTAGTTTAACTAGGGTCTTCATAAATTCACACTGAAGAGGATTAAATCAACATGTTAAGTTCTAAAATCTAATATAACAGTTAGATCTTGAAAAGTTACAGTGGAAAGAATTTCATGAATCATTTTTAGTTTCTTAAATTTAAGGCGGGGGAGTGCTCAGTCAGTTAAGCATCTGCCTTCGGCTCAGGTCATGATCTCAGGGTCCTGGGATTGAGCCCTGTGTCCAACTCTCTACTAGCAGGGAGCCTGTTTCTCCCTCTCTCTCTCTTTCTCTTTTTTTTTTTTTTAAATTTATTTTTTATTTATTTTCAGCATAACAGTATTCATTATTTTTTTTTTACCACACCCAGTGCTACATGCAATCTGTGCCCTCTATAATACCCACCACCTGGTACCCCAACCTCCCATCCCCCCAACACTTCAAACCCCTCAGATTGTTTTATAGAGTCCATAGTCTCTCATGGTTCACCTCCCCTTCCCATTTCCCCCAACTCCCTTCTCCTCTCTAACACCCCATGTCCTCCATGCTATTTGTTATGCTCCACAAATAAGTGAAACCATATGATAATTGACTATCTCTGCTTGACTTATTTCACTCAACATAATCTCCTCCAGTCCTGTCCATGTTGCTACAAAAGTTGGGTATTCATCCTTTCTGATGGACGCATAATACTCCATAGTGTTATGGACCACATCTTCCTTATCCATTCATCTGTTGAAGGGCATCTTGGTTCTTTCCCCAGTTTGGCAACCATGGCCATTGCTGCTATAAACATTGGGGTACAGATGGCCCTTCTTTTCACTACATCTGTATCTTTGGGGTAAATACCCAGGAGTGCAATGGCAGGGTCATAGAGAAGTTCTATTTTTAATTTCTTGAGGAATCTCCACAGTGTTCACCAAAGAGGCTGCACCAACTTGCATTCCCATCAACAGTGGAAGAGGGTTCCCCTTTCTCCACATCCCCTCCAACACATATTGTTTCCTGTCTTGTTAATTTTGGCCATTCTATCTGGTATAAGGTGATATCTCAATGTGGTTTTAATTTGAATCTCCCTGATGGCTAGTGATGATGAACATTTTTTCATGTGTCTGATAGCCATTTGTATGTCTTCATTGGAGAAGTCTCTGTTCATATCTTCTGCCCATTT
Source organism: Mustela nivalis (assembly GCF_964662115.1). Lineage (NCBI taxonomy): Eukaryota > Metazoa > Chordata > Mammalia > Carnivora > Mustelidae > Mustela > Mustela nivalis. Next base: position 57,687,744 of record NC_139022.1, read on the forward strand.
TTTGATACAATTGTCTGTTTTGTGTGTGTTGAGTTTGAGGAGTTCATTATAGATCCTGGATATCAACCTTTTGTCTGTACTGTCATTTGCAAATATCTTCTCCCATTCCGTAGATTGCCTCTTTGTTTTTTTTTGACTGTTTCCTTTGCTGTGCAGAATCTTTTGATTTTGATGAAGTCCCAAAAGTTTATTTTCGCTTTTGTTTCCTTTGCCTTTGGAGACATATCTTGAAAGAAGTTGCTGTGGCTGATATCGAAGAGATTACTGCCTATGTTCTCCTCTAGGATTCTGATGGATTCCTGCCTCACATTGAAGTCTTTTATCCATTTTGAGTTTATCTTTGTGTACGATGTAAGAGAATGGTAGAGCTTCATTCTTCTACATATAGCTTCCCAGTTTTCCCAGTACCATTTATTGAAGAGACTCTTTTTTCCACTGTATATTTTTTCCTGCTTTGTTGAAGATTATTTGCCCATAGAGTTGAAGGTCTATATCTGGGCTCTCTACTCTGTTCCACTAGTCTATGTGTCTGTTTTTATGCCAGTACCATGCTGTCTTGGTGATCACAGCTTTGTAGTAAAGCTTGAAATCAGGTAATGTGATGCCCCCCGTTTTATTTTTGTTTTTCAACATTTCCTTAGCAATTTGGGGTCTCTTCTGATTCCATACAAATTTTTGGATTATTTGCTCCAGCTCTTTGAAGAATACCAGTGGATTGGAATGGCATTAAAAGTATAGATTGCAGGGCGCCTGGGTGGCTCAGTGGGTTAAGCCACTGCCTTCGGCTCGGGTCATGATCTCAGGGTCCTGGGATCGAGTCCTGCATCGGGCTCTCTGCTTGGCAGGGAGCCTGCTTCCCTCTCTCTCTCTCTCTCTCTGCCTGCCTCTCCATCTACTTGTGATTTCTCTCTGTCAAATAAATAAATAAAATCTTAAAAAAAAAAAGTATAGATTGCTCTAGGCAGTATAGACATTTTAACAATGGAAAGATTATCCACCATGACCAGGTGGGATTCATCCCTGGGCTACAAGGATGGTTCAACATTTGCAAATCAATCCATGTGATAGAACAAATTAATATGAGAAGAGAGAAGAACCACATGGTCCTCTCAATCGATGCAGAAAAAGCATTTGACAAAATCCAGCATCCGCTCCTTATTAAAACACTTCAAAGTATAGGGATAGACGGAACATTCCTGAACTTCATAAAATCTATCTATGAAAGACCCACAGCAAATATCATCCTCAATGGGAAAAAGCTTGCAGCCTTCCCATTGAGATCAGGAACACAACAAGGATGCCCACTCTCACCACTCTTGTTCAACATAGTATTAGAAGTCTTAGTAACAGCAATCAGACAACAAAGAGAAATAAAAGGTATCCAAACTGGCAATGAAGAAGTCAAACTCTCTCTCTTTGCAGATGACATGATTCTTTATATAGAAAACCCAAAAGACTCCACCCCCAAACTACTAGAACTCATACAGCAATTCAGCAACGTGGCAGGATACAAAGTCAATGTACAGAAATCAGTGGCTTTCTTATACACTAACAATGAAAATACAGAAAGGGAAATTAGAGAATTGATTCCATTTACTATAGCACCAAGAACCATAAGATACCTGGGAATAAGCTAACCAAAGTGGTAAAGGATCTGTACTCGAAGAACTACAGAACACTCATGAAAGAAATCGAAGAAGACACAAAAAGATGGAAGACCATTCCATGTTCTTGGATTGGAAGAATAAACATTGTTAAAATGTCTCTCTCTCTCTTGAACTTTCCTACCAGCTTTTGCTCTCTCTCTCACATGAATTCTGTCCTCTCTCTCTCAAGTAAATAAAACCTTTAAAAATAAATAAATAAATTCAAATATGACTAATTAGAGCCTTTTAGCTTAGCTCTTTACTTCTCAAATGAAAGATCAGATTTTTACTTTATTAGAAATGTATTACATTTCCCTGTAAATGTTTTTGGTGTTTTATTTAAAATGGTGACTACATCATTTTGAAGCTGGCTTTTCTTCTTAGGAAAACATTTGTTATTTTATAGTCATAGTTAATATAAAATACCATTTTTGGCAAAATGTTTCTTGCCATATTTCCCTTTTTTCTCATAGAATCTTTATTCTATTTATTAAAGCTTTTCTGGAACTAAATTCTTCTCGAAATAAAACTAAAGAGCTAACATCTTGTCTATGTCTAGATACAATCTGCATATTTTCATTTTACTCACAGTACAAGTTTTTATCAATAGTGCTAATAAAGTTGGAAATGAAAATGTCTTAAATTGATACAAAACTGCCTAATAATCAATTTTCACTATTAACAGTGATGTTATAGGGTCAAAATCAAGTTTTAAGCGTCTCTTCTTCTGAAAGAATATTAATATTGAAATTAGAAGCTGATAAATCAAAAACAATCCTCAAAATTGATGTAAAAAAATTGCAAATGGTTTCTGGAGACCAAAAGTCTAAGAAAGTTATCTATTATTTTTGAAAGTAACTTGTAAACATGAGAAGGAATTTAAAACAGTCAATTCATTAAATAACAGAAAAACTTTCATTTATGTACAAGAGATTGAAAAGTTTGCTTTTGAGAAAGCTTTATTATTATCTATTTGCAAAATATGCAATTTCAAACTATTATATAGATCGAATATGTTATTATTACTTTGTGTATTTGTGAGTTTTATTAATATACAGACTAATTTGGTCATATAGAAATAAGAAACTTCATTCAAATATATTATAATCCTTTGTTAGCAAAATTAAAATATCAGTTCTCTTTAACTCACTATAGGATTTTAATTCATGATTTTAATTTGTTTGGACCTTTACACATCACACAGCCATAGGTTTTTGTCTAAATCTAGACTGGTATTGATCTTCCCAAAGTGATCTTAAACACACACACACACACACACACACACACACACATACACACACCCCTACCTGCACATGTGTGCTTTTAGTACTTGGTTTTCACCATTACTAACAATCATCAAAACTATTTCATCTATTTATTTCCTTTCATACTGCCAGTGATCCTCCTCAGCACACACAAAAGAAAGTTCAGATTATTCACATTATCATGCCTGTTAAATAAATACCACAGTGTTGTTCTTTACTGGTTTCTTAATTTCTAGTCTATGCTGATATTTTCCAGGGTTTCAGGAATGCACTTGCCAATAGTCAACAACAAAAAAGTTCAGAAATTATCCCAGCCTCACTCCATTTCATTTGCTTCTAAATGCCTTACCCTTCTGCATAGCTTCAGTTTCTTACATGTGTTTTTCAGAGTATATATCCTTTTATTCTAGCTATGTTACAATTAAGGAACACCCTTTTCACCATTCACCATGATCACTCTTACCACTTCCTTAAGGTGGTGGTACTTTGGACTATTTTCACCCAGTTCCATGTTAGGGCTCTTGGTGGGGGCTGCCTCCATTCTGTAACTTTTCTGGTCCTCCAGGAATTCTACTTGACTGTACTCGTCATGACACTTTCTCACTTTGCTTTAACATTAGGCCTTAGTCTCATCACTACATTTAGATCCAAAATACGTTTTGCCATTCACCTATACAAATTACGAAATCAGTAACAGTAAATTGAATAGTGAGTTATTTTCAGTATTCCAATTAGACCATGAAAAATTTTAAAAATGTCACTCTGTTTTACCTTGAATACATAGTTCTTTAAATATTTGAGTAATATTTTTTAAAGATTTTATTTTTTATTTTATTTTTATATTTTTATTTTTTTTAAAGATTTTATTTATTTATTTGACAGAGAGAAATCACAAGTAGATGGAGAGGCAGGCAGAGAGAGAGAGGGGGAAGCAGGCTCCCTGCTGAGCAGAGAGCCCGATGCAGGCCTCTATCCCAGGACCCTGAGATCATGACCTGAGCCGAAGGCAGCGGCTTAACCCACTGAGCCACCCAGGTGCCCTATTTTTTAATTTTTTGACACAGAGAGAGAGAGATCACAAGTAGTCAGAGAGGCAGACTGGGGGTGGGGGAAGCAGACTCTCTGCTGAGCAGAGAGCCTGATGTGGGGCTCAATCCCAGGACCCCGAGACCATGACCTCAGCCAAAGACAGAGGCTTAATCCACTGAGCCACCCAGGCGCCCCAAATATTTGAGTAATATTAACAGGAAGTGGACTACTACTTAATGAATGTCCTTTGATAGAAAAAAATAGCATGATATAATACAGTTAATAAAAAAGGCTTTAGTGACAGAGAGGAGATAAGTTTCTAGCTCAACAAAATAGAAAATGCATTAAAAGCAGCTTATAACAGAGAAGGATAAGAACTCTGTAAACTTAAAATAATTAGAAAAATAAATATGACCTCAAAATGTGTTTTTAAAAATCCCCTCTAGGATACAAATGAGTTTTTGAAACTTCTGGTGTTACCGATCTATCTATATGCTTGTTGTATGTAACCTTTCGGTGTTATCCATCTATATGCTTGCCACCCATGCTTAGAAAGAGCTATTGTCAGTGGAATTTAGTACCCAAATTTAGACTTCTGATACTGTCCTAAGAGTCAGCTAAATCAATGTTTGGGGGAAGCAAAGTCAAGATAACCCAGGGATATCTTGTTATTTCCAAAAAGCAAAGATAATTTCAAAGATGTCTAAAATAGTACCAGTGAGAATGAAGAAGCCAGGGAATTAGAGTTCCCATCTGCCAAATACTGACAATTTGAGATTCATATCAACAAAATAGCAGGGGCATCTGGGTGGCTTAGTGGGTTAAAGCCTTTACCTTGGGCTCAGGTTATGGTCCCGGGGTCCTGGGATCGAGCCCCGCATCGGGGTCTCTGCTCAGCAGGGAGCCTGCTTCCCTTCCTCTCTCTCTGCCTGCCTCTCTGCCTCCTTGTGATCTCTGTCTGTCAAATAAATAAATAAAATCTTTTAAAAAAAAGAAAATAGTAATTACTGTCCGTTTTATTAAGTTGATTTTATAAAAGTTCTAAGTCCAAGGTGACACTCAAAAAGGACAAATACTTAAAATGTACTAAAGGGAAATCACACAGGACTTTCCCAAGTATGTTTACAAAACAAAAATTTCTCTATACTGAACCATATTTCAGCAGAATGCATCTTAGGCAATTATGCTTTCATTTATTGCACGAATTAAATAAGTAGTATATATAAATTTCGGTAATTGCCTACTTGAAAATCATATGGGATATACAGCATTTAAGAGAATAAAAATAACTTTTAACCATATTTATATTGCTTGTTAATGTTAATTAAAAATGTTCGAATACACTGAACCATATAAAAGGTAATACTAAGTAAGTATTATGACAGCAGTACTATAAATGACATCATACCAAATAAAACCAATAAAATATATGATATAAGAGAAGATGGGAGAAGTTTAAACCTCTATTATATTAGATACAGAAACAGATAAAGAATTCAACAATAAGTTGGTAACTACTTTCTAAGGCAGGATTAAACAAAATCAATATAAGAGCTTATCGGAATTTTCATAGTATTTTACAACTAGTCAGGGTTTCATGACCTTTTTTCTTCTTATTAAAAATAGAGACATGTATATGTTACACTTTATGGGGGACTTTGGGAACAAATTCTTTGGCACCCTATTTATGCTGGATAGTATAGAAAATCAGGCAGAAAAAAAGTCTTCTGAGATAAATTAAAGAGGAAAACTGTAAGTTAAATTATATATACATATATAGAGAGTTTATAAAGATAACATATATACATATATATGTATATCTATCTATATATGTATGAATGTATTTATGTATGTATGTATGTATGTATGGTTTGCTTCTTTTAAAGCTCATTGAAATATTAATAATTTAACACATTCTCCAAAGAAGGTTATGGTATATGATCTCCAAACATAATGGACCACAAAATTGTTGTCTTTTCTGGCCATCTTGAGGAACTAAATTTCTGCAGAATGCACTTTAAGAAATTATTTTCATTTGTTGCACAAAAATATGAATTGGACTAATAACACACATGGAAATTCCTATTTCTGGTATCTCTAAGATTGAAACAAAGTTTTGTTGTCTATGGAGCATTCATAATGCTTCTAGGATTACACTGGCATCACCATTAACTATAACAGTATATTTTTAGATAGGCCTATATTTTAAAGGAAAACTTTAATAAGGGGAGAAACTGCACTTTTTTTTCTTTTCTAAAATAGTACTCAATATTCAAATTCACACCATGCTCTGATTTTCCTTTTCCAGAGCTTAACATACATAGACTAATAAAGAATAAGTAATTTCTCTTCTGATTTCTGATTTGAGAACCGTAACAGTAAAACAGCTTGCTCTAAAACTGCATAATATGTCATTTTAAGATTTCTAGAAATGCATTGTAATAGCACTGGGAAAGATCTAGGAGGAATATAATAGAAAGTCACATTAAAGTAATATTCTCTCTTGAAAGTAAAAATAGTACACATTATTGCATGTTTGCAATTCCATATTGCTTTTCATCTCAATACTTCAAATGCTCAGAGTGTGATTATAATGGCGGCAGGTTCACCTAACAGGATTGGGAGAAGAAGGATGCTGTGCAAGTGAAAACATTGTATATTGTTAGAGAAAATTTGTTTTCACTGCACTTGTATAAGAGCTGGGAGTCTGGGTTTTGATTTTGTGGTTATTGTAAAGGTAGTTTTTCTTAATCTGCCTAATACCTTTCAGGAAATTAATGGGTTAGAAAAAAGTTAGGTATTTGACTGTATTTTTATCACAATAGCAAGTGCTTATTTATTTAAAGTAAAATACTAAATTCAAAAATAATAGGACAAAAGATATAGTACAGAGTAACATAATGGAAATTCTACTGCAAATTCTTTAACCTTTTGAGGACTTCTGGTCTCGAGGGCCTTTTTCAGTGTGAGCATAATACAGTATCACGAACTCTAAATCAACTTGCCCTCAATCCTTCTATCCAAAGGATCTCACAGCTGCCTTCCACAGCAATGAAACTACTCTGGATCTGTAGGTTCCAGAGACCTCAGTTCTGTCCTCCTGGTACCAGATTTATGACCATGCCACAGGTTTCCAACTTGACTGGTCTTACACATTACATAAGAATTACCACACATACACACTTCCAGGCCTGGTGCTTTGCAAGCAACAGTGGCCTTATCCTGTCTCACTGACTAAATGCTCACATTGTATCTATATTTTATAAAGCACCTCTATGGAGTGGGTTTTTTTTTTTTTTTTGTATTTTGAATCTAGTGGTTGTCCTTAGTAAATGACCTTCAATTACCCAGCTGCAGTGCTGGCATAGAAGTTAACAAAAGATGCTTCTGAATAGACAAGCCTTAAAATTTTTTCTTGGATGAAAAGAACACAGAAGTAAAAGTGGCAAGAGAATGAGTGGGACAAAGTTGGGCTCCAGGCTCTGTCCTATTTTTTTCTAGCATTACGTATTTTTTTTTTTAATTAAAATAGTCTGAGTGGATTTACTGAACCCAGATGAATTCAAGGAATCATAGAAAGGAAGAAGGCAAGGCTATAAAAAATGTGGGAGTTCCAGAGGGTAACTATTGCACTCACCTGCCACATGGCCAGCTTCCCTCTTAGTGTGGGATTGGCCTTGTTCTATTCATACACGGAAGAAAGCTAATTAAAACTTAAATAGGGAGCATAAAGTCTCCTTTCCAGGGATATCAGCTTATATATGGTTTCCCTATTCAACTGTTCTAATTTTGAGACACAATTTTTACACTTTCTTCTTGATGTAGAACATCGACTATATTGCAAGTAGGCAAAAGACACCCATGCATCACTGTATTTGTTTAACCCTCAGTACACGTTGGAAGAATATTATTATTATTTTACAAAGGAAGAAAAATTAGGCTCAGACGAATTACCCAAATCATTGACATTAATAGGGAAAATAGGAAGAATTGTTATAAAGAAAAATGCCAAAGCTAATTCTCATTCCTTTATAATCTGGCCCATTCATTTTTTTATACACTGAGTGTTTGCTGAAGACTCACCTAGCCTTGAGTACTAAGCTAGGTGAAAGGGAGATATGACAGTCATTGTGAGTAATTTTCCAGGTGACTTTATCCTGTTCTCTTTCTAACAGAAGAGCAACCTCATTGGAAGATTTCCCAAGAAACATCTCATGATTGACACTGGTCAGTCATAATCCCCCACCCTTTTGGTGGATACATGTTTTTCTTACTTCTGTTGTTACGGAGTTAGGGGCAAGAAGATTTTTGTGAAAAAAAAAAAAAAAAGAAAAAAGAAAAAAAAAGAAAGCATGAGTTTTTTGAAGACCAAAAGCCACAGCCTTTCAAAGAGAAGACCTTGCTCATACCCTTTCTCCCTGCTGGGTTGCTGGAGTCATCTTACATAAGACAAAGACGACAGGCCCATGTGTTGAGAGGGGAAAAGATGGAATAGGTTGGTGATGACACTGAGGCACTGAGTAAACTCTGGTCTATCTCTGAATTTTTATAACTTAATTGGGTCAGAAATATTTCTCCAAGGGAGCAAGAAAGACCTGAAGGATCAGTAAGAATTAATTAAGCAAAAAGAGCACTTGTCCTCTCAAGCTTCTATGTAGCATAATGTGTTCTAAGAATGTAAATATATGATACTGTCCAGAAAAGGATTAATTTTGCCAAAAAAAAAAATTGACCTGTACTCAGCTCCTGGAAGATAATCTCAAAGCCCCTCAAAGTTTCTGCCAGGTAAGAGTGTTTTTTATCAACTGGGCCATCAGCTGACCCACATTCTCTATGTTAACAATATGATTTATGGTGGGGCCTTGGAGGAGCTGGAAACTTTAAAGGGACTCATTGTGGCATAGCCCCAATAAAACCTCTAGACACCAAGGCTCTGGTAATCTTGTTGGCTATTCTCCATGCATACTGTGACACATAGTTGATGAGAGAAGGAAGCTTTGCCTGTACCCACTGGAAGAGGACAACTGGAAGGTCTATCCTTGGAACTCTCCTGACTCCTCTTCTATATGCCTCTTCCTTTGCTGATTTTAATCTAGATCATTTTGTTGTAATAAACTGTAACTGTAAGTAAAATAGCTTTTTGTAGATATTGTGAGCATATCCAACAAATTATTAAAACTGACAGTGTTTGGCAAACCCCTGAACTTGCAGTTGATGTGAGAAGTTGATGCCTTAAACTTCGTAGATGGTTTACAATACTTATATCTCAAAAAGTTTATTTATACACTGAGTGTATAAGTATTGCTTACATTATTTATCACACCTAGTTCTTCTCTTTCTATAGCTTTTCTTGATGGCTAAAGATGGTATGTAGAATTATATATGCTTGGTCATTAAAAGAGAGTTAGACTGTTTCAATTTTAAGTAGTCTTTTTTGGATGAATCTATTTGCCCAGATGACTTTAGAAAAATATTTCTGTATTAATTTTCTAGGGTTATGTAACAAAAATACCACAAACTGGGTGGCCAAAAATAACAGAAATTATTGTCTCAGCTCAGGAAATAGAAGTCTAAAAATCAAGTTGTCAGCAGGATCATGTTTACACTGAAACCTGTAAAGTAACCTCCTTTCTACATCTTCCTAAAATCTTCTGATGATCTGCTAGAGATCCTTGATCCTGGATTGTTTGTCTTCCAGAAAAAATGCACAGTATCTGTCTGTGTCATCAAAGAGGTTTCTTCTCTCTGCTTCTGTTACAACATTTCCTTCTCATTATGAGGACTGTAGGTACATTAGATTAAGCGCCTACCCCTCTGCAGTAACATTAGATAATTACAACTGCTATGATCCTATTTCCAAATAAAGAATATTTTGAGATACTGAATATATTACTCCAACATACATTTTAGGGGGACAATTCAACCCATAACTGTTCTCTTATTTCTTTTACTTTTCTTTCCTGTTTGTAAAATATTGTGGTATATGGAGAATTGCATGCATTCTTATGGTGACCTCTAACTTAGCTCTATGAAACTAAGGCTCTGGCAACTCCGTGGAGTGCTCATGCTTGCCTGAATGTGAAGACAGGGAAATGGGCTGGCAAATTCTCTCAGGCTCTTCTGTGGGAAGTTACTGGGATTTCATTACAAATCCATTTCCATAAAGATCTCCATCCTTTTTTGAGAGTAATGTAGAAGACAAATCAGGATACTTGGTCTGACCCCTCTATTATCTCTCCTTCAGGTTTATTCCACTTTCAAAGTGGTGGACATTTGAGAATGTGGATGTAAAGGAAGGGTGTGGTGAGAGGGGAAGGAATATACTTCATTGCTGGAATTGGGGAAGAAAACAGCTCAGCTCTGCTGTAGGTCATTAAAACACAGTTACTGTGGAGATATTCATTGGAATGATTTTCCCTTATTTTCAAATCTTCTAAAATATTAATACACTATACCAGATCAAATGCAAAGATCAAAATAAATGCAGTATACCTTTATCCTTGAACTTCTATTTACTAAAGATTAAAATATAACTTTCTTCTAAGACCTATGATTTACATGATATTCTTCTGCTTAAAATTATGAAAAGTGTTTCTCTTGTGCTATGGATTTTATCAAGTATAATCTTATAGCTTAGCAATGATTTTTCTGGCCAAGTGGCATTAACTCTTTTGCAAAGTACTTAAACTATTTATACAATTTGTGAGGATCCTCATGGTTTTATGCCTTAAGGTTAATAAAATTTTAATTCATAAATAATTAAAATATTCTATGCATCAAAAGTACATCTGGACTAGAATTTAATGAGTTAAGACATCCTGGTTTTCCTTGTAGGATGTTCACATAATTTCGTGGACCACTGATATTGATATTGTTGAGATCCCAGCCCCTGTCCTCTTACGAACTATTAATATATGCTCTAATTTTTACAACAACCTGTTCCACATATGGTACCTAGGCAAGATTTCTGAAATCATACACTAAAGTTATAGCTCACTGGGAGGTGTTTAGCTCTTCCTCATAACAGCCACAGGAATGTTGTACATGTTGCTTCATATGCTTAGCGTGCTCTTTCATGCTTGTTGCATGGCTGACTCATTTGCAGGTTTCTTGTGTAAAATGTCATCTTTTGATACCTCTGTTAAGATCTCATCTTTTCATAGACATCTTCTATAATAATCCAAACAATGTAGCCCCACTAGTAATTCTCTATGCTATATTCCTTCTAAGTTCTAGTTTCTCTACCTGAAATGATCTCATTTTAAACCTGACTCCTCTCTCTACATCTTCTAAAATATAAATCCAGTGGACATAAGGATGGCATATGGTATCTGGCATTAAGTATCCAATAAATCAAGGTGAAGTATAATAATAAAACATCATTTCAGCTAAATTAAAAAGTACAACCTGTGAAGCTTTGTGATCTTCCCTGATAACTTTCCATCACTTTGGATTTGGAATAAGAACTTTGAAGAGTGGACTAGGAGGGGAGTGATGTACCAGAAGGAAACTGTAAGTCAGGAATTTGGCAAGTTTAAGAAGAATAAAGTATAGATACTGAGAGAATGGGAGATTGAGATAAATATAAGATATGCTCTTAATAACATTTATGTTCAAATTGGTTTCACTACCTCATAAAAAGCACATCCCCAAATGTGTTTTCAAATGAGCTCTTCCATAAGTTGATTTTCATGTGATTACTAAAGTTTGGCTTGTTCAGAAGACAGGGTAAGAATTCCTGAGAAAAGAGTAGATATGGAGGACCAATTTTATATAAGAATTTAGATCAGAAATGAGTCAAGAGGGAAGCTCTTTCAGGAAGGCAAGGATTTTTTAGTGTCTATAGCTCTGTAGGTTATTGTTATTCTCTCTTTCCTCATTAATCCATGAAATTTTATTGAGCTCACACTCGCAGCATTCCTCAGGCACTATAGATAAACCAATGAATTACACACTCCAATTCCTTGACATTATGATATTTACATCCTAATGGGGGACATATCAACATTAAATAAAAACTTACTCTGGTTAGATCCGAAAGACTGAATGCCTTCAAGTAGAGTTAATTCTTCCTTAAATGTCATATAAGCAACATTAACAACAATTAAAATGGTTAAAGAGATTGTTATAAGCAACATTCTACAAGAACAGAGAGAACAGAGCAGAGAATATATATCTGAAGCTAAAAAGAAATGACTGAGTGATAGAAGATTTAGAGTATCAGAGTCTGTAGTATATAAAACCAATAAGCAGCTTTTTTTTAACCTATCAGAAGTCCCACAAAGTTTCCAAAATTAATACTGCCAGATGCCTTTGCAATTGTGGGATATGGGCAAAGCTAAAATTAGTAAGACAGGTGAAGTTTCTTTAAAAAGCTGTAAGTGACTCACTCTTTCCCCCATTCCATGCAGGCTGTGAAATTATATCCCCACCACAGTAAAAGATGGGGGTTGTAGTCTCCGAAGAGAATTAAACAGAAGACTTGGAAACCAGGCATGGTTGAGAGCGAGGAAACCATATGGAAAATGTACAGAATAAAGAGAGTTGTATATCCTCCAGGTCATTGTAATTCCAGTAAGAAAATAGAAAATTGTATTCTGGGAAATCTTTCAAGTAAAAAGTAGATATTTAATTCAAATTACTTAGTTATATCCCATGCAGCAATTTCATTATACTACTCTTAGCTTTAGGTAAGTCTCAGTGCATTAATCTCATAAATGATGAGATAAATAAGAATTCTCAAGTCCGAGAAAAATGTCAGATATGTAAGAAAGAGACATAAGCAAATAAATGAACAGCAGTCTCCAGGAAACAAACAATTTGAAGGTAAAAGTAAATATAAAAATATATTTTTAATATCAACAGAAAAAGAAGATATTTTAAAATTTGCAAGAACAGGATAGTATAAAAAAGTATATATAGAACATTCTAAAAACTCTTTAAAATTAAAAATATAATGTTAGTACTTAAAAACTCAAGAAAAGTTTAAGTGGTGGGAATCTTCCAGAAAAAAGCAAAACACAACTGTAGAAAATAAAAAGGAAAGCCAAGGTGACTGGATGATCCATTCAGGCATGTCAACCTCTAAATAGTGAGAGCCTAAAAACAGCGAACTCATTAAGGAAATAAAATATTCAAGAAAATTTTCAGAGCAACAACAAAATGTTTCCCTATGTATAACTTTAACTTTGTACTGCAACAAACAAACAAAATAAATGAACATAAACCCATACCATGTAGAAATTACTATGCATTTACTAAACTGTATCTCGTTTGAGCTAAACTGGCTGTGAAACTACTGTATTTTCTCTACTTTCTTCCCACACTTGCTGGCTGAATAGAAATGATCCAGTAGAGGATTCCTCCAAAACCCTAGTAACTTTCAGAATGACTAGTTGAGGAGCCTGATATATCACACTGAAAGCCATATTCCAAGTACCTTCCAAACTGACTGACAGATGAACTATAACCTCTGTCGTGGCAAGCTACAGAAATTTGGGATTGTTTGTTATAGCAGTAGCCTCAGTGATTAATAGAAACTGTAAACACTATTTCTCTAATCTAAATCCTGATATAACCACATTAAGGATATGGAAAGTGAAAGTATAGAAAATGTGTTTGTGGGGCACCTGGATGGCTCAGTCGCTTAAGCATCTTCCTCTTGGTTTTAGCTCAGGTCATGATCTCAGGGTCCTGCAATGGAGCCCTGAGATGGGCTCTATGCTCAGTGCCAAGGCTCCTTGTCCCTTTGCCTCTACTCCTACCCCTGTGTGTACTCTCTCTCTCATAAATAAATAAAATCTAAAAAGAAGAAGAAGAAGAAGAAGAAGAAGAAGAAGAAGAAGAAGAAGAAGAAGAAGGAGAAGGAGAAGGAGAAGGAGAAGGAGAAGGAGAAGGAGAAGGAGAAGGAGAAGGAGAAGAAGAAGAAGAAGAAGAAGAAGAAGAAGAAGAGGAAGAAACTGTGTTTGTAGAGGGAGGGGACAGGGGACGGAAGACAGAGGCATATTTTTCATTTTTTTTGATAGTGGAAAGTAAACAGATAATGATTCAAGGTAAAAAAAGGAAATCTAGAATTAGTAAGTTAGTCTATTATTTAGAGATTATATAAATAAATGTCAAAATAATTGGCTAAAAGAGTTAAAAGACACTATACTTGTAGAAAATTGTGGAATGGGTATTTTCTTTTCCTTAAGGACATTTAAGAAACTATTTGACAGGGAAGGAGTCAAGATGGTGGAGGAGTAGCAGACTGAGATGAGATCAGGTCACAGGATTTCAGTTAGGTAGTTATCAAGCCATTCCAAACACCTACAAACCCAACAGAAGATTGAAGAAAAGAAGAGCAGTAATTCTAGAAACAGAAAATCAACCATTTTCTTTCTTTTTTTTTTTTTAAAGATTTTTTATTCATTTATTTGACAGAGGGAGATCACAAGCAGGCAGAGAGGCAGGCAGAGAGAGAGGAGGAAGCAGGCTCCCTGCTGAGCAGAGAGCCAATGTGGGACTCGATCCCAGGACCCTGAGATCATGACCTGAGCCAAAGGCAGCGGCTTAACCCACTGAGCCACCCAGGCACCCCTCAACCATTTTCTGAAAGGTAGGATGTGCAGAGAAATGAATCCAAAGCAATGGGAAGATAGACCGTGGGGGGGAGGGGCCAGCTCCTGGCAAGTGGTGGAGCAATGTAGCACAGAATTCGAACTTTTAAAAGTCAGATGTCCACTGAGGGACATCGCTCCAGAGGCTAAGCAGGGGTGGAGACCTTGTGGGGACAGTGTGGTCTTAAGTCCCACAGAGTCACAGAAGGATCAGGGGTGTCTGAGTGTAGCAGAGCTCATAGGTATTAGAGCAAGGAAGCCAGCTACAGAGATGGAGCCAAGGAGCAAGCTCTCAGTTTGGGATAACCTTAAAATGTGATCCATGGCACAATGAGACCACTACTCTTTGAACAGGGACCCCACAAGTGGCAGATCTGGGGAGAGCCACCAGAAGAGCAGAGTGGCAGGAATCTGCTGGGTTTGGAGACTCCAAACAGGGCTGTGAGCCAGAGACAGAAACACTGGGTCACAGGTTGGGTGAGCTCAGAGTACAGCTGGAGACCAGAGGGACAGGAGTGATTGACTGCTTTTCTCTGAGGGCTCACAGAGGAGTGGGGCCCCGAGCTCTTGGCTCCTCTGGGCCAGAGATTGGGAGGCCACGATTTTCATTCACGTCCTCCAGAGCTCTACGGAAAGCCTTCAGGGAACAAAAGTTCCTGAGAGCGAACTCAAGAAGATTATTTAGCCCAGCCCCTGGTAAAAGGGGGTGGAATACTGCCTCAGGCAAAAACATTTGAGAATCACAACAACAGGCCCCTCCCCCAGAAGATTGGCAAGAACATCTAAGCAAGACCAAGCTCACTGATCAAGAACAGTGAAATTCCAGAGGAAGGAAAAGCAATGCATGGAATTCATGGCTTTTTCCCCAAGATTTTTTAATCTTGTAAAGTTAAATTTTTTAATTTTATTTTTCTCTTATTCTAATTTTTAAACTTTTCCTCTTTCCTCTTCGAGCATTTTTAGTTTATCTTAACAATACTTTCTTAAAAAATATTTTTAAACCTTAATTATTATAGTGATATTTTATCATTAATTGTATCTAACTTTATTTTTTGTATAAATATAGGGATTTTCTTCTATAAAATTTTGGGATACAACTTCTAATAGATCAAAATATACCCTAAATCTAGCACAAGGCTTTGTTCTAGTCTCCAGCCTGAGCAAATTATCTCCAGTTTCTTTTTCCTTCTTTTATCAACCAACTTATCTTATCAATTCCTTTTTTAGATTTCTTTAAAATTTTCATCTTTATAAGCATATTCCATCCCTTCATCGTGTTTACTCTTATTTTCATATATTTATCAGTTTTTCCTTCTTTAAAATTTTGGGAGGTAGTCTCTTCTAAGAGACCAAAATACACCCCAAATCAAGAGGATGGCTCTGATATATTCACCAGTCTGAGATACACACACACACACACACACACACACACACACACACACACACATTTTAATTTTTTTTTAATTTTTTTTAAAAACTTGTTTTTACCACCTTTCTTCTTCCCCTGATTTGGGGTATCTTCTGATTTGGTTAGTGTACATTTTTCTGGGGTCTTTGCCACCCTTTTAGTATTTTATTCTCTCATTCATATATTCTTATCTGGATAAAATGATAAGGCAGAAACACTCACCACAAAAAATAAAACAAGAGGTCCCAAAGGCTAGGGACCTAATCAGTATGGACATTGGCAATATGTTAGATCTAGAGTTCAGAATGATGATTCTCAGAGTGCTAGCTTGGCTTAAAAAAGGCATGGGAGATATTAGAGAAATGCTTTCTGGAGAAATAAAAGCCCTTTATGGAGAAATAAAAGCACTAAAATCTAACCAAGCTGAAATTAAAAAAGCTATTAGTGAGGTGTAATAAAAAGTGGAGGCTCTTACTGCTAGGAGGCAGGAGAGAGAATTAGTGATATATAAGACCAAGTGATGGAGAATAAAAAGCTGACTAAAAGAGAGACAAACTGCTACTGGAACATGAGGGGAGAATTCAAGAGATAAGTGATACTGTAAGACAAAATGATTTAAGAATAATTGGGATTCTAGAAGAAGAAGAAAGAGAGAGGGGGGCTGAAGGTATATTGGAGCAAATTATTGTAGAGAATTTCCCTAATATGGTAAAGGTACCAAGCATCAAAATCCAGGAGGCGCAGAGAATCCCCCTCAAAATCATTAAGAATAGGTCCATACCCCATCATCTAATAGTAAAACTTACAAGTCTTAGTGATAAAGAAAAGATACTGAATGCAGCCCAGAAATAGAAGTCTGTAACATACAATGGCAAAAATATTAGATTGGCAGCAGACTTATCCACAGAGACCTGGCAGGCCAGAAAGAACTGGCATGATATATTCAGAGCACTAAAAGAAAAAAACATGCAGCCAAGAATACTATATCCAGCTAGGCTGTCATTAAAAATAGAAAGAGAGATAAAAAGCTTCCAAGACAAACAAAAACTGAAAGAATTTGCAAACACCAAACCAGCCCTACAGGAAATATTGAAAGGGTCCTCTAAGCAAAGAGAGAGCCTAAAAGTAACATATCAGAAAGGAACAGAGACAATATACAGTACCAGTCACTTTATAGGCAATACAATGGCACTAAATTTATTTCTTTCAATAGTTACCCTGAATGTAAATGGGCTAAATGCCCCAATCAAAAGACACAGTGTATCAGAATGGATTAAGAAAAACAAAACCCATCAATGTGCTGTCTACAAGAAACTCATTTTAGACCCAAAGGTACCTCCAGATTTAAAGTGAGGACATGGAAAACAATTTATCATGCTAATGGACATCAAAAGAAAGCTGGGGGTGGCAATTCTTATATTAGATAAATTAGATTTTAAGCCAAAGATTATAATAAGAGATGAGGAAGGACACTATATCATACTCAAAGGGTCTATCAAATAAGAAGATCTACAACTTTAAATATCTATGCCCCTAACATGGGAGCAGCCAACTGCATAAATCAATCAATAACAAAATCAAAGAAATACATTGACCATAATATAATAATAGTAGGGGACTTTAACACCCCTCTCACTGAAATGGACAGATCATCTAAGCAAAAGATTAACAAGGAAATAAAGGCTTTATTTATTTATTATTATTATTTTTTTTAGATTTTTTCTTTATTTATCTGACAGAGATCACAAGTAGGCAGAGAGGCAGGCAGAGAGAGAGGAGGAAGCAGCCTCCCTGCAGAGCAGAAAGCCCGATGTGGGGCTCAATCCCAGGACCCTGGGATCATGACCTGAGCCGAAGGCAGAGGCTTAGCCCACTGAACCACCCAGGTGTCCCGGAAATAAAGGCTTTAAATGACACACTGGACCAGATGGACATCACAGAATATTCAGAAAATTCCATCCCATAGCAACAGAACACACATTCTTCTCTAGTACACATGAACATTCGCCAGAACAGATCACATTCTGGGTCACAAATCAGGTCTCAATTGGTACCAAAAGATTGGGATCATTCCTTGTGTATTTTCAGACCACAATGCTCTGAAGCTACAACTCAAGCACAAGAATTTGGGAAGAACCCAAATACAAGGAGGCTAAAGAGCATCCTACTAAAAAAGTGAATGGGTCAACCAGGAAATTAAAGAAGAATTGAAAAAAATTCATGGAAACAAGTGATAATGAAAACACAACTGTTCAAAATCTGTGGGACACAGCAAATGCAAACCTGAGAGGAAACTATATAGTGATAAAAGCCTTTCTCAAGAAACAGGAAAGGTCTCAAATACACATCCTAACCCTACACCCAGAGAAGCTGGAGAAGGAACAGCAAAGATAGCCTAAACTCAGCGGGAGAAGAGAAATCATAAAGATCAGAGAAGAAATCAATGAAATAGAAAACAAAAGAACAGTAGAATAAATCAATGAAACTAAGATCTGATTCTTTGAAAGAATTAATAAGATTCACAAACCCCTGGCCAGACTTACCAAAAAGAAAAGAGAAAGGACCAAAATAAATAAAATCATGAATAAAAGAGGAGAGATCACAATACCAAATAAATACAAACAATTATAAGAACATATTATGAGCAACTATATACCAGCAGATTTGACAATCTGGAAGAAATGGAACATTCCTAGAGACGTATAAACTACCACAACTGAACCGGGAAGAAATAGAAAACCTGAACAGATCCATAACCAGTAAGGAGATGGAAACAGTCATCAAAAACAAGAGCCCAGGGCCAGACAGCTTCCCAGGGAAATTCTACCAAGCATTTAAAGAAGAATTAATTCCTATTGTCCTGAAACTGTTCCAAAAAATAGAAATGGAAGGAAAACTTCTGAACTCATTTTATGAGGCCAGCATTACCTTGATCTCAAAACCAGACAAAGATCCCATCAAAAAGAATTACAGACCAATATCCTTGATGAACACAGATGTGAAAATTCTTACCAAAATGCTAGCCAACAGGATCCAACAGTACATTCAAAGGATTATTCACCACAACTAAGTGGGATTTATTCCTGGGCTGCAAGGTTGGTTCAACATCTGCAAATCAATCAGTGTAACACAATACATTTAAAAAAGAAAGAACAAGAACCATATGATACTCTCAATAGATTCTAAAAGACGTTTGCAAAGTATAACATCCTTTCTTGATCAAAACTTCACAGTATTGGGATTGAGGGTACATACCTCAATACCATAATAGCCATCTATTAAAAACCCACAGGAAATATCATTCTCATTTGGGAAAAACTGAGATCTTTTCCGCTAAGGTCAGGAACACAGCAGGGATGTCCATTATCACCACTGCTTTTCAAAATAGTACTAGAAGTCCGAGCCTCAGCAACCAGACAACAAAAAGAAATTAAAGGCATCTGAATCAGCAAAGAAGAAGTCAAACTCTCACTCTTTGCAGATAATATGATACCTTATGTGGAAAACCCAAAAGACTCCACTCCAAAACTTCTAGAACTTTACAGGAATTCAGTAAAGTGTCAGGATATAAGTTTCAGAAGTCAGCTGCATTTCTCTACACCAACAACAAGGCATAAGAAAGAGAAATTAAGGAGTCAATCTCATTTATAATTGCACCCCAAACCACAAGATACCTAGGAATAAACCTAACCAAAGAGGCAAAGAATCTGTACTCAGAAAACTATAAAGTACTCATGAAAGAAATTGAGGAGGACACAAAGAAATGGAAAAATGTTCCATGCTCCTGGATTGGAAGAACAAATATTGTCAAAATGTCTATGCTACCTAAAGCAATCTGCACATTTAATGCAATCGCTATCAAAATACCATCATTTTCTTTTCAAAGAAATGGAACAAATAATCCTAAAATTTATATGGAACCAGAAAGGACCTTGAATAGCCAGAGGAATGTTGAAAATGAAAGCCAAAGTTGGTGGAATCACATTTCCAGACTTCAAGCTCTATTACAAAGTTGTCATCATCAAGGCAGTATGGTACTGGCACAAAAACTGACACATAGATCAATGGAACAGAATAGAGAGCCCAGAAATAGACCCTCAACTCTATGGCCAGCTAATCTTTGACAAAACAGGAAATAATGTCTAATAGAAAAAAGACAATCTCTTCAGCAAATGGTGTTGGAAAATTGGACAGTCACATGCAGAAAAATGAAAGTGGACCATTTCCTTACACCACACACAATGGATGAAAGACCTCCGTGTGAGACAGGAATCCATCAAAATCCTTGAAGAGAACACAGGCAGCAACCTCTTCAACCTTAGCCACAGCAACTTCTTCCTAGAAACATCACCAAAGGCAAGGGAAGCAAGGGCAAAAATGAACTATTGGAACTTCCTCAAGATGAAGAACTTTTTGTACAGAGGAAACAGTCAACAAAACCAAAAAACAATTGACAGAGTGGGAGAAGATATTTGCAAATGACATATCAGATAAAGGGCTAGTATCCAAAATCTATAAAGAACTTATCAAACTCAATACCCAAAGAACAAATAATCCAATCAAGAAGTGGGCAGAGGACATGAACAGACATTTCTGCAAAGAAGACATCAAGATGGCCAACAGACACATGAAAAAGTTTTCCACATCACTCAGCATCAGGGAAATACAAATCAAAACCACAATGAGATACTAACCTCACAACAGTCAGAATGGCTAAAATTAACAAGTCAGGAAATGAAAGATGCTAGTGAGGATGCAGAGAAAGGGGAACCCTCCTACACTGTTGATGGGAATGCAAGCAAGTGCAGCCACTCTGGAAAACAGCACAGAGGCTCCTCAAAGTGTTGAAAATAGAGCTAACCTATGACCCAGCAATCACACTACTGGGTATTTACCCTAAAAATACAAACGTAGTGATCAGAAGGAGCATGTGCACCTGAATGTTTATAGCAGCAATGTCCATAATAGCCAAACTATGGAAAGAACTTAGATGTCCATCAACAGATGAATGGATAAGGAAGTGATATGTGTGTGTGTGTGTGTGTGTGTGTATATGTATATATATATACATATATGTATATATATATATTTATGCATGCATGCAGTGGAATACTATGCAACTATCAAAAGAAATGAAATCTTGCCATTTGCAATGACGTGGATGGAACTAAAGGGTATTATGCTGAGCAAAATAAGTCAGTCAGAGAAAGACAATTATCATATGATCTCCCTGATATGAGGAATTTGAGAGGGAGTGTGGGGGGTTTGGGGGAAGGGAAGGAAAAAAGTGAAACAAGATGGGGTCGGGAGGGAGGCAAACCATAAGAGACTCTCAATCTCACAAAACAAACTGAGGGTTGCCAGGGATAAGAGGGTAGAGAGGTGGTTGGGTTATGGACATTGGGGAGGGTATGTGCTATGGTGATTGCTGTGAAGTGTGTAAGCCTGACGAGTCATAGACCTGTACCCCTGGGGCTAATAATACTTTACATGTTAATTAAAAATAAAATAAAATATGAAAAAAGTAAAATTAAAAAAATAAAACTATTTGACCTTTTGAATTGTATTTATGTATAACTGAGTTAAAGCTCAGGACAAAAGAAAAATATTTCAAATATGAAAACTTTACAAATGAGTGACAAGAGTTTTCAGAATTGAGGAACCTAACCTGGAAGGAATGGTGAATCAAGAAATGCAATAAGTAATAATAATATCTGAGATCTGGAAGATGACCTGGTATTATGTAGGGTCTTTCATATTCCTATCTGCTGGTATCTAAAATTATGTGTTCCATTCATTTATTAGAAATCAGAAAAAGTTTCATTTGAATATGGAAATAACATGAGAAAAAATATATCGCTAAAATATTTTGAAACGTTTAAACAAAATAGTCTTGGAGAACTATACTGAACTGAAACCCCAAATAAGTTAGAGTGATCTGGTTTATATAAGAAAAAGGCATTAAACTTTATATTTTTTTCTAATTTGAAAAAAATATATATATAGAATGCAAGCCTCTTTTTCCATTTTAATCATAATCAATTATGGTGGAGGAACATTTCTGCCATTGGCTAAGAGCGAGTTGTGTGGGAAGGTGTGTATCTTATCCTCCTTATTCAGAAATAATAAAACTTTAGTACTGGAATTATAAAGCTTTTAACAAAATTCTCAAATGTAATATGTCACAGTTTAAAGCTTCCTCTAATTTGTGTTTTATGTTTCATTCTCTCGGAACACCTAACCCTAAGCACAATGGACCATTTGTCCAATAACCTATAGAGCAACACATGCTTTTAACAGTGGAAAATTCAGGGCAATTCTTTCTTGTACAGTCTCTCCAGCACCCTGACATCATAGACCTGTGCTTACTCTCACAGACAGGAGGCACTTCCAACTCTACTATGCTTATTCCCCTTTCTTGAAAATGTTTTCTAAAACTAATGCTGACAAAAATAACTTGGGGGTGTAAGAAGAAAACTTAATTAGCTGAAAGGAAAAACAACATATCAAAGTCTACACCCGTGAGCTAAAATGCAAAACAATGTTATTGTTCCTAGAAGAAATCTTTTCTTGGCTCTCAATATGTGAAAGTGTAAAGGAGATTAATGATCCTTTAGCTAAAAGACTCCAACAGAAAGTATCTGTAAATCATTTGTTGGTTTCTAGGAAAACACCCCACGTTGCTTTCATTATACGTTCTATTTCAGTAATAGTATTCCTCTTTTTTCTTCAAGCCTTTTCTTCTTTTCAGAGTTTCTAGCCTTATAATCAATGAATACATGCTAATTATGTTTCTCTCCGATGAGGCTTCTCTAGTATAAGCTCTGTGTCTACCAAACACTGTAAATGGGATTACCAGACCAACTGACTCATTCCAAATTTATACACCTAAATAACTATATCTTCTGTTCTTGCAACTTGGATGTGAACATCAAAGTATACAAGAATGATTTCAATTGTTACCTATATAGCACCTCCTTGGTCATCCTTCTTTGTTTAAATTTGGAAAATACTGTCTTCTAAATCTGAAAGAGAAATTGTTATGTTATTTATCTTCCACCTTAAATTCACTGTGTTTTCCCCCTCTATATATCTTTTTTCACTTCTCTGTGTTAACTGATGTTTTGGGGAGTGCATGAATTGTTAAGTTTGTTTGGTCACATTTTTGGCTATTCAAAACATCTCAAATATTATTGACACTCAATGATTCATTATTTTTTTTTAAGATTTTATTTATTTGACAGACAGAGATCACAAGTAAGCAGAGAGGCAGGCAGAGAGAGAGAGAGAGAGAGAGTGGAGGAGAAGCAGGCTCCCTGCTGAGCAGAGAGCCCAATGTGGGGCTTGATCCAGGACCCTGGGATCATGACCTGAGCTGAAGGCAGAGGCTTAACCACCCAGGTGCCCCTCAGTGATTCATTATTAAATAAAGTCCATGTTATGGGATAAAATCAGGAAATAATAAGCATTTAGAGAAACCCTATGTAATGAATGTCAAAACCATGGATGAAAACTTTATCGTACTTCCACAAGAAGGAGTAGAAATAGTGCTAATTTTAAATTAAAACAAAAAGAAAATGAACAAGAATACTCATTAAACATTAAGAATGTGCATAAGAAATAGGTAAGAGAATTGCAAGTTAGTAACTTTTCTTTAAATTAATAACTTCTAATTAGTGGAAGCTTTCATTGAGAAGATGGTCTGTGTTCCAGCAACATTAATTTTATGTATTTGTTTACTAAAGAAAGATGTGTACTCTGAAATTCAGAAGTATCACTTAGGTGTTTCTCAATTATTCACATTACTATATCTCATATTTCTCTTACTCAAAAAAAAAAAAAAGAGACACAGGTCATGATGGTAGAATAAAATGTTACATGTCAAATTATTTCCTTTTCCCTCAAGACTCAGCCAATTCAAGTCAATAGAAATATGTTTCTCTAAAGTTTGTTTGCCAAACAAAAACAATAAAAATATTAATTTTTTATTTAGAATTTCTGATGCTATGGAGAATAAGTATATTTTAAATGCATTTGATGTAAAAATACAATACACTCAGTTTTATGAGTTTTTAAGCAGTCACATACACACTCTGAATTTACTAATGTATCATCTAGATTAGCATTTTGATAAAAGGGATACAAGGTATTTAATAAAAATCTCTATTTTTATATTTTCCTTGACCAATATTTTTTCCCTTAAAAAATAATTTTGAAATATGTTGTATTTTTCCTAATAATACTGCTCAATATATGTGAATTGCTTAGCACAACACTTGACACAAAATAACATTTTATATGCATACTAACTGTTGAACTTATCAGTCATCCTTTAATTATTTTATTGTATTATATATACAAAGTATTTTGCTTGTGTATATTCACATTCCTGGAGGGCAGGGGCCCTCCACATCTTTTTCATTGGTGTATCGTCACTGTCTAGCAAAATGCATACAGAAGACTCTTGATTATGTGAAGAAAAAATAAGAAAATAATGAATAAGCAAAAGCTATATTGCTGATAAATTCTCAGCAAAGAGAGAGAAGTGATTTATTGCTTGCTTCTGACACAGCATGTTATAAACACGCAAGGCAAAAATATCCTCATTATAAAATTAGAATAATACCTAGAGTCCTCCTTTGGCAGAAGGTAGGTCAGAATAAATAGAGACTTGTATAATATCTCTATAGTAAATTCACTTTTTAAAACTCCATGATTTAATAGTTATCATAGTATCTAAATAATTTAATACATTTAGCAAAGCATTTTATAAAGTACTATATTCATAGTTAAAATAGAGGAGCAAAAGAAGACTTTGCCGATAACAAATTTAACTCTCAAATCTTTTAATTTAATCTAATTTAATTTTTCTACGTGGGATGCTTGCTGGCAGAAGCTGGGACACGATCAGGGTGGTTGGGAACATGGGGGTTTTCTAAGAATGAAAAGAGGAGGGAAAAGGGTAAATAGGATGCACTTAGAGCCTGCAAGGTGCACTCTGTGGTTCTCACTGTGTGGGGGGAAAACAGGTGCAGGTCCTGATGGAGGGCAGAAGAGAGGATGAGCTGGGATGCATCAAGCACCAGGGAGGCTCAGAGAATGGTGAGGTCATACCGGAGGCAATGCTACCACTCTTCCCAGAGGGGGCCTCATCTCTCAGGATCTGGGGAATTCTATAGGATAGTAGTGACATTCCACAGTGAGAAACACCTGGATGCCTTGGTGCCAGACCCCTTGTGCTACACACATTTGTAAGAAGTCTGGCTTATGCCATCTATCAAGTGAACCCCAATGTTCATCACACCTAGCCCCCCACCACACCCTTAGAGTCACAGTACAGGGAAACCCCCCTCTAGGGCATACGTGTGGCAGGCGCTCTTTCTGCAGGCAGAAAGAGTTACTAGGGTTTATATGTGGTATGTGAGTTCTCCATAAAACACTACCATTTCCCTTTCCATCTCAAAATGTTCAACATAGGGGCACCTGGGTGGCTCAGTGGGTTAAAGCCTCTGCCTTCGGTTCAGGTCGTGATCCTAGGGTCCTGGAATCCAGCCTGGCATTGGGCTCCCTGCTCAGCAGGGAGCCTGCTTCCTCCTCTCTCTCTGCCTGCCTCTCTGCCTACTTGTGATCTCTGTCTGTCAAATAAATAAAAATAAAATCTTTCAAAAAATGTTCAACATAATCTAAAGGAATTGTTAAAATACCATCTAGTCTTCCGTAATAAATACATAATGAATTCACAAATTCTTGATTATACTTAATGAACATTTTCATTATTTGTCATGAACATCATTATATTTCCTTAGGATAAAAGGGGGCTAGAAGTACCTGAAATTGCTTTGCTCAGGAATTTGAGAGACTATAAGCCTTTTCTATCCACATTATGTTGTTTATTATCACAAAACCTCCTGAGTATTGAAAGCATACATCTACCTTTTGGTCATGCTTTCCTCATGATATATATTTCCTGGTTTTATTGTCCTATTTTGGCAGTCCACTTGCTCTAGAATATAATGCAGCTGAATTAGAACTCTGTTTCTTGTTTCTTCTAGGGTCTAGTCTAACACAAAACGGAACATTAAGTCAGAAGAAAAATTTAGTACAAGTCTAGATTTATGACAGCCAAAGTTTCCTATGGTGTAGATTTCCAAGAAAGAAGTGCAGGGAACTCAAGTATGCTAAAATGTCCAAAGCTATATGTTGGCCAGAACAGAAGTATATAGATTTTTTTAAAAAAAGTCTTTATGAAGTCACCCCTGTGACTCTAGGGGTATGATGGGGGGCTAGTACATATTTCAGTACATATTTCTTAAGGAAATTTTTTTTTTCTCAGAGAATTCAGGGCTTGATGTAGAAAGACACCTTCTATACCACCTCCAGCAAAACTGCCGCTGCTTCTCTCCCTGAGAATGCATTCAATTATTCACCAGGGCTAGGGAATTACGCTTAAAAGCTTGAATTAAAAAAAAAAAAATCTTATTGCCACCACTTCCAAGAAAGAACGTGAAATCAATGGCAACGTCCCAAACTTTGAAGGATGATTATGCGTAAATAATTTAGAGTTCAGAGATAAATAAGGCACGTTTCTTTCCTTCCAGAATGTACATTCTGGTGGAGAAGACAAACACTTCCATAACCATTTGGGGCCAAATGTGGCAAACTCTATTGATATGATACAAGCAATGGACTAGGGAAATACTTGGAAGACAGAGTTTATTTTGAATGGAGGAATGGGAAACTTGAAGAGATGGAGATTGAGATGGACCCTAATGAATGGACTCAAGAAGATCTTCTTTGATGTGACCATAGAGAAGAAATTCAAGGCATAGGAAATAGGTAACACTGAAAAAAAATATATAGGAAAGGTCTTCTTTAATTTAAATTTTCAAGAGTCAGATTTTTTTTAGCTGGAAATGGAGTTCATTTATTTTATGAGCCTTCAAATCACATTTCTACTTACACTTAATATAGAAGTGTTTCTAGGAAGTGAAGATAAAGGGAAAATATTTTGCTGCAAAAATTAAATTTCAGTGCCAGTAGTCATTTCTAATTGCTCAATTTTACCGAAAAAGAAATAGCTTCTTGGAAGATGCATATGATATCTATTTTGTCAGAAATCGTTTGCCTAGAAAACGAGATTCGGGAGTCCTGACTTGTATTCCAATAAACTTTGGCTTAGTTTATTACTACCATGTATCTTTTTATATGTAAGGATTGAGCCAATCTTTGAAAATTTTAAAAAAACTGCAGATAGGTTATGATAGTAGCAGACTTTCATTTTTTTATCCAATAAATTGTTTTAAGACATGATTAATGAGCTTCTACAGTATAGTAGGCATGATTTTTATGCATAAGAAGTATAGGAGGAAACAGAGAAAAGTCCTATTTGCATGGAATGCAGATACTATCAGAAGAATTTTTATCAACTTACTAATGTTTACATTATCAACATTATTATCAACACAGAAAGCACAAATGTGTAATGTTTGTAATTAAGAGAAAATACAGGAAAGAAATTTAAAACACATGTTCTAGTACTAAACCATCAGTGTTTAAATCTAGTATCTTCTCCTTATTGTCTGAATGATCACATGTATATTGCTTAACCTGTGTCTCAGTTTCCTCATTTGTAAAACTGGGTAACTATGCTACTACTGAGTTTATAGTGTTGTTTGAAGGATTAAATGAGATAGTACATAAATTGAAATGTTCCTAGGATTCATTATTATTTTCTTTGTCATTGTCTTTTTTTAAACTTCATTTTTGTTGTTATATTAGCATATATACCTTTTCTAGTCTTTTATTTTTAATTTATTTAATTAAAGTAAAATAGACACAAAAACTACAGATATTTAAAGTGTACAAATATGATAAATTTTACAGTAAGTATACATCAGTGGAAAATTTCACTATAAAATAATGAACACCCCTAAGTCTATTACCCCTAAGTCTCCTCATGTACTTTGTAATTCTTCCTTACTTTTCCTCCTATCCCTTACCTGTTCCTAGGCAACCACTAGAAATTATATTTGCATTTTCTAGAATTTTATGTAAATGGTACCATACAGATGTTCTCCTTTTGTCTGACTTCTTTCACTCAGCATAATTATGTCTAGGTTCATTTATATTGTTGTATGTAGCTATCTGTTTCTTTATATTGCTAGATGTATTTTATTATACAAATTATGCCATAATTTGTTTATCTATTCACCTGTTGGAACATAAATCTGTTGTTTCTAGTTTTTGGCTAATGCAAATAAAGTTGCAATAAAACTTCAAATAGGAGTCTTTTTAAGTATGTAATGATATTGTACAACTTTTCATGTCCTTACTTTACCGTCCTCGTTTTTTTTTTATGAAGTGTTTGATCTAAACTTTGGATCATTTTATATTGAGCTTTATCTTATCCTTCAGATTTAGGAATTCTTTATATATTTGGGTACATTTCATTTATGGTTTGCAAATAGTTTTCCCCATTTGTGGCTTCTCTTCATTCTCTTGGGAATGCTTTTGAAGAGAAGGTATTTTAAATTTTGATACAGTCCAACTTATTAATATTTTCCTTTATGGAAAATGATTTTTATGACAGATATAAAATCCAGAGACATAAATAATTTTTCTACACTTTTCCTGATCTTATGAGTTTTACGTTGTACATTTAGGTCTGCAGTGCATATTGAGTTAAATCATTCTTTAGATATAGACCCAATTTCACTTTTCTCTGCATGCAAATATCCTCTTTTTAAATTACCATTTGTTCAAAAGCCTCTTCTTATTCCACTGAATTCTTCTGCACAGTCATTAAAAATCAGTTATCCTTGGGTCACCTCGGTGGCTCAGTCAGTTGGTTAAGTGTTTGACTCTTGATCTTGGCTCAGGTCATGATCTCAGGGTTATGAGACTGAGTTCTACCATCGGTCTCTGCACTGGGTGTGGAACCTGAAATATTCTCTTTCTCCCTCTCCCTCTGTCACTTGAACCCTCCTCTCTCTCAAGAAAAAAAAAAAAAAAAGTTGAAAAAAAAAATTAAAGGGATGAAGTTGCCCTTTTTTCAGCACTGCTCACGCTGTGTGTGTGTGTGTGTGTGTGTGTGTGTGTGAAAAAAAAATCCTTTATCCTTTTCTGTTTGGGTATATTTCTAGACTACCTATTCTGTTCCCTTAGACCAATACAACACTGTTTCAAAAGTACAGCTTTATAAAATCATTAGTTTCCGTCTTCATATTTTTTTTCAAAATTGTTTTGAGCATACTAGGCTCTTTGCATTTCCATACAGAATTTAGACTCTGTTTGACAATTTTTATAAAAAAAATACCAAAAACACTTCTGGGATTTCTATTTGATTAGATAGAATCTATAGATCAATATGGAGAATATTTACAGCTTAATATCAAATGATCTGACACATGACCAAAATGTATCACTCCATTGACTTAGATGGTCTTTATTTTTTTCTTAAAAATGATTTTAGTGTTCATGTATCAGTTTTCCACATATTTCACCAAATTTATCCTTAAGGATTTTATATTTTGTGATGCTACACTATATGGTGTATTTTTATTTCAATTTTTGATTATGTTGCTAGTACATAGAAATATAATTGATATTTTTGTCTACTGATCTGATACTAGGCAGACTTACTAAACTGAATTACTTATTCAGGTAGGTTTTCTTTTGTGAGTTTTACAAAATTTTCTACATAGATGATCATGTCTTCTAGGAATAGTTTTATTACTTTTTCTCTAATCTGAATAACTTTCATTGCCTTTTTTGGCTTGTTTCACTACCTAAAATCTCAAGATAACATTGCATAGAAGTGAATATTTTAGGAGGAAAACACTCAGTGTTTCATTATCCACCATGCTGTTAATACTAGTTTTTTCATAGATGTCCATTATAAAATTGAGGAAATTCTGTTCTATTTCATTGTTCATTTTGTCAAATGATATTTTTATACATTTATTGCCATGATAATATGTTTTCTATTTTGCTTTTTAGTGTTAATATGGTAGCTTATATAGTTGATTTTTGTATTTTAAGTCAATCTTGAATTCCTGAGATAAACCCTGGTGATAAGCTGTTGGGTTCAAATTTATTTATTTATTTTTTTAGTAGGCTCCACAACCAGAGCTCACACCCAGTGTGGAGCCTCATGAGGTACTTGAACTCTCAACCCTGAGATTAAGGCCTGACCTGAGATCAAGAATTGGATGCTTAATGGACTGAACTAACCCAGGCATCCTTCAATTTAATAAAATTTTCAAGATTTTTGTATCTACATTCTGCAGCTTTCTTTTCTTGTAATGTCTTTGTCTGACTGGAATGTATCCTCTCCTCATCAATTATCTGAAAGAGTGGTGTAGTGTTGATATTAATTTTTTCACAATTATTTCATAGAATTCATTAGCGAAGTCATTGAGGCCTGAGGTTTTTTTCTGTTTACGTTTTTAATCTTCTGTGTGAACTGTGTCAATGAATGTGTTCATTTCACCTACATTGTCAAGTTACTTCCATGAATTTGTTAATAATATTTTCTGTTTATCCTTTAAAGTCTACAGAATCTCTAGTGATGTCACCTCTCTTATTTTTGGAATTGGTAATTTCTGCATTTTCTTATTTTTTTTCCCTTGATCTGACAATCTATAGGTTTATCAATTTTATGATCTCAAAAACTACATTTTATTACATTTATCTTTTTTTACTGATTTTACCTTATCACATTATTTATCAGTTCAATATTAAATATGCCTTTTTTAATCAGCTTCGGATTTAATTTACTCTTTTCTAGTTTCTTAGGGTGGTAGCTGAAGTGATTGATTTGAAAAGTTTTTCTTACCTAACAAAGGCACTATTGCTATATATTTCTTTAGTACTGCTTCAGTGGACTCAAATTAGGATTTTCTTTTCATTTTCATTCTCTTGAAATATTCTGCAATTTAATTTTGCTTCTCTTTTGATCTTTGGGCTACTTGGAAATGTGTTTTATTTCCAAATATTCATGAATTTTACACACATCTTCCTTTTACTGATTTGTAATTTAACTCACCTGTGGTCAGAGACTATTTTGTATGATTTTAAATTAGTGGCACTTGTTTTATGGTCTATCTTGGTAAATAATCCATGCGTGTTTATAAAGAATATACTCTGCTGTTTGGCAGATTCTTCTAAAAAAGTCAATTTGTAAAGTATTTGGGTTGCTCAGATATTTTATCTTATTGATTTTCACTTCATTTGCCCTACAGTTACTGAGAGATAAATATTTAAATTTCAAAAAAAATTGTAGATTTCTCTTTTTCTCCCTGTACTTGTACTCATCCTCCCTGCCTTCCCTTTATACATTGAAAAATTAACAATTTAAATGCTTATTTCTGAGAAGCAGTGCTTCTGACTTCATCAGCAAAACGTTTTCAGTAGTTTTTGTTTGTTCAAAGAGCAAACCACGTTTTGCTTTAAAAATGATCACCTCAAACAGCAGGGCAAAACTATATAAAGATAAAAAATCACATCTGCGTTTGATTGAGTGGACAATTAACTTCTGTTAAAATGTCTGATCCAGAATTATCTGATTACAAATCTTTCTTAAAATCTCCTGAACTATTTTTATATAAAATATAAAATACTAAAAGTAAATATATAATATAGTATTTTTATTCATATTATATATAAATATATAACTATAATCTATCACTATACAGCCAATCAAATTTCTATAAGATTATATATGTTTTGGATGACTACATAATATAAAAATATATAATATAGAAATGCAATATTTAATATATAATAAAATCATATAATACATAATACATTTATTTATACAATTAAATTTTAAAAAATATTTATATAATATATATTACATAGTTAGATATAGATTATAGGTATGGATACATAGTTAGATATATGAGTACATATGAACTTAATTATTTCCACAAAGATGATTATTCCAGAGTGCCATCTTTTTTTCTTTTTTTAAGATTTTATTTATTTATTTGAGAGAGAGAGAGACACACACAGAGAGGAACACAAGCAAGGGGGGTGGGAGAGGGAGACGAAGGCTTCCCACTGAGCAGGGGGCCAAATGTGGGGTTCATGCAGGGCTTGATCCCAGGATACTGGGATCATCTCCTGAGCTGAAGGCAGATGTTTAACAAACTGAGCCACCCAGGCACCCCATCCAGTGTGCCATCTAAAGACATGAAGTTTTCTTCAATTGGTAACTCTCATGGGAGAAGTTTTCTTTTGTCTTTTTAAAGATGATAATGTAGCTATTTCAATAGAAACATTCTAGGGGTGCCTAGGTGGCTCAGTTGTTGAGCATCTGTCTTCTGCTCAGGTTGTGATTCCAGGACTCTGGGATGGAGCCCTATATCCGGCTCCCTGCTCCGCAGGAAGCCTGCTTCTCCCTCTCCCACTCTCCCTGCTTCTCTACCCTCCTTGCTGTGTCTCTCTTTGTCAAATAATAAATAAGATCTTTTAAAAAGAGAGAGAGAAACATTCTATTATACCATTGAGAGTTGTATTTCCTCAGCATAATGAGCAATTTTAATTTGGTCTGTGGATCATTACTTCTTACTTGATAGTGCTAGAATTCTAGTGTTTTGAACTGTGGCTGTCATACAGCAGATTTATGCATTTTGCAAAATAACTATCTTGGAGAATTAATCTTGTCTTACACAGAGAGAGACTTCATCTTGTACAACCTAATGACTATTTTATTTTCTTCCCTGAGACATCTGAAAAAAATATTTCTTCTTTCCCTGGATTTCTAGAATACTTAGAATACTATTTAACTTTAGAACAATGAGTAACCCTCTGCCATCTTATCTCACTGGTGTACGTGAAAGATTTAGTTCTCAGTGCACACTGAAATTTCTTGTTCTGTCCACACTGGAGTAGATATGGAGATACAGCTTGTCCTTTCCAAAATACATTTTCTTTTTATTTCCTAATGAGAACCCTAACTATGTTCTAACCCTAATTTGCCCAGCATAAAAAGACAATCTACATTTTCTACTCTCTCTTAATCCTTTGAACATTTCCTGTTCCTGCACAAAATTCAAACAAGATGTCTGATGATAAAGCAGCCACCCTACACCTTAAGGAAATGACCTAGTGCATTGCTGAGACTTTAGATCTGATGTCTTTGGGCCTCTGAAACAATGTCATTTTCTACTTGAAAACTCTAACTCTGTTACAATTGTCACTGTTATTTTTTGGATCACTATTTAGCTTTTCTTTACATGCAACTGCTCTTATTACTCCATGGCTGTGGCAGATACTATAAAGTTTCCTATTACAACAATTCTGTATGATCTATGATACATTTTATATTGACTATTTCAATGATTGTCATTCTTGGCGATCCTAGCTTAAAAATTAGAGAATTCTAGGTTCATATAACTGGAGAGGTTGGGGGACTATAAGCAATGTGGAGGGATATATCAATGCTCTGTCGTGTTGTTTTGAAATACTTGGTGTGAATTGTATGTTCAGGCTGGTATCTGAAAAACTATAGTTATTCTAGGCCATATATATTCATACTCAATTTCCAAAGAAAAGGAGAAAAATAATTTCCAAAAATTTTCTCAAAAGAGAAAGGAAAGGCCCTTTGTAAATCTTCTATAGTATTAAAATATACAACCAAGGGATTTCCAAGCACTGACTGTTTTAAGTCTGTCCCTGTCTAAATGAACCTCTAGGATAGGATTACTTACTACTGCCTAGCTCAGAGAAGTGGGTTTATTTATTTATTTATTTATTTATTTTTAATTTTTTATTTTTTATAAACATATATTTTTATCCCCAGGGGTACAGGTCTGTGAATCACCACACTTCACAGCACTCACCAAAGCACATACCCTTCCCAATGTCCATAATCCCACCCCCTTCTCCCAAACCCCCTCCCCCCAGCAACCCTCAGTTTGTTTTGTGAGATTAAGAGTCACTTATGGTTTGTCTCCCTCCCAATCCCATCTTGTTTCATTTATTCTTCTCCTACCCACTTAAGCCTCCATGTTGCATCACCACTTCCTCATATCAGGGAGATCATATGATAGTTGTCTTTCTCTGCTTGACTTATTTCGCTAAGCATGATACGCTCTAGTTCCATCCATGTTGTCGCAAATGGCAAGATTTCATTTCTTTTGATGGCTGCATAGTATTCCATTGTGTATATATACCACCTCTTCTTGATCCATTCATCTGTTGATGGACATCTAGGTTCTTTCCATAGTTTGGCTATTGTGGACATTGCTGCTATAAAGATTCCGGTGCATGTGCCCCTTTGGATCACTACATTTGTATCTTTAGGGTAAATACCCAATAGTGCAATTGCTGGGTCATAGGGCAGTTCTATTTTCAACATTTTGAGGAACCTCCATGCTGTTTTCTAGAGTGGCTGCACCAGCTTGCATTCCAACCAACAGGGTAGGAGGGTTCCCCTTTCTCCACATCCTCGCCAGCATCTGTCATTTCCTGACTTGTTGATTTTAGCCATTCTGACTGGTGTGAGGTGATATCTCATTGTGGTTTTGATTTGTATTTCCCTGATGCCGAGTGATATGGAGCACTTTTTCATGTGTCTGTTGGCCATCTGGATGTCTTCTTTGCAGAAATGTCTGTTCATGTCCTCTGCCCATTTCTTGATTGGATTATTTGTTCTTTGGGTGTTGAGTTTGCTAAGTTCTTTATAAATTTTGGACACTAGTCCTTTATCTGATATGTCGTTTGCAAATATCTTCTCCCATTCTGTCAGTTGTCTTTTGATTTTGTTAACTGTTTCCTTTGCTGTGCAAAAGCTTTTGATCTTGATGAAATCCCATTAGTTCATTTTTTCCCTTGCTTCCCTTGCCTTTTAGGTTGTTCCTAGGAAGATGTTGCTGCGGCTGAGGTCGAAGAGGTTGCTGCCCGTGTTCTCCTCAAGGATTTTGATGGATTCCTTTCGCACATTGAGGTCCTTCATCCATTTTGAGTCTATGTTTGTGTGTGGTGTAAGGAAATGGTCCAATTTCATTTTTCTGCATGTGGCTGTCCAATTTTCCCAGCACCATTTATTGAAGAGGCTGTCTTTTTTCCATTGGACATTCTTCCCTGATTTATCAAAGCTTAGTTGACGATAGATTTGAGGGTCTATTTCTGGGCTCTCTATTCTGTTCCATTTATCTATGTGTCTGTTTTTGTGCCAGTACCATGCTGTCTTGATGATGACAGCTTTGTAATAGAGCTTGAAGTCCGGAATTGTGATGCCACCAACGTTGGCTTTCTTTTTTAATATCCCTTTGGCTATTCGAGGTCTTTTCTGGTTCCATATAAACTTTAGCATTATTTGTTCCATTTCTTTGAAAAAGATGGATGGTACTTTGATAGGAATTGCATTAAATGTGTAGATTGCTTTAGGTAGCATAGATATTTTCACAATATTTATTCTTCCAATCCAGGAGCATGGAACATTTTTCCATTTCTTTGTGTCTTCCTCAATTTCTTTCATGAGTACTTTATAGTTTTCTGAGTATAGATTCTTTGCCTCTTTGGTTAGGTTTTTTCTTAGGTATATTATGGTTTGGGGTGCAATTGTAAATGGGATTGACTCCTTAATTTCTCTTTCTTCTGTCTTGTTGTTGGTGTAGGAATTAGTTCTTCTTTAAATGTTTGGTAGAATTCCCCCGGGAAGCCGTCTGGCCCAGGGCTTTTGTTTGTTTGGAGATTCTTAATGACTGTTTCAATCTCCTTACTGGTTATGGGTGTGTTCAGGCTTTCTATTTCTTCCTAGTTCAGTTGTGGTAGTTTATATGTTTCTAGGAATGCATCCATTTCTTCCAGATTGTCAAATTTATTGCCGTAGAGTTGCTCATAGTATGTTCTTATAGTAGTTTGTATTTCTTTGGTGTTAGTTGTGATCTCTCCTCTTTCATTCATGATTTTATTTATTTGGGTCCTTTCTCTTTTCTTTTTGATAAGTCGGGCCAGGGGTTTATCAATTTTATTAATTCTTTCAATGAACCAGCTCCTAGTTTCGTTGATTTGTTCTATTGTTTTTTTTTGGTATCTATTTCATTGATTTCTGCTCTGATCTTTATGATTTCTCTTCTCCTGCTGGGCTTAGGGTTTCTTTCTTGTTCTTTCTCCAGCTCCTTTAGGTGTAGGGTTAGGTTGTGTAACTGAGACCTTTCTTGTTTCTTGAGAAAGGCTTGTACCGCTATATATTTTCCTCTCAGGACTGCCTTTGTTGTGTCCCACAGATTTTGAACCGTTGTATTTTCATTATCATTTGTTTCCATGATTTTTTTCAATTCTTCTTTAATTTCCCAGTTGACCCATTCATTCTTTAGAAGGATACTATTTAGTCTCCATGTATTTGGGTTCTTTCAAAACTTCCTTTTGTGGTTGAGTTCTAGCTTTAGAGCATTGTGGTCTGAAAATATGCAGGGAATGATCCCAATCTTTTGATACCGTTGAGTCCTGATTTAGGACCGAGGATGTGATCTATTCTGGAGAATGTTTCATGTGCACTAGAGAAGAATGTGTATTCTGTTGCTTTGGGATGAAATGTTCTGAATATATCTGTGATGTCCATCTGGTCCAGTGTGTCATTTAAGGCCTTTATTTCCTTGCTGGTCTTTTGCTTGGATGACCTGTCCATTTCAGTGAGGGGAGTGTTTAAGTCCCCTACTATTATTGTAGTATTGTTGATGTGTTTTTTTGATTTTGTTATTAATTGGTTTATATAGTTGGCTGCTCCCACGTTGGGGGCATAGATATTTAAAATTGTTAAGTCTTCTTGTTGGACAGACCCTTTGAGTATGATATAGTGTCCTTCCTCATCTCTTATTATAGTCTTTGGCTTAAAATGTAATTGATCTGATATAAGGATAGCCACTCCTGCTTTCTTCTGATGTCCATTAGCATGGTAAATTCTTTTCCACCCCCTCACTTTAAATCTGGAGGTGTCTTGGGGTTTAAAATGAGTTTCTTGGAGGCAACATATAGATGGGTTTTGTTTTTTTATCCATTCTGATACCCTGTGTCTTTTGACAGGGGCATTTAGCCCATTCACATTCAGGGTAATTATTGAGAGATATGAATTCAGTGCCATTGTATTGCCTGTAAGATGACTGTTACTGTATATGGTCTCTGTTCCTTTCTGATCTACCACTTGTAGGCTCTCTCTTTGCTTAGAGGACCCCTTTCAATATTTCCTGTAGAGCTGGTTTGGTGTTTGCTAATTCTTTGTTTTTGTTTGTCATGGATGCTTTTAATCTCTCCTTCTATTTTCAATGATAGCCTAGCTGGATATAGTATTCTTGGCTGCATGTTTTTCTCGTTTAGTGCTCTGAAAATATCATGCCAGCTCTTTCTGGCCTGCCAGGTCTCTGTGGATAAGTCAGCTGCCAATCTAATATTTTTACCATTGTATGTTACAGACTTCTTTTCCCAGGCTGCTTTCAGGATTTTCTCTTTGTCACTGAGACTTGTAAATTTTACTATTAGGTGACGGGGTGTGGGCCTATTCTTATTGATTTTGAGGGGCGTTCTCTTAACCTCCTGAATTTTGATGCTCTTTCCCTTTGCCATATTGGGGAAATTCTCCCCAATAATTCTCTCCAGTATACCTTCTGCTCCCCTCTCTCTTTCTTCTTCTTCTGGAATCCCAATTATTCTAATGTTGTTTCGTCTTATGGTGTCACTTATCTCTCAAATTCTCCCCTCGTGGTCCAGTAGCTGTTTGTCCCTCTTTTGCTCAGCTTCTTTATTCTCTGTCATTTGGTCTTCTATATCACTAATTCTTTCTTCTGCCTCATTTATCCTAGCAGTGAGAGCCTCCATTTTTGATTGCACCTCATTAATAGCTTTTTTGATTTCAACTTGGTTAGATTTTAGTTCTTTTATTTCTCCAGAAAGGGCTTTTATATCTCTCGAGAGGGTTTCTCTAATATCTTCCATGCCTTTTTTGAGCCCGGCTAGAACCTTGAGAATTGTCATTCTGAACTCTAGATCTGACATATTACCGATGTCTGTATTGATTAGGTCCCTAGCCTTTGGTACTGCCTCTTGTTCTTTTTTTTGTGTTGAATTTTTCCGTCTTGTCATTTTGTCCAGATAAGAGTAAATGAAGGGGCAAGTAAAATACTAAAACGGTGGCAACAACCCCAGGAAAATATGCTTTAACCAAATTAGAAGAGATCCAAAATCGTGAGTGGGGAGAAAGGGGATAAAAAGAGGTTCAAAAGGAAGAAAGAAAAAAAAAAAGAAAAAGGAAAAAAGAAAGAAAAAAAAAGAAAAGAAAAGAATTAAAAAAAAAACACCTAAGAAAAATGTAAAAAAGAAAAAATATACATATTAGATAAACTAGTAAAAAATCGTTAAAAAAGAAAAACGTAACAGTTAAAAAAAAAATTTTTACCTGAAGGCGAGAAGAAAAAAAAAAAAAAAGAAAAAGAAAAAATTAAATTAACTGCAAGACTAAAAAAAATCACAGGAAAAAAGCCATGAGTTCCATGCTTGGCTTTCTCCTTCTCTGGAATTCTGCTGCTCTCCTTGGTATTGAACTGAATTTTGATGCTCTTTCCCTTTGCCATATTGGGGAAATTCTCCCTAATAATTCTCTCCAGTATACCTTCTGCTCCCCTCTCTCTTTCTTCTTCTTCTGGAATCCCAATTATTCTAATGTTGTTTCGTCTTATGGTGTCACTTATCTCTCAAATTCTCCCCTCGTGGTCCAGTAGCTGTTTGTCCCTCTTTTGCTCAGCTTCTTTATTCTCTGTCATTTGGTCTTCTATATCACTAATTCTTTCTTCTGCCTCATTTATCCTAGCAGTGAGAGCCTCCATTTTTGATTGCACCTCATTAATAGCTTTTTTGATTTCAACTTGGTTAGATTTTAGTTCTTTTATTTCTCCAGAAAGGGCTTTTATATCTCTCGAGAGGGTTTCTCTAATATCTTCCATGCCTTTTTTGAGCCCGGCTAGAACCTGGTAGCCCGCACTCCTTGGTAGGTGAACTTGGTCTCGGCTGGATTTCTTGTTGATCTTCTGGGGGGAGGGGCCTGTTGTAGTGATTCTCAAGTGTCTTTGCCCCAGGCGGAATTACACTGCCCTTACCTGGGGCCGGGGTGAGTAATCCGCTGGGGTTTGCTTTCAGGAGCTTTTGTTCCCTGAGCGCTTTCCGTAGAGTTCCGGAGGACGGGAATACAAATGGCGGCCTCCTGGTCTCCAGCCCGGAGGAGCCGAGAGCCCAGGGCCCCCCTCCTCAGTGCGCCCTCAGAGAACAGCGCCCAGTTACTCCCGTCTGCCTGACCTCCGGCCGCGCTCCGAGCTCACCGTGCCTGCGACCGGTTCAAGGTAACACCGAGCTGTGAGCTTACTGTCGGCTCTCTGTA
Organism: Mustela nivalis; assembly: GCF_964662115.1. Lineage (NCBI taxonomy): Eukaryota > Metazoa > Chordata > Mammalia > Carnivora > Mustelidae > Mustela > Mustela nivalis. The sequence continues at coordinate 57,727,064 of NC_139022.1, forward strand.
GCTGGCTTTCCCGTTCCAACACCCGCAAGCTCTGCAACACTCAGACACCTCCGATCCTTCTGTGTCCCTGCTGGACCTGAGGCCACGCTGACCCCGCGTGGGCTTCGCTCCGGTTTAGCCTCTGGAGCGATGTCCCTCAGCGGAACAGACTTTTAAAAGTCCTGATTTTGTGCTCCGTTGCTCCGCCGTTTGCCGGGAGCCGGCCCTTCCCCCCGGGGTCTCTCTTCCCGTCGCTTTGGATTCACTTCTCCGCCGGTCCTACCTTTCAGAAAGTGGTTGTTTTTCTGTTTCCAGAATTGCTGTTCTTCTTGTCTTCGATCTGCGGATGGATTTTCAGGTGTTTGCAATCTTTAGATAAGCTATCTAGCTGATCTCCGGCTAGCTGAAGCAGTCTCAGCTTGCTACTTCTCCGCCATCTTGACTCCTCCTGATAAGTGGGTTTAAACTTATCTGATGACCAATCTCATCAAACAAAAACACGTATTTACATTGTGAGCCATCAGGAACATGTGTACATACACAAAACCAATTTTTCAAATCGCAGAACTCCCACATTTTATTTAATTTTAGTTATTTAAATGATAACAACACTATAAGTGGATTTGATAACCTTCACGTAGGTCACAACTTCTGTTTATAAAATTAAGGCTTAGACCAATTGTATCTAATCATATGGTGAATATTCCTGACTGCATTTTGATAAAATAGAGTGGGAAAAGTATTAAAGATACAACCATATTGGTCCTTAATACCCTCAAAATACCACAATGTCGCAAACACATAAATTTTGGTTTACTGATTCTAGGGACTCACAAAAATCTCTCAAAGTATGTGGGGTCCTGGGTGGCTCAGGATTAAGCCTCCATCTCTTGATTTAAGCTCAGATCATAATCTCAGGGTCATGAGACCAAGCCCCAAGTCAAGCTCCTCACTCGGCATGGAGCCTGCTTGAGATAATCTCTCTCCCTCCGCCTCTGCCCCTCCACCTGCTCTCTCTCGCTCTCTCTCAGTCAAATAAATATAGTCTTAAAAAAAAAAATCCCTCAGAACTCTCAAATGATTTGATTACCTTATCTTAAATTTTAGGAATCTAATAAAAAAATAAGAGTTTTCTAACTACCTTAAAATTTAGATTTATTTCTCTGGAAGCTTATTGATTTTATTATGTACGTAACAGAAAAAAATCATAGTATGGAAACAATGATGAAAAATTACATGTTTTCCCTTTTAAGTTTGAAATGATTGTATCATGGATAGTCACTGAATACAAGTCAATAAATTGCAGGTAATGGGTGAGGCAATTTGGAATAGAAATTCATGATAACAGAACTTTTTTATTTTCAGATTTTTTTAACTAAAATAATTTATTAAGAATTCAGTTAGTATGTTTATTCTGGTAGCATTTCCCTAAAATCTGGTAAGTAACAAAAAGTTAGATGAGTTGAGTTCATTATTTAAATAAACATTGATACTTTTAGGATCCCTTCTCTCTTATTTATTTATTCATTTGTTTATTTTTTGTCATCTTTTACATACAAGACTGACTGTTCTTCATTTTGTGTAGCCAAAGGAAAAGTTTGGTTACACTGTGGTAACAAAAATTCCATAATCTCAACATGTAGTACATTTTTGTTTGTTTTTTTCATGCTGTATCATTGCTCTCTCTTTCTTTTAGTAGTCAGCTCCTGTCTTTCTTACTCTAGGATTAGGCTGGTTATCTGACATATTGCAATTTATTATTGTAAAAAAGAACGTGGTGAGTTATGCAGTGACACTTATGGCTTTATCCAAAGTAATAACTCTCCTCCACTCATGTTTAATCCACTGAATCACATGACCCTAATCCAAGGAGTAGTGAAGAGCTACACTACCATTGAAAATACTTCATAAACTGTACCAATGTCCACTTCTTGCATTTAAAAAAATTTTTTTCGGTTGGTGCCTGGGTGGCTCAGTGGGTTAAGCCACTGCCTTTGACTCAGGTCATGATCTCAGGGTACTGGGATCGAGGCCCGCATCGGGCTCTCTGTTCAGTGGGGAGTCTGCATCTGCCTACTTGTGATCTCTCTCTCTGTCAAGTAAATAAATAAAATCTTTAAATAAAATTATTTTCAAAAATTTTTAGTCAAAATGGATATATGTGCTGCAAAATTAGACAGATGTGATCCTTTTAGTAATAGACTCATGGAGCAATTGGAATAGTAGCTAAACTGTTCTCAGTAGGAGTATTGCAGAAGGCTCCATGGATATGACATATAAACTAGTTCTACAAGGACAGGTAGTAGTTGCAGAGGCACCTGAGCAATCTTTGCTAAGGAAAGCACATGATCATTGCAGCATGAAAGACAGACTAGATTAGAGTGAGAATGGAAGAATAAAGAGTGAGAAGCCAAATGGCAGTAGTTAAGGTGAAGGGCAATGAAGTAAGAAGGAAGTATAACATGGAAGATTGACTGAGTTTGGTCTATAGTAGATAGAGAAGTAAGCAAGAGACAAAAATTTATTGATAAATTCTGGTTATAGCTTGGGGAAGTGTTTAGGAAATGGAACCCTGGTTTGGTGATATAGTAACTGCTATATTATAAAAAAAATATCCATAATCAAATGGCATTAGAAAATATTTTACCTATGCTGTTCCCCCTTATAATTCATCATAAATATTTGCCTGTTAAGGTCACAGGAATTCTTACAATAAGGAAACATGTTTAACTCAACATTCCCAACTTGATAAGTTTGTATTTTTTTTTATAAACAACATCTCTTAACAGCCCATATACACAATGAAAACAGTTTAGAAGTTCTGATTTAGTACTGAATATGAGTTGTGCTTCCTGCTATGTGACTAGGTGTGTCATGCTTAATACAGTTACAGAAATGAAATATCAGTTTTCAAGGGGGAAAGATGAACACTAAAGATGTGCTGAATATACACCATAGTCTTTTTAATTCACAAGTCACTTTAGAATATTGCAAAGTTTCAGAGTTCTCATTATATGCAATTATTTTAAAAGTAGAAAAATTAGGAAAGATTTTTAATCTTTATTAATCTCAATACATGTTCCAGAAATAACATGTTATAAAATCAGGCTATTTCTTTGTCATTTGTGTTGACTTGACAGGAAATGAAAAAAATTAGCAGTATGGATTTTGGCATTAGTTTTTAAGTATGTACATATGTATGTATGTATGTAATCTCTACACCCAATGTGGGGCTCAAACTCACAATCCCAAGATCAAGAGGCACATGTTCCACTGACTGAGCCAGCCAGGTGCCCCTGATTTTGGCATTACTTTTAATACCTAAATATCTATATCTATAGATAAACATATATAAAAATAGATACATATATATAGGCTCTATGATTTAAAAACATGAATAACTGGGATCCTTCTAATTCAATAGTTTTTCTTCTTCCCACTTCTAATGTTAGCAGTTACTGCTGTGGTTTTTGAGAATAACATACTGAATTTTGTTTCTGTCAAGATTTCAGGTGTCTAAAAAAATGACCATCTTAGTTATCAACAATAACAAAAATCCCGGGCACTTTCTCTGATTCAGTCTTGGATATATTAGGTGATCTAATATAGGTTGAATGGTTAATTCATTTCTTCACAAATGAGTATGCAGATGTTTAAGTATAAATGAGAATCACTTTATTTTTACCATTCTTTGTTATGTCATGAAAGGTAAATCTATATTAATGAAAATATGATCTATTCTTGCTTCATATATGATGATACACACATATGCATCAAATATATTGGCTCAAAGGGGATTATATGTAACACAAATTTATTAATTTATTTATAAAGAGTACATTTATCATAAATTTATCAGAAAAATAATAAATTAGTAAATTCAATTACACCTACATTAATTCTCATCACTCAAAACTTTTCTGAACTCTGAAGGGCCAGAGTTCATTGGCCCTTTATTCAGTTACTACTTTGTATTTATTAGCTGATGTTCATGTTGATTCAAATTCTATCCAATTGGATTTATAATTCCTTATGGTCATGAACTGAGTCTCTAGGTTTTAATATTCTATTAGGTATACTTTCTCAGCACTATTAATTCTCATATTAGCAATGTGGTCAAAAGGAGGATTAGTAAGCCTTGGTAGATTGAAATATCCTTCTGCTCATTGTACCCCCTTCTACTCCCTGCACTGGCAGATGCATTTTCCTTCATACTTTTCTTTCATTTCATAATTTTAATTACCCAGTGAATTTTTTGTAGTACACTAAAGAATACTGTGATCAAATGTAAAGTACTCTTGGGGGGAAAACATTAAATATAATTGTGATGTAAATGAAGTGATAACTGGTGTTTCACACATCTGAAAAATTGTTTTAGGAACCAGATGACAGTTTTTTCTCTTGCATACCTTTTATCATTTAGTACTTCTCTGAAGCCCAGTATCACTTTGTTTGCTTGACTCTGACCCCAAAAAATATAGTTCAAAAGAAGTGAAAAAATTATTTGGAAACAATATGGGTGCATACACTGGTGCGCGTGCGCGCGTGCGTACACACACACACATACATGTGGTATGTATATACCACATAAGACTATAAATTAAAACATGCTTTCTTGAAAGTAAAATGGTGAGATAAATATAATGCCTTGTACCACAAAAATGCCAGTTTTGAGCATCTAATTAGCCTTCTAATTTGGAACATACTGTAATTGGGTCTCCTCTGTTATGAGAGTTGAAATTGAAAACAAGTGTATATTTCTTACATTTATATTCCTAAATTGTCAAACATAATTTTTTTTTCTGCAGGTAATTGACTTGTAATTTTTATGTTATTGCTATATACTTCTGCCTAGGAATCTATTTATAATCCAGATCCCCTGCAAATTCTTTATATCAAGGACTACATGAACTCACTTATATAGCTTCATGGAAATAGTATTGCCTAAAAAGGAGTCACTTTTTAAACCAACTAATAAAACATTTTAGCACACTTTCTTATGGTCCACAACCCTTTTTATTATAAACTAACTACTATAAAATTATAGAGTATCTGGAAATAAAAACAGAATATGCAATCATTTTAATTTCTTGATATGTTTACATATGTTTACACTGATATAAATATAATTTAAATTGTTTTACACTTTCAAGTATAAAACCTTGAAAGAACTAACAAGTGTGAGAGAGGATGTTTGCCTGAAGCAAAAAGTTTGCAGATTTACTTATTTACCTAAGAGTTATTTATCAAATTGAATATAATTTCTAATTATATTTTTAGTAATATAGAGCAGTTGAAATTTTGTTGGTCATGCTACCAAAAAGCAGATAAAAAAGATAATTTGATACTGGATATTTGACTAATAATGAGTGAATGGGAGCCTGAAACAGGAAGTGTCTAGAAAGGAAATATTGTTTATGGTAGGAAAGGGTATGCTACAGAAAAAAAAAAAAAATCTTATTAGGTTAATTCTACAAAATAATTGTTTCTCACTCACCCAAATATCCAATGCATGTTTGGTTGATTCAACTCCACAATATCATGAAGGATCCGGAATAATAAAAGTTGTTTTTGCTTTTATATTAATCCATTATCTGTAAAGATGAGGTGTCTCTGGTCACTCTATCAGGGAAAGAGAGAGAGTCTCATAAATGATTTAGCCTAGAAGTAAAGATGTGTCATCCTGCTTACACCACTATGACAAGAACAAGTAAGTTACAATGCTCTCTATCTTACTGAAAAAGTTAGAAAGTTTACTTTTCTTTGTGAGCCCAAAAGGAGATGCAGATGGGGATGCGCTCTGATTATATCTACATACAATTAACCCCTGAGCAATACAGGTTTGAAATCCACAGGTTCACTTATATGAGGATTTTTAAACAATACAGTACTATAAATTATTTTCCTTTTGATTTTTAATAACTTCTTCTCCAACTTACCTTATTGTAAGAATACAGTATATATTACATATATCATACAAAATATGTGTTAACTGTTTATGCTATTGGTAAGGTCAACATATCATGTTGACTTGTCAACAAGTAGGATACTAGTAGTTAGGTTTTTGGGGAGTCAAAAGTTATATGCGGATTCTTGACTGTGTAGGGGGGTTGGTGCCCCTAACTCCATGTGGTTCAAAAGCCACCTCTAGTCTCACAATTCCAGCTGACTAAATATGAGTAAAAACATAACTCCATTCATTAGAATTATCTTTCTTCAGTGTATTTAGTGTGCTGACTAGTACCCATCCAAAATTCATGTTCACTTGGAACATAAGAATGTGACTTATTTGGAAGTGGGGTTTTTGTGGATGTTATTAAGGTGATATCACACTGAATTGAAAATACAATGACTGGTATCCTTATACCTTATAAGAGGAGGGGACACCAGAGATACACAAAGAAAAAGGACAGGTGAACATGTAGGCCGAAGGTGGGGTGATGGAGCTTTAAGCTGAAGATTACCCACAACCCCACGGAACCTAAGAAGCAAAGGAGGATTCTTTCCTAGAGTCTCCAGAGAGAACATGATGTTGCTGATATTTTGTTTTTTTGTGTTTTTTTTTTTTTTGATTCTAGCCTCCAAAACTATGAGAAAATTTTTTCTGTTGTTTTAAGCCATCAAATTTGTGGTAATTTTTTACAGTAACTCTCAAACTAATACAGTATATTTCATCAAATTTTCAAAAGTTCAATTTTATCTCAGTTTCCCTGAAAGCAGTATTAGTTTATTGTGAAGCCTCTTTTGCTGGAAAGATTTACTTAAAATTCTATTAAGGATTTTCATTTGTATTTGATACTACTACTTAAATTTTGGATTTTACATAAAAAATTGTTGTACCTTTCTTTGAAGAGAAAATTTTCCTTCCAAATTTATTTTAATTAAAATGACTATCATAATAAGATGCAAATAATTAAAAGGATAAAAACTTAGAATCATAATTCTGCAGCTTTTTATTCACAGTCGGTCATATCTTATGTGGATTAAATTTTAAAAGATATCTAAGCAAAGATAATTATGTAATGTGAGAGAGGTACTAAATATCGCTACAATAATCACATTTTATAAATGTATGAAGTTAACATATTGCAATCCATAAATTTACATAATGTTATATGTCAAATAGATTAAATAAAAAAATAAAAATTTGTTTGAAGTGTTTCACATTGTGTAGGTGTTCAATGAAGAGTAAATCATGTTTAATTGTGATGCAATTAGTGCAATTATATATATGTTGATAATCACATAAAGTACTATTAGACTTAGAAAAACAGAGTTTTATTAGTATTTACCCCAAATTACATATGTGATTCTTGAGCTAAGTACACAAACACACAAGTACAACTAAAACTGGCACTATCTCAAATAAAATTTTGTTTTTATTTCTTATTGGTAAGCAATAAAACATCAATATCCTGGTTGTGATACTGCACTATAATTTTGCAAGATGTTGCCACAGGAGGAAATTGTATAAATAGTACACAAGAACTCTATATTTTTTCTTAAATAGAATGTGAGTCTACAGGAATTTCAAAATAAAAATTTAATTATATAATAGAGTAATAGAGCTACATTAAAACATATAATATTGAAAACAAACCTCCCCCCGCCAAAAATGTTCCACCGATAACTACCCTTGGGAAATAAGGGAATGTGTGTGTGTTTGTGTGTTGATAGATAGAGTAGTACTAATGGAAGAAAATCATTAAGAAATTTTTATGACATCTATTAAACTACTAATAAAAGTTTTGAAAAATGATATTAAATTTTCAATAACTTTATTCATTCCATCAAAATTACCAGTTTTAATTATGACTGTGGACCACAGGATATGATCAAGAAATTTATTTTTTCCATGTTATTGATAAAATGTGATATTTCCTAGCTATATTTAGTATTAATTTTATGTTAATTCATAAAAGCATCTTGCTGAATTTAAAAAAGGAAGAAAAAAATGGAGGTGAAAAAACGTTTTCACTAAAGAATGATAAAAGGCTAAAACATTTTATCAGTGGTTAATATAATTTGTTATTTTAGCATTTGTACCCTAAAGCCTGAATTATTATTCTTAATTGCAATTTTAAAATTCAATATTGGAGAGAGTTCAAGGTGGTGGAGGAGTAGGAGACCTTAATTTTATCTGGTCCCAGAAATTCAGCTAGATAGCTATCAAGTCATTCTGAATATCTAAAAAGTCAGCTAGAGATCTAAAATAAGAATAGCTACAACTCCGTGAACAGAAAAGTGACCACTTTCTGCAAGGCAGGAGCTACAGAGAAGTGAATACAAGGTGATATAGGGGAAGATAGGCTTGGGGAAGATAGTTTCCAATAGCACAATACCAGCAAGTGATATAGCAGCAGAGCACATCAGATCATTTAGACATCTGCTCTGGTGAGGAATGTTGCTCTGGCAGCTCAGCGGGGACAGAATCCTAGGTGGGACAGTGTGGTCTCAGGGTCACAAGGAGACCAGGGATGCCTGAGTGCAGCAGAGCTCCCATGTATCAGAGCAGGAAAGCAGGCTGCAAAGAGTGAGTCCAGGAGTGAGCCCAACATGGGCTCTCAGGTTGAGGTTGACATAAATCATGATCCATGGCACAGTGGGGTGACTGCTCTTTGAGCAGGGCTGAACAAGTGGCAGAACCAGTGAGAACCCCCTTCTACCCCTGTGAATGGCACAGGAATGCACCATAGGAGTCTGCAGGAATTAGAGGTTTGAAAGAGGCTCATGTGCCTGAGATAAAAATGCTTTGTCACAGGCCAAGTGAGAACAGAGTATAGCTGGAGACCAAGGAGACAGGAGTGATTTTTTTTTTTTTCCTGAAGGCTCACTAAGGATTGGGGCCCCAAGATTTCAGCTCCAGGTCTTGGGATTGAGAAGCCACCATTTTTATTCTTGTGCCCTAAAGCTGCAGGGAAAGCCTTTGGGGAACAAAATCTACATAGACCAAACCAGAGCAGATTACTTAGCCTGGCCCTCTGGCAAGGATGGTACAATTCTGTTTGGGCAAATACACTTGAGAATCAATGCACCAGACTCCTCCCCCAGAAGGTCAGCAAAAACATCAGGCCAAGACCTAGTTTACTGATCAATGAGAAATGAAGGACTCCAGCACTAGGAGAAAACAGCACATAGAATTCATGGTTTTTTCCCTATGGTTCCTTAGTCCTTCAACTTTAATTATTTTTTTTCTTTCCTTTTTCAACCAATTTCTTATTTTATCAACTCCTTTTTTTTATTTAAAAATTTTTATTTTTTAAAAATTATTCACAGATCTCCTAAGTTAATTTTTTAAATTTCTTTTCAGCGTAGCAATATTCATTGTTTTTGCACCACACCCAGTGCTATCAACTCCTTTTTAAAATCTTTTTTGAAACTTTCATTTTTACAGTTACACTCTATCCCTTCATTGTATTTAACCTTATTCTTACATATAGATAAGTTTTTCTTTCTTTTTAATTTTGGGATGAAGTTTCTTCAAACAGACCAAAATATACCCCAAATCTAGTGTATGGCTCTGTTCTATTTACCTGTCTGATCATGTTCTCTTTCTTTTTTTAAAATAATTTATTTATGTATATGACAGAGAGACAACACAAGCAGGGGGAGTGGGAGAAGAAGAAGCAGGCTCTCTGTGGAGCAGGGAGCCTGATGTGGGGTTTAATCCCAGGACCCTGGGATTATAAAGCTGAAGGCAGACGTTTAATGATTGAGTCACCCAGGCGTCCCAGATCATGTTCTCTTTTTGTTGTTGCTGTTTTTTTTTCTCTCTCTTTTTTTTCCCCTCTTCCTTTCTTTCCTGCTTTCCTTGTTTTTGTTTTGTTTTGTTTTTGTTAAAGTCTTTTGAAATTTTCATCTTTAGAGTTACATTCTATCCTTTCAATGTATTTAATTTTATTTTTTGTATATATAAGTTTTTCTTTCTTTGCAATTTTGAGATTTATTTTCTTCTAACAAATTGACCAAAATACACTCAGGAGATAGTGTATTGCTCTGTTCTATTCATCTGTTTGTTCATATCCCTTTCTTTTTGTTGTTGTTTCTTTTTATTTCTTATTTTTTTCTCTTTTGATTTTTCTTGTCTTTAACTTCCATTTTTACAGTTACATTCTATGCTTTCACTGTATTTAACTTTATGTGAGTTTTTTCTTTCTTTACAATTTCTAGTTTTCTAAAAAACAGACCAAAATACACATAGAATCCAGGGCATTGCTCTATTCTGCTCACCTGCCTGATTATATTCTCACTTTGTATTTTGGGTTTTGTTTTGTTTTGTTTTTGTTTTTTCCTCCAGTTTTGGGCCTCATCTGATTTGTTTAGTGTCTATTTCTCTGAGGTTGTTGTTGCCATTTTAGTATTTAGTATTTAGTATTTCATCTAATCTTTGAACAGAATGACAAGACAGAAAAACTCACCTCAGAAAAGAAAACAAGAGGCAGTACTGACTGCCAGGGACCTAATCAGGATGGCCATAAGTAAGATGTTGGAAAATAGGGCTCAGAATAATGATTATAAACATACTAGCTAGGCTTGAAAAAAGCATAGAAGACACTAGAGAATCCCTTTCTTGTGAAATAAACAAACAAAAGTCTAATCAAGTTGAGAGAAAAAAATGCTATTAACGAGATGCAATCAAACTCTAACTATTAATGCTATTAATTAGATGCAATCAAAACTCTAACTGCTAGGATAAACTAGGCAGAAGAGAGAATTGGTGATATAGAACCAAATGATGGAGAATAAAAAGCTGAGAAAAAGAGAGATAAGCAGCTACTAGATCAGAAGGGGATAATTCAAGAGATAAGTGATATCATAAAGTAAAATAATATTAGAATAATTGTGATCCCAGAAGAAGAGGAAAGAGAGAAAAGGGTAGAGGTATATTGAAGCAAATTATAGCAGAGAACTCCCTATTTAGGGGAAGGAACAGGAATTAAAGTCTAGGCAGCACAGAGAACACTCCTTCAAAATCAGTAAAAATTGATCAACATCTCAACATATACTAGTGAAACTTACAAATATCAGAGACAAAGAGAAAATCTGGAAAGCAGCTCAGGACAAGAGGCTAGTAACCTACAAAGATAGAAACATTAGATTGGCAGCAGACCTATCCAAAGAGACCTGGCAGGCCAGAAACGACTGGCATGATACATTCAGAGTACTAAATGAGAAAAATATGCAGCCAAAAATATTTTATCCAGCTAGGATATCATTCAAAATAAAAAGAGAAATAAAAACTTCCAGGACAAACAGAACTTTCAGGAACTTGTGATCACCAAACACCCCTACAAGAAATACTAAAAGGATCCTCTAAGCAAAGACAGCCCACAAGTAACATAGACCAGAAAGGAACAGAGACTATATAAAGTAACAGTCAGGTTATACAATGGCATTAAATTCAAACCTTTCAATAGTTACTCTGAATGTAAATGGGCTAAGTGCCCTAGTCAAAAGATATAGGATATCAGATTGGATAAAAAGCAAGACCCATCAATATGCTATCTGCAAGAGATTCATTTAGATCCAAAGACACCTCCACATTGAAAGTGAGGGGAGAAATGGAAAACCATTTATCATGGTAATGGAAATCAAAAGATATCTGGGGTGACAATCCTTATATCAGACAGATTAGATTTTAAACCAAAGATTAGAATAAGAGGTGAGGAAGGATACTATGTCATAATTAAAGGGTCTACCCAACAAGAAGATCTAACAATTTTAAATATCTATGCCTCTAACATGGGAGCAGCCAATTATATAAGCCAATTAATAACAAAATCAAGGAAACAGATCAATAATAATACAATATTAGTAGGAGACTTTAACACCCCCCTCACTGCAATGGACAGATCATCTCAACAGAAGATCAAGAAAATAAAGGCTTTGAATGATACACTGTACCAGATGGACTTCACAGATATATTCAGAACATTCTATCCTAAATCAATAGAAGATACATTCTTCTCCAGTGCACATGGAACACTCTCCAGAACAGATCACATCCTGGGTCACAAATCAGGTCTCAACTGGTACCAAAAGATTGGGATCATTCCCAGCAGATTTTCAGAAAACAGTACTTTGACACTGGAACTCAAGTCACAAGAGGAAATTTGGAAAGAACTCAAATACATGGAGACTAAAGAGCATCCTACTAAAGAATGAGTGGGTCAACTAGGAAATTAAAGAAGAATTTTAAAAATTCATGGAAATTGTTCAAAAATCTTTGGGATGCAACAAATGTTGTCCTAAGTATATAGCAATACAAGCTTTTCTCAAGAAAGAAGACAGGTTTCAAATACACAAACAACATAACCTCACACCTAAAGGAGGTGAAGAAATAACAACAAAGAAAGCCTAAATCCAGCAGGAGAAGAGAAATAATAAAGATTAGAGAAGAAATCAATGGAATAGAAACCAGAAGAACAGTAGAAAATAAGGGCTGTTTCTTTGGAAGAATTAGTAAGATCAATAAATCCCTGGGAAGACTTATCAAAAAGAGAAAAGAAAGGACCCAAATAATAAAATCATGAATGAAAGAGGAAAAATCACAACCAACACCAAAGAAAAACAAATAATTATAAGAACATATTATGAAAAATTATATGCCAACAAATTATCCAATGTGGAAGAAATGAATGCATTCCTCGAGACATATACACTACCAAAACTAAACCAGGAAGAGATAGAAAACCTGAACAGACCCATAACCAGGAAGAAAATTGAAACAGTAACCAAAAATCTCCAAACAAACAAGAGTCCAGGGCCAGATGCCTTCCCAAGGGATTTCTACCAAACATCTAAAGAAGAAATACTTATTCTTCTGAAGCTATTCCAAAAAACACAAGTGGAAGGAATATTTCCAAATTCTTTCTGTGAGGCCAGCATTACCTTGAACCCAAAACCAGACAAAGACCCCAGAAAAGGGAATTATAGACCAATATCCCTGAAGAACATGGATGCAAAAATTCTCACTATGATACTAGCCAATAGGATCCAAGAGTACATTAAAAAGATTGTTCACCATGACCAAGTGGGATTTATTCCTGGGATTCAAGGTTGGTTTAACATCCACAAATCGATCAATGTGATACACTACATAAATAACAGAAAGGACAAGAACCATATGATCCTCTCAATAGATGCTGAAAAGGCATTTGACAAAGTACTTCATCCTTTCTTGTTTAAAACCCTTCACAGTGTAGGGATAGAGGGAACATACCCCAATATCATAAAAGCCATAAATGAAAAGCCCACAGTGAAAATCATTCTCAATGGGGAAAAACTGAGAGCTTTTCCCCTAAGGTCAGGAAAAAAACAGGGATGTCCATTATCACCACTGCTGTTCAACATAGTACTAGAAGTCCTAGTTCCAGTAATCAGACAACAAAAAGAAATAAAAGGCATCCAAATCATCAAAGAAGAAGTCAAACTCTCTTTCTTTGCACATAACATGAAACTCTATGTGGAAATTGCAAAAGACTCCACTCCGAAATTTCTAGAACTCATACAGGAATTTAGCAAAGTGGAATGATATAAAATAAATGCACTGAAATCTGTTGCATTCTTACAAACTAACAATGAGACTTTTTAAAAAGGGGGAATAAGGAGTTGATCCAATTTACAACTGTACCCAGAACTGTAAGATATCTAGAAATAAACCTAACCAAAGAGGCAAAGGATCTGTACTCAGAAAACTATAGAAAATTCATGAAAGAAATTGAGGAAGACACAAAGAAATGGAAGATGTACCATGCTCATGGATTAGAAGAACAGATATTGTTAAAATGTTTATGCTACTTGGAGCAATCTACACATTCAATGCAATCTCTATTAAAATACCATCAGCTTTTTTCACAGAGTTGTAACAAATAATCCTAAAATTTACATGGAACCAGAAAAGCTTCTGAATAAGCAAAGGGATGTTGAAAAAGAAAACCAAAACTGGTGGCATCACAATGCCTGACTTCAAACTCTATTATAAAGCTGTAGTCATTAAAAGAGTATGGTACTGGCACAAAAACAGATACATAAATCAGTGGAACAGAAAAAAGAACCCAGAAATGAACCCTCAACTCTATGGTCAACTAATCTTCAATAAAGCAGAAAAGAAGATCCAAAGGAAAAAAGACAGTCTTTTTATCAAATGGTATTGGGAAAATTGGATGCCACATGCAGAAGAATAATACTGGACCATTTCCTTACACCATACACAAAAACAGATTCAAAATGGATGAAAGACCTAAATATGAGATGGGATTCCATCAAAATCCTAGAGAAGAATGCAGACAGCATTATTTTGACCTTGGCTGCAGCAGCTCCTTGCTAAAAACATCTCCAAAGGCAAGAGAAACAAAAGCAAAAATGAACTCTGGGCATTCATCAAGATAAAATCTTTTGCACAGCAAAGGAAACAGTTAACAAAACAAAAAGACAATTGGCTAAGTGGGAGAGGATATTTGCAAATGTTTTATCAGATAAAGGGCTAGTATCCAAGATCTATAAAGTACTTATCAAAGTCAACATCCCAAAACAAATAATTCAATCACGAAATGGGCAAAAGACATGAATAGATATTTCTTCAAAGAAGACATCCAAATGGCCAACAGACACATTAAAAAGTGCTCAACATCACTTGGCATCAGAGAAAAGCAAATCAGAACCACAATGAGAAACCACCTCACACCAGTCAGAATGGCTAAAATTAACAAGTCAGGAAACTACAGATGTTGGCAAGGATGCAGAGAAAGGGGAACACTCCTACACTGTTGGTGAGAATGCAAGATGGTATAGCCACTCTGGAAAATAGTATGGAGGTTCCTCATAATGTTGAAAATAGAGGTACCCTATGTCTGCAATTGTACTACTGATTATTTACCCCCAACTAGAAATGTAGTGACCTGAAGGGGCACCTGCACCCCAATGTTTATAGTAGCAAAGTCCACAATAGCCAAACTATGGAAAGAACCTAGATATCCATTAACAGATGAATGGATAAAGAAGAAGTAGAATATTACACAACCATCAAATGACACCTTGCCATTTTCAATGACATGGATGGAATTAGAAGATATTATGTGAAGTGAAATAAGTCAATCAGAGAAAAGTAAGTATCATATGCTCTCGCTGATATGCAGAATTTAAGAAACAAAACAGGATCACAGGGAAGAGAGGAAAAAATAAAACAAGATGAAACTAGAGAGGGAGACAAACCATAAGGGACTTAATCACAGGAAACAAACAGAGTTTCTGGAGGGAGGGGTTGGAAGGATGGAGTAACTGGGTGGTGGACATTAAGGAGGGCACTGGGTATTATATAAGACTAATGAATCACAGGCCTGTACTTCTGAAACCAATAATATATTATATTTTAATTAACTGAAGGTAAATAAAATTTAAAAAATAAAAGTTAATATTAATGCCAACATGGAAGATTTCAGTTATTGTCAAATTAAATATGCTACTCTAAAAAATAACTGTGTGTGGATTTAGATTGAGTTAGTTCCTACAGAAAGTTGTATAATTAATTATACTCTTTTTGCCCTGAGTCTGCTGCTTACTCTCTTCTAAATTCTAGAAAAAGTAACTTTTGTTTTTACATTTTAAATTTTTCATTTTTAGCTTTTATAACTCTAAATAATACATAAATGTAAAATGTTACTGATTTATTATCTTTAGTGAACAAAAGATATAGTGTGTATATATAGTACATATCTAAATTTCTAATTCTTGTTTTATTAGCCAGAGTATCCCTTGGCTTCTCTTCATGTAATATGACCAAGCTAGCAGCTCCTCCATTACCTCCATCTGCCCACCCTATCATAATTTTCCCCTCCCAATATTTATCCCATTTACTACTATACTTTTGAGGTGTAATATCTCTAAAAGTTCTGTAAGTTAGAAACCAACCAGTACTTTGTAAATTTTTTTTTGTTATAGAGCCAAGAATGTACTAGGACTATTTCTGTCTTATTCCATTAACACAATTTCTCTATTATACAATAAAAATGAGTTCTAGATGGAAAATTATTTTTCCTCATGTTCCAAAAATCATGCCATATTTTAGTTTGGACCACTCTTTGGACAATTTTGGACTATTTTCTTGTATTTGGCCCTCTCCTCTATATCTAGCAATCATTTTTGTTCTTTTCTCTTATTAAAAAGATGGATTTCTAATGACAATTCCTTTCAAAACAACCCTATATTTTGAATGGAAGTGGAGAAAATATTGGTGGTGTGGTAGAGAGATTGGGACTAATCAATGCCATTTCTCTTTATAGTAATGTATGGTTGGTGATATGTTATCATCTATAATATCAGATACTTGTCTAGGTCTCTTTATCACCTACCAATTTGCAAGACTGGGTCCTCTGGTATTTTGCTTAGAAGATGGGCTTTCATACATAAAATATATGTTGTCAAAAACTTTTATTCAATGATACTAATTAAGATAATTTTTGAGAAATTGTGATGTCTGTGAGAAGAGAAAACAGACTATCACATGAAAAAAGGATAGTTAAATATACCCAAAATATACTAACTTTTCAGATTTTATAAATAAGTCAGGATCTCTTTTTATACTTTTATATTATTGAGTAATCCATACTTTACAGTCTATTTCCTCTCTAAAAGCATAGGTTGCCTCAATATTGCTTAACATAATATCTTTACATAATGACAAGATAATTTTTTGGAGAATAAAAGGATGAATAATGAGGCAAGGAAAGGGTTGTATGATGTTTAAGAATACAATTATATATTGCATTTGCCAGAAAGTTCTGGTCTACCCGGTAACCTTTTATTTTTTTCTCCTATAAAATTAGAAAATCATCTAATTAAATATATTCCAATTAAAATATTACTTCTTCAAATATGCAATTTTGTATGTATTTCTCTATTTTATGTTAATTTTTAATACCATTATCATCGATCACATTTCCATAACTAATACCCAATATTTCAATGACATTTTTTCTCTATGTAAAGAGGAATCATACCCAGATGAATTTAATAAGACTTTTTAAAAAGATTTTATTTATTTATTTGACAGAGAGAGAAAAGCGAGAGAGGGAAGAGAAGCAGGGGGAGTGGGAGAGGGAGAAGAAGGTTTCCCACCGAGCAGGGAGCCTGATGCAGGGTTCAATATCAGGACCCTGGATCATGACCTGAGCCAAAGGCAGATGCTTAATGACTGAGCCACCCAGGCACCCCAGATTTAATAAGACGTTTGTCATGAGATACATAATAGTCTAATGAATGGAAACCAACCTATATATATGATCACTAAATCTAAGATACTTATATGAAGGAAGATTATAAGCAAACTTGAATTATTTAGTAATTCATCCAATGATAAATTGTTCTGGTTATAGAGTTTGAACTGGGTTTATAGTGTGAATTTAAGAGAGAAAATATTTATCCCTTAAAAAATGATACCTTTTCTAGAAGACAGATAAACTAAGCAGATACATTATTATTTTTTCTTTTTTCTTTTATTTTATTTTTATTTATTTTCAGCGTAACAGTATTCATTGTTTTTGCACCACATCCAGTGCTCCATGCAATCCATGCCCTCTCCAATACCCACCACCTGGTTCCCCCAACCTCCCATCCCCTGCCCCTTTAAACCTCTCAGATTGTTTATCAGAGTCCATAGTCTCTCATGGTTCACCTCCCCTTCCAATTTCCCTCAACTCCCTTCTCCTCTCTAACTCCCCATATCCTCCATGCTATTTGTTATGCTCCACAAATAAGTGAAACCATATGATAATTGATTCTCTCTGCTTGACTTATTTCACTCAGTATAATCTCTTCCAGTCCCATCCATGTTGCTACAAAAGTTGGGTATTCATCCTTTCGATGGAGGCATAATATTCCATAGTGTAAGCAGATACATTATTAATAAAAGAGATTGTGAGAATTTCTGTAAATCAAATAAATAAGGAAATATGCTATAAAACTGAGAAAATTTCTTTTGATAAGATGGAGAAAAAGCCTTTTTGAATAATGGACAAAAAGAATTTCAGTGATTGACACAAGATTCTTTTTTGAAACTTCACATCAACTGTCAGTAAGCTTTGTCAGATTCATCAGTGAGGTTATTACACAGTGTTTATATTCATATATTTTTATGCTTTTAAGAAAAAAAAAGTAAGAAATTGTCTGACATATATTATAGAAAATTCCATGCCAAAAAGCCAACATTTTCGGGGTGCCTGGGTGGCTCAGTGGGTTAAAGCCTCTGCTTTCGGCTAAAGTCATGATCCCAAGGTCCTGGAATTGAGCCCCACATTGGGCCCTCTGCTTGGCAGGGAGCCTGCTTCCTCCTCTCTCTCTCTGCCTGCCTCTCTGCCTACTTGTAATATCTGTAAAATAAATAAATAAAATCTTTTTAAAAAGCCAATATTTTCTTTTTTTAGTGAAACTTAAACCAATATACAGCAGCAGGACAATTAAATATTTCCAAAATGATTAAAGGTTGTGATTTGAGTGTGTTTAGTAGGGTGTATACATGGGAAAAATAAGGCAGGACAAATATTACAATAATCACAGGAAGAATTAGTTTTATATTGTAAGGATTCTGCAACTAGTGTCTAAGAGATGGGGTAAAAGGAATAGTTACGCATGAATTAATTCATATATATGGCAAAATCACTACTTATGGGATATATCATTGTTGTTAAATAAATGCTATTATTCTAATAAATATCACTTCTTTCTCTAGTTTATATTGTTGTCCCTGATATAGAATTGCATAGTAAATCACTGAAGATATCCAATTTAATAAGGAGTTTAGATTTCATTTTGTATATCATTCCAATACCTTGGCCAACTGATTAAAAAAGAAAAACCAAAAGTTACCTTCAAGACAGTGCCTGAGGGCGCCTGAGTGGCTCAGTGGGTTAAGCCGCTGCCTTCGGCTCAGGTCATGATCTCGGGGTCCTGGGATCGAGTCCCACATCGGGCTCTCTGCTCAGCAGGGAGCCTGCTTCCCTCTATCTCCCTCTCTGCCTGCCTCTCCATCTGCTTGTGATCTCTCTCTGTCAAATAAATAAATAAAATCTTTAAAAAAAAAAAAAAAAAGACAGTGCCTGAATGTTGTGATAACCTAAGAAGAGTTAAGAATTAGGAAAGCAATTCATTCAGTTTAGGCTGCACAATAGTTTCAGACAAGTTCACAGAATTTCTATTGTAAATCCTGCAGTCCAATTCAGCTTTTCATTTGTTGATACCTCTATTAAAAAGGAATTAATTAGGATGGTGATTAACTAGAGAGGATTGGGGTTGACCTAGGAACAGTTCCTATTAATGCTAAAGCACTGGAAGTATAGGGTTGTGGGTCTATCACATCAATCTCCACCTATGGAAGGATCTTTATCATGATGGTGTCACATTTGCAAACAAAACTGTTCCAACGCTGAAGTATCAGCTTTAACTGTAACCATTTCACACAGTGTTTTCTATTCTCTAAAATGTTTAATTCTCAAATAGAATAAGTTGAATAGGGTAGATAGTTACTCATTTATTTGGGCAAAATATCAACTCATATCAACTCAGGGAAATACATCTAGAAGTGTCCATCAATTGCCTCAGCCCTTGCTGTGTCCATTCATGACATGGCAGGTGGTTTGCTCACAAAGTGGTATACAGGTTCCTCTTCCAATTAATCATAATCCCTTCCCTAATTCTGTAGTGGCAATACAACATCTGGTTCCGATATACAATGAATAAAGTTAGAGACACATATGTGCATATCTTTTATATTTCTTGAGAATTCATCATGAGTTCTCTTTTACATAAACATTTAGAGACAAAGGCCTTCTATCAGTTGCTGTTATTCTAAAAAACAAACAAACAAACAAGCAAAAACAGCAATGGCCACAGTCACCAAATTGTGGAAAAAGCCAAGATGCCCTTCAACAGGCGAATGGATAAAGAAGATATGGACCTTATATACAATGGAGTATTATGCCTCCATCAGAAAGGATGAATACCCAACTTTTGTAGCAACATGGATGGGACTGGAAGAGATTATGCTGAGTGAAATAAGTCAAGCAAAGAGAGTCAATTATCATATGGTTTCACTTACTTGTGGAGCATAACAAATAACATGGAGGACATTGGGAGAAGGAGAGGAGAAGGGTGTTGGGGGGATCTGGAGGGGGAGACAAACCATGAGAGACTCTGGACTCTGAGAAACAAACTGAGGGTTTTGGAGGGGAGTGGGGTGGGGGGTTGGGTGAGCCTGGTGGTGGGTATTAAGGAGGGCATGTACTGCATGGAGCACTGGGTGTAATGCATAAACAATGAATCTTGGAACACTGAAAAAATAAAATAAAGTTTAATAAATAAATTTAAAAACATTAACTGAAATAAAATGACTTTATTTTAATACATCAAGTTCAATAAATTTGCTCTTCCCCCAACCACAACAAACCTATTATTAATTGTTGTGAGACATTAGTAGAAATCTGGGGGTCTTAAAAACCCTGATATATTCTTAGCACATGCAGTCTTCATAACATTTTTTTCCTGCCTGTTTGTGTATGCTTTTTGCAGTAAATTCAAACTGCATTTTCATATGTAGTTGAGTCAAGACGGACATTATGCCTAAAAGATGACAGATTTTGGTGGCCCTAAAAGGCTTAGTGAGGATTAGAATAAGATTTACAGAGGAAATAGTGATGGCAAACAAAATAATCCATCTCCCCTCCCTTAAACAAGTAAAAATAAGATAACATAGGTCTTTGGGGAAAGCAACCAGACAAAAACCAGTTAACCTGGGGCACCTGGTGGCTCTGTTAGTTGAGTGTCAAACCCTTGATTTCAGCTAGGTCATGATCTCAGAGTCATGAGATGGAGCCCCATTTGGGCTCTATGCTCAGCAAGGAGTTTGCTTGAGATTCTCTTTCTCCCTCTGCTCCCCCATCCCGCCCCACTTTCTCTCTCTCTCTAATAAATAATAAATAAATAAAACTTAAAAAAAAAAAAAGAAAACAGTTAACCAGTAGAGTCTATTTTCAGACATCACAACATCAGGTTATTTGTTTTATAGGTTGAGACAATAAAAATATCTGGTGTTATGGCACTTGACAAAGGTACAGTTCAGGCAATGATTATAAAGGTTAACATTGAAAAGTGTAAACTTTAATAACTTGACATCACTATTTCACCAGAATTTTAAGAGAATTATCAGCTACTAAGTCACAACCTGATAATGAATCACTGGTTGCTTCTGAAACCAATTTATTTACTTTCCAAAGCAATTTCAGATAAATTCATAGCTATTAAAATAATTAAATACAAGTGACATGCTGGGAAAAATGT
Source organism: Mustela nivalis (assembly GCF_964662115.1). Classification (NCBI taxonomy): domain Eukaryota; kingdom Metazoa; phylum Chordata; class Mammalia; order Carnivora; family Mustelidae; genus Mustela; species Mustela nivalis. Next base: position 57,748,370 of record NC_139022.1, read on the forward strand.
AGAGGAAAGAAAACATTCTGAAATAGTCGTTATTTCTTAAAAGTGAAATCCCACAGATTGGACTACTGAGTTATTGGTTTCTCAATCAGCCAAATAATCAGAAAAGGGTGGTTTTTCTTTCTGCATTTTAAAATTAAACTTAATTCTTTAATTTAGCTATGCTTGGCATGCAAAAACTGCACATATTTAAAGTGTGCAATTTGACGGTTTGACATATGTATACACCAATGAAACCATCACCATAATGAAGATACTAAACATATTCATCACCTTCGAAACTTTCCTTGCCACTCTCTCATGCCTCCTTTTGACTTCTCCTAGAACCCCCTGCCTGAGACACCACTGATCTGTGTTCTGTCACTATGGTTTAGTTTACATTTTCTAGAGCTCTATATAATTAAAATAATACAGTATAGACTTCTTTTGCCTGGCCTTTATCACTCAGCATAATTAGTTTGAGACTCATCAGTATTGTACTATATATCAATAGTGCATTTGTGTATTGCTGAGTAGCATAACACTATTTTGCCATAGGACAGTTTGCTTATCCATTAACCTATAAATAAACAATTTTGGTTATTACAAAAAAAAGCTGCTATGTATATTGTGTAGACATCTCTGTGTAGACTCATACTGTCTTTTCCCTTGGGTAAACGCTCAGGAATGTAATGACAGGATCATGTGAGAGGTGTCTATTTATATTTTAAGAAACTGGGGATTCCAAAGTAATAACATTTTACACTGCCATGGTCAGGTTTTAGAGTTCCAGTTCCTCTTTATGACTACTTAAATTTCATATTTCTTAAAAATTTGATTTTATTTTTTCTGTGTTCCAAGATTCATTGTTTATATACCATACCCAGTGCTCCATGCAATACATGCCCTCCTTAGAATCCACCACCAGGCTCACCTAACCTCCCACCCTAAAACTTCATATTTTGGCTAAAGTTATTCTAATTTGTGTGTAGAGTGTCCACTGTTAATTTTGTTTAGTTTGTATTTTGCTAATAACATGTGATACTAAGTATCTTTTCCTATGCTTATTTGCCATTTATGTATCTTCTTGGGTAAAATGCCTATTCAAATCTTTGTGCTTTTAAAAATATTTGGGTATTTTGTTATCTTATAATTGAGTTTTGAAGAATTGTTTATAATATGTATAAACTAAATAAAAATTCTTAATCAGACCAATAATTTGTAAATATTTCTCCAATTCCTCAACTCTCAAATTTATCTTTTTATTTCTCATATAGTATCTTCCAAAGAGCAGAAGTATATATGGAAGGAGGGGAAGTTAAAATGGTGGAGTAGTAAGAGGACCCTTTCTATGCTAGATAGTAGTAGGGGGATCCTGCTAGATAAATATCACTATTCTGAACACCAAAGAAATCTATCTGAGGACTGAGAGAACAAACTGCACAACTAGTGGAAGAAAAGAGGCCACAATGTGGAAGGTAGATCCTTCAGAGATATGATTTAGATGAGAAAAGGATCATGGGTGCTGTAGAGGGAAGGGATCCATGATCACAGAGAGAGGAGAGAGAGAGACAGATAGCACACAGTCAGTGGGAGGGAGAGGGAGAAACAGACATCCCTGTCCAATGCAAGGTTAGATTCCAGGAGCCCTGGGGATCATGACCTCAATGGAAGGCAGACCCTTGACCAACTGAGACACCCAGGTGCCCCTGGGGGCAGAAGGTTTATTTGAGGAAATTATAGCTAAACACCTTTCTTATCTGAAGAAAGAGACATCTAAATCCAAGAGGCACAGAGTACTCCCATCAAAATCAACAAAAGGAGGTCAACGCCAAGACATAGCATAGCACAATTTGCAAAATATAGACATAAAGAAAAAAAATCCTAAAAGCAGCAAAGGAAATGAAACCCCTAATTTATCAGGGAAGAAAATTAAGATTAGCAGCAAATGCCTCCATAAAAATGTGGCAGGCCAGAAGAAAGAGGTATGACATATTCAACGTGCTGAATGGCAAAGGTGTGCAGACAAAAATACTCTATCCAGCAAGGCTGTCATTGAGAATCAGAGAGAAATGGAGTTTCCCTGACAAACAAAAACTAAATGAGTGATGACCAATAAATTAGCCTTGCAAGAAATACGAAGTGGGGCTCTTTGAATGGGAAAGAAAGGCCAAAAGCAACAAACACCAGGAAGAACAGAAAAAATCTCCAGAAACAAGGACAAAACAAGTAATAAGATGGCACTGAATTCATACCTGTCAATAATCACTCTGAATGTAAATGAACTAAATTCTCCAATCAAAAGACAATGGGTATCGAACTGGGTCAAAAAAACAAACAAAAAAAAAACCAACAAGACTTCTCTATATGCTGCCTACAAGAGACTCATTTTAGGCCTAAAGACATCTGCAAATTGAGAGTAAGTGGATGGAGAACAATTTATCATGCTAATGGACATCAAAATAAATCTGGAAGAGCCATACTTATACCCCCAACTTGGGAGAACCCAATATATAAAACAATTCATAACAAACATAAAGGAGCTAATTGATAATAACACAATAATAATAGAGGACTTTAACACCTCACTTACATCAGTGGATAGATAATCAAGCAGAAAATCAACAAAGAAACAAGGGCTTTGAATGACACACTGGACCAAATGGACTTAACAGATATATTCAGAACATTTCCTCCTAAAGTAGTAGAATACACTATCTTTTCAAGGGCAAATGAGACATTCTCCAGAACAGATTACAAACTATACTATAAGTCTGGCCTCAACAAATACAAAAAGATTGAGATCATACCATTCATATTTTCTAACCACAACACTATGAAACTTGAAGTAAGACACAAGAAACAATTTGGAAAACCACAAATACATGGAGCTTAAAGAACACTTTACTGGGTGATGGGCACATGATTCTGATGAGCACTGGGTGTTATTCAAAACTAATGAATCAGTGAACACTACATCAAAAGCTAATGGTGTACTATATGTTGGCTAACTTAACTTAATAATAATAAAAAAAAAAAACCTTACTAAAGAAAGAATGTACTAACCCAGAAATTAAAGTTGAAATTTTTAAAAATATGGAAATAAACTAAATAAAAACACAATGGTCCAAAACCTTTAGGATGTAACAAAAGTGGTCATTTGAGGGAAGTGTATAGCAATACAAGCCTAACTCAAGATGGAAGAAAAATCTCAAATATATAAACTAACCTTATACCTAAATGAGCTAGAAAGAGAAGAAATGAATCCTAAAGCCAGCAGAAAATAGGAAATAATAAAAATTAGAGTAGAAATAAATGATACAGAAACAAACAAACAAACACTATAATGAAATGAAATGAAACCGGGAGTTGGTTCTTTGAAAGAATTAAAAACTGATAAACCTCCAAAAAGAAGAAAGGACCCAATGTGAGAGGAGAGATCACAACCAACACCACATAAATACAAATAGTTATGAGAATAGTATGAAAAATTACTTGCCAACAAACTGGATAACTGGAAGAAATGGATAAATTCCTAGAAACATATAAACTACCAAAATTGAAAAAGAGAGAAACTGAACAGACCCATAGTCAGCAAAGAATTTGAATCAGTAATCAAAAATTTCTCAACAAATGAAAAGTCCAGGGCCAGATAGCTTCCTGGGGAATTCTATTAGACATTTAAAGAAGAGTTAATGCCTATTCTTCTCCAAGTGTTCCAAAAAATAGAAATGGAAGCAAAACTTCCAAATTCATTCTGTGAATGAATTCTATCAGTTCTATAATTCTATCAATCACTTTAAGCCCAAAACCAGACAAAGACTCCAGTAAAAAAAAAAGAATTATTGGGCAATATTCCTGATGAACATGGATGCAAAAATTCTCAACAAGATACTAGCAAATCAATTCCAACAGTACGTTAAAAGAATGATTCACCATAATCAAGTAGGATTTATTCATGTGCTATAAGCGTGGTTCAATATTCCCAAATCAATCAATGTGATACACCTCATTAATAAAAGAAAGGATGAGAACCATATGATGCTTTCTGTACATGCAGAAAAACATTTGACAAAGTACAGTACCCATTCTTGATCAAAACACTCAAGAAAGTAGGGATAGAAGGAACATACAACAATATAAAGACCATATAAGAAAGACCCACAGTTGGGCGCCTGGGTGGCTCAGTGGGTTAAGCCGCTGCCTTCGGCTCAGGTCATGATCTCAGGGTCCTGGGATCGAGTCCCGCATCGGGCTCTCTGCTCAGCAGGGAGCCTGCTTCCTCCTCTCTCTCTGTCTGCCTCTCTACCTACTTGTCATCTCTCTCTGTCAAATAAATAAATAAAAAATCTTTAAAAAAAAAGAAAAAAAAAAAGAAAGACCCACAGCTAATATCATCCTCAATGGGGGAAATCTGAGATCTGTTCCTCTAACTAAGGTCAGGAATAAGAAAAGGATGTCCACTCTCACTACTGTTATTTAACATAGTATAAGAAGTCCTAGCCTCCATAATCAGACAAAAACAACAACAATAACAACAATGACAATGAAAATAAATGTTATTCAAATCAGCAATAAATAAGCCAAACTTTTATTATTTCCAGATGACATGATTCTGTATGGAAAGCCCAAAAGACTCCACCCAAAAAAATTGCTAGAACTGATACAAAATCAATGTTCAGAATTCTGTTGCATTTCTATACATCAATCATGCAGCAGCAGAAAGAGAAATCAAGGAATCCATCCCATTTACAGTTGCACCAAAAACCATAAAATACCTAGGAATAAACCTAACAGAAGAGATAAAAGATCTTTACTCTGAAAACTGCAGAAGACTTATAAAAGAAACTGAAGATGACACAAAGAAATAGAAAGGCATTCCATGCTCATGGATTGGAAAAATAGATATTGCTAAAATGTCCATACTACTCAAAACAATTTACACATTTAATGCAATCTCTATCAAAATACCACCAGAATTTTTTACTGAGCTAGAACAAACAAGACTAAAATTTGTGTGGAACCACAAAAGACCCCAAACAGCAAAGGCAATCTTGAAAAAGAAAAGCAAAGCTGGAGGCACCACAATTCTGGACCTCAAGCTCTACTACAAAGTTGTAGTGATCAAGACATTATGGTATGGCACAAAAACAGATACAAAGATCAATGGAATAAAACAGAAAACCCATAAATGAACCCACAACTATATGGCCATCTAATCATGGACAAATAGGAAAGAATATCCAATGGGATAAAGATGGTCTCTTCAACAAATATTGTTGGGAAAACTGAATGGCAACATGCAAAAGAATGAAATTGGACCACACTTTTTTACACCACTCACAAAAACAGATTCAAAATGGATGAAAGAACTAAATGTGAGACAGGAAAACATCAAAATCCTAGAGTAATGGGGCACCTGGGTGGCTCAGTGGGTTAAAGCCTCTGCCTTTGGCTCAGGTCATGATCCCAGGGTCCTGGAATCGAGCCCTGCATCGGGCTCTCTGCTCTCTGCTCTGTCTGCCTCTCTGCCTACTTGTAATATCTCTCTCTGTCAAATAAATAAATAAAATCTTAAAAAAAAATCCTAGAGAAAAACACAGGCAGCAACCTCTTTGCCGTCAGCAATAGCATCTTCTTACTAGATATGTCTCATAGGCAAGAGAAACAAAAACAAAACAGAAGTATTAGGACTTCAGCAAGATAAAAATCTGCACAGTGAAGGAAACAGTCAACAAAACTAAAAGGCAACCTTCAAATCAGCAAGAGGCATTGCAAATGGCATATCTGATAAAGGGTTAGTATTCAAAATCTATAAATAATTTATCAACATCCCCCAAAACAAATAATCCAGTTAAGAAATGGGCAGAAGACATGAGTAGACATTTTTCCAAAGAAGACATCATCTGGTTAACAGACACATGAAAAGATGCTCCACATCACTCATCATCAGGGAAATTCATATCAAAACTACACTTAAATATCCTCTCACATCAGTCACACTGACAAAATTAACAACGCAGGAAACACAGATGTTGGAAGATGTGGAAAAAGCAGAACACTCTTACACCATTGGTGGGAATACAAACTTGTGCAGTCATTTTGGAAAGTAATATGGAGGTTCCTCAAAAAGTTAAAAATAGAGTTATCCTATGATCCAGCCATTACAGTACTAAGTATTTACCCAAAGGATACAAAAATGCCAATTTGAAGGGGCACATTACCCAGACATTTATATCAGCATTATCAATAATAACCAAATTATGGAAAGAGCCCAAGGGTCAATCAACTGATGACTGGAGAAAGAAGATGTTACCATACAAACACACACACACACACACACACACACACAAACACACATATACACATATTTATATTTATAGTATATATAATGGAATATTACTCAGTGATCAAAAAGAATAAAATCTTGCCATCAGCAATGGTGTGGATGGAGCTAGAGTGTATTATGCTAAGGGAAATAAGTCAGACAGAGAAAGATAAATACTGTATGATCCTACTTATATGTGGAATTTAAGAAATGCAACAGATAAACATAATGGGAGAAGAGAAAAAGGCAAACCATAAAACAGACTCTTAATTAACTATGGAGAACAAACTGAGGGATGCTGAAGGGGAGGTGGGTGGGGGAATGGGTTAGGTAGGTGATGGGTATTAAGGAAGGCACATGTTGTGATGAGTTTACAGTGTTATATAAAGTTATGAATCACTAAATTCTACTCACAAAACTAATATTACCCTATATGTTAACTAACAGGAATTAAAATAAAAATGTGAAAAAGAAAAAAAACTATTAAGGACCTTCCACATGCCAAGCATTCCAGTGGACACTAGAGACACACAAGTGACCAAAAACAATAATTATTCTCACTCAAACAGAGCTTACAGGCTAATAGATCATAGTTGAGCCATGAATAAAAGTGTTAATCTGCTTGCTGGTCTACCAAAGATAAGAATTAGAAACCTAAAGTAATGTAAGTTTCCTTGAATAAACATTGTAGTGACATGTGAAAAAAAGAAGTATATATGGAAGACTAACTATAGTCATATGTCTTACATAGCAGGGGGAATCATGGAAAAGCTTTTAAATATACTGATTCCTGAGCTACATTTCTAGAGTTAGTAGGTCTGAGGAAGAGGTTGGGGATACACATTTGTTTGGGTGAAATGTATATTATTGATGAAGAAAATCCCTATGATATTGATTCATTTCCTGATTAATCAATGTCAGATATAATTTACATTAAATAAAGTTCAGCATATTTTGATAAATCTTTGATAAATTTTGATAAATCAATATATTTTGATAAATCTTTATTATTGTATAGCTAACATGAAAATCAAGATAGAGGATTATATCGCAAGCCAAATGAATTCCTTGCTACTCAGGACCTGATGTCATGCAACCAGTGGTTTACTTACTTGAAGTAGAGATTTGGCTTTAGAGAAAATGATACAAATATAATCATACAGTGGAATGTTGTTTCTGGCTCACTTCACTTAACATAATGCTTTTAAGGTACATTCATCTTGGTGGTGGTATCATTAATCTATTCCTTTGTTTGTTGCTGAGTAGTACAGTAGTGACATAAGACAGTTTTAGTATTCTTCCATGATTAACAGGCACTTGGTTTACTTCTAGGTTTTGGTTATTATGAATACTATAGAAAATTTCCTTAACCCAATTTTGTGTTGCATATTTTTTCCATTTATATAACAATGACATACCTTTGATATATGACAGGCCTAATTGATCCACATCTTTTAAACATTTGGTGTTATCAGTATTTCTAATTTTACATATTCTAATGAGTGTAGTTGCTTCTTATTGTGGATTTTCTTTGCAATTGCCTAGCAGCTAATGATTTTGAACATCTTTTCACATATACCTTTGTATAACTTTTCTAATATACAGCCTATAAAATATTAAGCTCATTGAAACTCATTCTTTTGGCTTCTCATTATTGAGTTGTAAGATAAGTCCTATATTAGAAATGGGTTTTGCAAATAATTTCTTCCATTCCATTACTTGGGTTTTCATTTTTCTAACAGTTTTTTTTTTAAATTTTCAAGGGCAGAAGTTTTAATCTTGATTATGTCCAAGTACCCTTGTAATTCTTACATGGTTCATGCTTATTTTTAATATCCTAAGATAACATGACCTAGACCAAGGACATCCATATTTTGTTCTAATTTTTCTCTGGTAATTTTATAGTTTTGAGTCTTAAAGTTAGATTGCTACTTTCTGTTTGTTTGGTTGGTTGGTTAACTTTTTAAAAAATAGTTTGAGGCACAGGTCAAGTTCACATTTTTTGTCCTCTGGCAATGAAACTGTTTCAATATCATGAGTTGAAATATGTATCTTTTTACTTTTGAATTGTTTGGGCACACTTGTTAAAACTGAATTGATCAACATATACATTTCTGGACTTCCAATACCATTCAATTGATCTCTGTTTCTATCTGTAATGTCAGTATCACTCAGTTTCATTAGTGTAGTTTGGGCAAAATGTTAATGTAGTTTAATTCCTTCAATAATGTTCTTTTATTTTAAAAAAAAAAGGTATTTTTTGTTGCTCTAGTGTCTTTTTTTGCATATCCATATAAGTTTTAGAAGCAAACTATAAATTTCTTTGAACAAATAGTTTGCTGAATTTTTATTAGAATTTGGGTAGTGTTGACGGCTTAACTATAGTAAATCTTTTGATATAAGAAATCCTACAATTTCATAGGTTCATTTTCATCCTTGGTCTTTTATATTATAGTTATTGTATTAAATCTAAATGCATGGATGCCTGGGTGGCTCAGTTGGTTAAGCATCTGCCTTTGGCTCAGATTATGATCCCAGGGTCCTGGGATCAAGTCCCACATCTGGATCCCCACTCAGCAGGAAGCCTATTTCTCCCTCGGCTTGCTGTTCTCCCTGTTTGTGCTCACTTGTTCTTTCTCTCCCTCTGACAAGTAAATAAACTATTTTAAAAATAATAAATGTAAATGCATTAAGAAATTCTAAGACTATTCCTGAAACTTTGCTTTAAAAACCTATGATCTATAGTAAGTTAACAGGGAAAAGGCCAAAAATAATCTTTTGCAATTTACCCAGTTATTTACCATTTCTAATACTCCACTTCTTTATTGGTTTCCCTAAGGCTTGGAATTTCTAACTGGTACCTTGCCCATTAACTTGAATGGTTTCCCTTTAGCAATTCTGCTGACACAGAACTATTTTATATTTTTTATCCAGAAAGTGAATTTATTTATTTCACTTTTTATCTTGAATGATATTTGAAATATAAAATTTTGAGCTGACAGTTCCCTTATGGTGGTGGTCTTATGATTATATGTGATAAATAAGGACTGTTAGATTAATATCCACCACATGAATGATCCTGTAATTTGTATGGCATGTACAAAAGGAGTGGATTCGACTTTATTTTCCCTAACTCTTCAACCCTTATCAAATAGCTGAATGCAACTGACAAACTCTCCCTATGAAAGGGTTTGGGTAATACAGCTTCATAAACTGTGCCTCACTCTATTATTCAACATCCAAAGATCACCTTTCTAGTTGATACTTTTTAGTCATCCCCAAATAAGTGTTTCTCTGTTCTATGAATACAAAGAAAAATGTGTATCATATCAGTGTACATATTTTTCTTCATTACAAACATGGGAATTTATCACGAGAAATGTTATTATGAACTATATTTATATTTATTTAAATATTTATTTTATATTTATGAACTATTATTATGAACTATACATAGATAATGCAAACCTCTAAAAAGTTTGAACTTGTTAACTTATCACAAAGTCTATATTAAATGTATTTAAGCCAAGTTACATTTTTTTAAATTTTAAAAAAAAACAAACCTCCCCTGGTTTCACACAGGGTGGTGAAAATTACCTGGGTTATGGCTAACAAATTCTGTTTTAACTCCCTAATAATTTTGTCAAGTGAGAGTAAGTTCTATTTATTTATTTATTTATTTATATTATTAATTTTTAATTTTTTATAAACATATATTTTTATCCCCAGGGGTACAGGTCTGTGAATACCAGGTTTACACACTTCACAGCACTCACCATAGCACATAACCTCCCCAATGTCCATAATCCCAACCCCTTCTCCCAAACCCCTCCCCACAGCAACCCTTAGTTTGTTTTGTGAGATTAAGAGTCACTTATGGTTTGTCTCCCTCCCAATCCCATCTTGTTTCATTGATTCTTCTCCTACCCACTTCAGCCCCCATGTTGCATCACCACTTCCTCATATCAGGGAGATCATATGATAGTTGTCTTTTTTTGCTTGACTTATTTCGCTAAGCATGATACGCTCTAGTACCATCCATGTTGTCACAAATGGCAAGATTTCATTTCTTTTGATGGCTGCATAGTATTCCATTGTGTATATATACCACCTCTTCTTGATCCATTCATCTGTTGATGGACATCTAGGTTCTTTCCATAGTTTGGCTATTGTGGACATTGCTGCTATAAACATTTGGGTGCATGTGCCCCTTTGGATCACTACATTTGTATCTTTAGGGTAAATAACCAATAGTGCAATTGCTGGGTCATAGGGCAGTTCTATTTTCAAAATTTTGAGTAACCTCCATGCTGTTTTCCAGAGTGGCTGCACCAGCTTGCATTCCCACCAACAGGGTAGGAGGGTTCCCATTTCTCCACATCTTCGCCAGCATCTGTCATTTCCTGACTTGTTGATTTTAGCCATTCTGACTGGTGTGAAGTGATATCTCATTGTGGTTTTGATTTGTATTTCCCTGATGCCGAGTGATATGGAGCACTTTTTCATGTGTCTGTTGGCCATCTGGATGTCTTCTTTGCAGAAATGTCTGTTCATGTCCTCTGCCCATTTCTTGATTGGATTATTTGTTCTTTGGGTGTTGAGTTTGCTAAGTTCTTTATAGATTCTGGACACTAGTCCTTTATCTGATATGTCGTTTGCAAATATCTTCTCCCATTCTGTCAGTTGTCTTTTGATTTTGTTAAATGTTTTGCTGTGCAAAAGCTTTTGATCTTGACGAAATCCCAATAGTTCATTTTTGCCCTTTCTTCCCTTGCCTTTGGCGATGTTCCTAGGAAGATGTTGCTGCGGCTGAGGTCGAAGAGGTTGCTGCCTGTGTTCTCCTCAAGGATTTTGATGGATTCCTTTCGCACATTGAGGTCCTTCATCCATTTTGAGTCTATGTTTGTGTGTGGTGTAAGGAAATGGTCCAATTTCATTTTTCTGCATGTGGCTGTCCAATTTTCCCAGCACCATTTATTAAGAGGCTGTCTTTTTTCCATTGGACATTCTTTCCTGCTTTGTCGAAGATTAGTTGACTGTAGAGTTGAGGGTCTATTTCTGGGCTCTCTATTCTGTTCCATTGGTCTATGTGTCTGTTTTTGTGCCAGTACCATGCTGTCTTGATGATGACAGCTTTGTAATAGAGCTTGAAGTCCGGAATTGTGATGCCACCAACGTTGGCTTGCTTTTTCAATATCCCTTTGGCTATTCGAGGTCTTTTCTGGTTCCATATAAATTTTAGCATTATTTGTTCCATTTCTTTGAAAAAGATGGATGGTACTTTGATAGGAATTGCATTAAATGTGTAGATTGCTTTAGGTAACAGAGACATTTTCACAATATTTATTCTTCCAATCCAGGAGCATGGAACATTTTTCCATTTCTTTGTGTCTTCCTCAATTTCTTTCATGAGTACTTTATAGTTTTCTGAGTATAGAATCTGTGTCTCTTTGGTTTGGTTTATTCCTAGGTATCTTATGGTTTTGGATGCAATTGTAAATGGGATTGACTCCTTAATTTCTCTTTCTTCTGTCTTGCTGTTGGTGTAGAGAAATGCAACTGATTTCTGTGCATTGATTTTATATCCTGACACTTTACTGAATTCCTGTATAAGTTCTAGCAGTTTTGGAGTGGAGTATTTTGGGTTTTCCACATATAGTATCATATCATCTGCGAAGAGTGATAGTTTGACTTCTTTGCCGATTTGGATGCCTTTAACTTCCTTTTGTTGTCTGATTGCTGAGGCTAGGACCTCTAGTACTATGTTGAATAGCAGTGGTGATAATGGACATCCCTGCCGTGTTCCTGACCTTAGCAGAAAAGCTTTCAGTTTTTTTCCATTGAGAATGATATTTGCGGTGGGTTTTTCATAGATGGCTTTGATGATATTGAGGTATGTGCCCTCTATCCCTACACTTTGAAGAGTTTTGATCAGGAAGGGATGCTGTACTTTGTCAAATGCTTTTTCAGCATCTATGGAGAGTATCATATGGTTCTTGTTCTTTCTTTTATTGATGTGTTGTATCACATTGACTGATTTGCGGATGTTGCACCAACCTTGCAGCCCTGGAATAAATCCTACTTGGTCGTGGTGAATAATCTTTTTAATGTACTGTTGAATCCTATTGGCTAGTATTTTGTTGAGTATTTTCGCATCTGTGTTCATCAAGGATATTGGTCTAAAGCTCTCTTTTTTGGTGGGTTCTTGTCTGGTTTTGGGATCAAGGTGATGCTGGCCTCATAAAATGCGTTTGGAAGTTTTCCTTCCATTTCTATTTTTTGGAACAATTTCAGGAGAATAGGAATTAGTTCTTCTTTAAATGTTTGGTAGAATTATCCCGGGAAGCCGTCTGGCCCTGGGCTTTTGTTTGTTTGGAGATTTTTAATGACCGTTTCAATCTCCTTACTGGTTATGGGTCTGTTCAGGATTTCTATTTCTTCCTGGTTCAGTTGTGGTAGTTTATATGTTTCTAGAAATGCATCCATTTCTTCCAGATTGTCAAATTTATTGGCATAGAGTTGCTCATAGTATGTTCTTATAATAGTTTGTATTTCTTTGGTGTTAGTTGTGATCTCTCCTCTTTCATTCATGATTTTATTTATTTGGGTCCTTTCTCTTTTCTTTTTGATAAGTCGGGCTATGGGTTTATCAATTTTATTAATTCTTTCAAAGAACCAGCTCATAGTTTCGTTGATTTGTTCTATTGATTTTTGGTTTCTATTTCATTGATTTCTGCTCTGATCTTTATGATTTCTCTTCTCCTGCTGGGCTTAGGGTTTCTTTCTTGTTCTTTCTCCAGCTCCTTTAGGTGTAGGGTTAGGTTGTGTATCTGAGACCTTTCTTGTTTCTTGAGAAAGGCTTGTACAGCTATATATTTTCCTCTCAGGGCTGCCTTTGTTGTGTCCCACAGATTTTGAACCGTTGTATTTTCATTATCATTTGTTTCCATGATATTTTTCAATTCTTCTTTAATTTCCCGGTTGACCCATTCATTCTTTGGAAGGATGCTGTTTAGTCTCCATGTATTTGGGTTCTTCCCAAACTTCCTTTTGTGGTTGAGTTCTAGCTTTAGAGCATTGTGGTCTGAAAATATGCAGGGAATGATCCCAATCTTTTGATACTGGTTCAGTCCTGATTTAGGAATGAGGATGTGATCTATTCTGGAGAATGTTCCTTGTGCACTAGAGAAGAATGAGTATTCTGTTGCTTTGGGATGAAATATTCTGAATATATCTGTGATGTCCATCTGGTCCAGTGTGTCATTTAAGGCCTTTATTTCCTTGCTGATCTTTTGCTTGGATGATCTGTCCATTTCAGTGAGGGGAGTGTTAATGTCCCCTACTATTATTGTATTATTGTTGATGTGTTTCTTTGGTTTTGTTATTAATTGGTTTATATAGTTGGCTGCTCCCACGTTGGGGGCATCGATATTTAAAATTGTTAAATCTTCTTGTTGGACTGACCCTTTGAGTATGATATAGTGTCCTTCCTCATCTCTTATTATAGTCTATGGCTTAAAATCTAATTGATCGGATATAAGGATAGCCACTCCTGCTTTCTTCTGATGTCCATTAGCATGGTAAATTCTTTTCCACCCCCTCACTTTAAATCTGGAGGTGTCTTCGGGCTTAAAATGAGTTTCTTGGAGGCAACATATAGATGGGTTTTGATTTTTTATCCATTCTGATACCCTGTGTCTTTTGACAGTGGCATTTAGCCCATTAACATTCAGGGTAACTATTGAGAGATATGAATTTAGTGACATTGTATTGCCTGTAAGGTGACTGTTACTGTATATGGTCTCTGATCCTGTTTGTCCCTCTTTTGCTCAGCTTCTTTATTCTCTGTCATTTGGTCTTCTATATCACTAATTCTTTCTTCTGCCTCATTTATCCTAGCAGTGAGAGCCTCCATTTTTTATTGCACCTTATTAATAGCTTTTTTGATTTCAACTTGGTTAGATTTTAGTTCTTTTATTTCTCCAGAAAGGGCTTTTATATCTCTAGAGAGGGTTTCTCTAATATCTTCCATGCCTTTTTTGAGCCCGGCTAGAACCTTGAGAATTGTCATTCTGAACTCTAGATCTGACATATTACCGATGTCTGTATTGATTAGGTCCCTAGCCTTCGGTACTGCCTCTTGTTCTTTTTTTTGTGTTGAATTTTTACGTCTTGTCATTTTGTCCAGATAAGAGTAAATGAAGGGGCAAGTAAAATACTAAAAGGGTGGCAACAACCCCAGGAAAATATGCTTTAACCAAATTAGAAGAGATCCAAAATCGTGAGTGGGGCGAAAGGGGATAAAAAGAGGTTCAAAAGGAAGAAAGAAAAAAAATAGAAAAAAGAAAAAAGAAAGAAAAAAAAAGAAAAGAAAAGAATTTAAAAAAAAAAACACCTAAGAAAAATGTAAAAAAGAAAAAATATATATATTAGATAAACTAGTAAAAAATCGTTAAAAAAGAAAAAGGTAACAGTTAAAAAAATAATTTTTACCTGAAGGCGAGAAGAAAAAAAAAAAAAAAGAAAAAGATAAAATTAAATTAACTGCAAGACTAAAAAAAATCACAGGAAAAAAGCCATGAGTTCCATGCTTGGCTTTCTCCTTCTCTGGAATTCTGCTGCTCTCCTTGGTATTGAACCCGCACTCCTTGGTAGGTGAACTTGGTCTCGGCTGGATTTCTTGTTGATCTTCTGGGGGGAGGGGCCCGTTGTAGTGATTCTCAAGTGTCTTTGCCCCAGGCGGAATTACACTGCCCTTACCCGGGGCCGGGGTGAGTAATCCGCTGGGGTTTGCTTTCAGGAGCTTTTGTTCCCTGAGCGCTTTCCGTAGAGTTCCGGAGGACGGGAATACAAATGGCGGCCTCCTGGTCTCGGGTCCGGAGGAGCCGAGAGCCCAGGGCCCCCCTCCTCAGTGCGCCCTCAGAGAACAGCGCCCAGTTACTCCCGTCTGCCTGACCTCCGGCCGCGCTCCGAGCTCACCGAGCCTGCGACCGGTTCAAGGTAACACCGAGCTGTGAGCTTACTGTCGGCTCTCTGTAGCTGGCTTTCCCGTTCCAACACCCGCAAGCTCTGCAACACTCAGACACCCCCGATCCTTCTGTGACCCTGCGGGACCTGAGGCCACGCTGACCCCGCGTGGGCTTCGCTCCGGTTTAGCCTCTGGAGCGATGTCCCTCAGCGGAACAGACTTTTAAAAGTCCTGATTTTGTGCTCCGTTGCTCCGCCGCTTGCCGGGAGCCGGCCCCTCCCCCCGGGGTCTCTCTTCCCGTCGCTTTGGATTCACTTCTCCTCCGGTCCTACCTTTCAGAAAGTGGTTGTTTTTCTGTTTCCAGAATTGCTGTTCTTCTTGTCTTCGATCAGCGGATGGATTTTCAGGTGTTTGCAATCTTTAGATAAGCTATCTAGCTGATCTCCGGCTAGCTGAAGTAATCTCAGCCTGCTACTTCTCCGCCTTCTTGACTCCTCCCCTCGTAAGTTCAATTTTTAACATGATAAAGACATTAAGAAAGATAAGAGATAGGGCATCATTATTTAAAATAATGATAGCTAATCAAATGCTGGCAAGGTTCTGGTGGTATAAGTGCACTTAGAGACTGTACATTTCAGTGTATATTGATAGAACCAACTATAAAGATAGTAAACTGGGTTCAAATCCTTAAAAATGCCTATATTCAAGGTTAATCCCCTTTTAAAGACTGATTCTAATTAAATAAAAAAAGTGAAACAAATTGTATGAATAAATATATTCATAGCTTGATAAAGCCTGTAATAATAAACATTTGGAAATAACCAAAATAAACAATATGAAAATATAAAATAAACTACAATACAATTACACAGGGAAACACCACAAAATATGAAAATGTTGCCTTAAATATGTAGAGGCCTAATAAACTATTTGTATCATAAAATTTAGGTTAAAAGCAAAAACACAGTACTGTATAAGCAAATATTTAAAAACACACATGTATAGCGAAAAATACTGACATTGAAAACACTGACATTAAAAATACATGAAAAGTTTAGAATGGTTATATTTAGTGGTGGCACAGCAGGTGATTTTTACATTCTTTTGTGGCAAGTGCCTTCTTCTGGGAATCATCTGTAACAGGTCATGCCTGTTACATTGACAGGCTGACCAAGAGATGTGTATCGATGGGAACATGTAACAAGCTCCATCATCATTTGAGAATAGAGCAGTGGTCCTTTCACTTGGTTTTCTCACTTGGTTGATATCGCTTGGTTTATCACCTCACCCAGACCATAGAGTAAGATTTACCATCTTTGTGTGATTTCATTTGTATCCACAGGCTTAAAGCAAGGGCTTGAGTGAATTTAGCCTTTGCCTTTTTTGTCCCCTGTCTTTTGAAAGTTCTCTACATTGTGCATGTATTGGTTTTATATTCAGAAAAGAAATTATTTAATTTTAAAAAGTACATATTAAATAATTTTGGACTGATGAAAAAATAAGGTAGAAATCAAAGAATAGAACAGAAATTGCTTTATAATCTAGATATTGTATTCTTGATTAAATTCAACATGTTTGGAGCTACAAGGCTTTCTGTTGAGAATTACAATCATTAAACTGAGTTAAACTCCAATTTTATGTAGCTGTGCAGGTCATGCTTTAGTAAACAGATGTTTCAAATCAGAGTGATTTTCTTAAAATTAAAAGATAGCTATAATGCAGATGAATATCTTATAAATAATACAATCTCACAATTTCTCTCTCTCTCTTAATTCAAAAGACTTTCTGAGAGTATTTCCTTATATGTGGGTGTATATGGATTGCTATCCTTCAGGTTTAAAGTAAAACTAATCCATTTCATTTCTTGTTAAGATGAATAACTTTTTTTCTAAAACGTAATATCTATCCACAAAGTGGAATTTTTATGGTGCAAATAAAACAGGCTTGAATCTGTCAAAAATTTCAATTTAGGTTCTCATATGTGATAGTTCTTAGCTACTGTGAACTTCTCTGTCTAGGCACTGATTTGCTTTCATCTGATACTCTCACTAGATGTTCAGTATTAGAGTTTCACCACACTGCCAAGACATAAATTTTCTAAAAATTACCCAGTATATATAGAGTACTGTTGTTACCTCAGAACTCTAAGATAAATAACATTTAGCTGTTCCACAATAAGACATGATTAAAATATAAATTTAAGTATGCTAGTCAATGAATGTCTTACCTGCTGAAATAAACATACTTTGGCTTGAAGAGTGAAAAATAAACTAGAGGAAACAGACAGAAGCAGACAGTATTCTCATAAGAGAAATAGGGGGGGAACAGTCCTTTACGATGTACTATCAAGGTGTTGGGTGACCTTTATTATTCTTAAAACTAATTTTTCCATTTATTCTTTGAAGCAACTTCATGTACTATTTTAATTCCCTTTTACAATTAGAAGATCACTTAACAGCATAGATTGGCTCTTGGTTTTATTTAGAAAACAGAAAACCATAATAGGTCAATAACATGAAATTCCGCCATTTTCTGGCATGTGTGTGCTTGTGTGTGTGTGTGTTTATGGTTCCACTGACAAATCTAGAAAAAAGATACACAAATTTAGGGACTGATGATACTTATTAAAATAACCATTTAGAAAGTGCCAAACTAGAGGGAGGAGCAAGATGGCAGAAGAGTAGGAGACCTAATATCATCAGACCCCAGGAATTCAGCTCAATAGTTGTCAAACAACTCTGAACACTTACAAACTCAATAAGAGAGCAAAGAGAAGAGCAGCAATTCTAGAAACAAAAACATCGACCAGTTTCTCTAAGGTAGGATATATGGAGAAGTGAATCTGAGGCAACATATGGGAAGATAGACCGCAGAGGGAGGGGTTGGCTCCCAGAAAGCAGTAGAGCAGCAGAGCACAAAATCAGGTCTTTTAGAAGTCGGCTCACGGAGGCACATTGCTCCAGAGGCTAAGCAGGTGGTGGAGCCCTCGCAGGGACAGTGTGGTCTCAGGACCTGTGGGGTCACAGAAAGACCAGGGGTACCTGAGTGTGGCAGAGCCCCAAGGAGTCAGAGTGGGGAAGCTGGCTATAGAGATGGAACTGAGGAGGGAGCTTTCTACTCAGGGTTACCTTAAACTGTGATCTAAGGCGCTGTCAGGAAATTGCTCTTTGAGCTGGGACCCCACAAGTGTCAGATCCATGGAGACTCCCTCCTTCTTCCTCTGGCAGGAGTGGCGTGGGGCATGTGGCATTAATCTGCTGGGTTTGGAGGCTCCAAATGGGGCTCTGAGCCAGAGATAGAAATTATTGGTCGCAGGTTGGGTGAGCATGGAATCCTGCCACAGACCAGAGAGATGGGAATGATTGATCACTTTTCTCTGAGAGCACACTGAGGAGTGGGGCCCTGAGCTCTCAGCTCCTATAGGCATGAGACTGGGAGGTCACCATTTTCATTGCTGCCCTCCAAAGCTGTACTGAAAGCATTCATGGAACAAAAGCTATGGAGACCAAACATAGCAGATTACTTAGCCTGGCCCCTGGCAAGGGTGGTGCAATTCTGCCTCAGGCAAAGACATTTGAGAATTGCTGCAACAGGCCCCTACCCCTAAGATCAGCAAGAACATCCAGTCAAGACCAAATTCACCCAGTAGTGAGAACTGCAGAACTCCAGAGTGAGGGGAATGCAACACATAGAATTCATGGCTTTTCCTCCCATGATTCTTTAGTCTTTCAAAGTTAAATTTTTAAATTTTTTTTCTTATTCTATTTTTTAAAAAATTTCCTCTTTCCTATTTTAATGTTTTTAACTATTTTAGCTTATCAATGCTTTTAAAAAATCTTTTAAATTTTTCATTGTTATAGTCATATTCTATCCCTTCATTGTATTTAGCCTTGTTTCTTATATACATATAGGTTTTTCTTTTCTTAAAATTTTGGGATAAAGTTTATTCTAACAGATCAAAATATACCCTAAATCTAACACATAGCTTTGTTCTACTCCCCAGCCTAATCACATTCTTTCTTTTTATTTTTCTTTTTTCCTTTTTTCAACCAACTTCTTATCAATTCCTTTTTTAGAATCTTTTTAAATTTCCATCTTTACAGTCATATTCCATCCCTTCATTGTGTTTACCCTTATTTTGTATATAGATGCTTTTTTTTCTTTAATATTTTAGGAGGTAGTTTCCTCTGACAGAGTAAAATACATCCAAAATCAAGTATGTGGCTTTGTGGCTCTGTTCTATTCACCAGTCTAATATGTGTGAATATATATATATATATATATATATATATATATATATATAATTTATATATATATAAATTTATATATATATATAATTTTAAAAATAATTAAAATTAATTTAATAAAGAAATAATTTAATAAATTTAATTAATTAAAATGTGTGTGTATATATATATAGATATAGGTATCTATATATATATAATTTCCCCCCTCCTTTCTTCTCCCCTGCTCCCCCACACACACACAGTTTCAGGTCTCCTCTGATTTGGTTAGTGGATATTTTTCTGGGATCATTGCTACCCTTTTAGTATTTTGTTCTCTCATTCCCCTATTCTTATCTGGATAAAAAGGCAGAAAAACTCACCTCAAAAAACAAACAAACAAATAAACAAAACAAGAGGCAGTACTGAGGGCTAGGGACCTAATCAATACAGACATTAGTAAGATGTGAGATCTAGAGTTCAGAATGATGATTATCAAGGTACTAGCTGGGCTAGAAAAAAGCATGTGAGATACTAGAGCATCCCCTTCTGGAGGAATAAAATCCCTTTCTGGAGAAATAAAGGAACTAAAATCTAACCAAATTGAAATTTAAAAAGCTATTAATGAGGCGGAATAAAAAATGGAGATTCTTACTGCTAGGATAAATGAGGCAGAAGAGAAAATTAGTGATACAGAACACCAAATGATGGAGAAAAAAGAATCTGAGAAAAAGAGAGATAAAAAACTACTGGACCATGAAGGGAGAATTCGAGAGATAAGTTATATCATAAAATGAAACAATATGAGAATAATTGCAATCCCAGAAGAAGAAGAAATATGGGGGGGTGGGGCAGAAGGAATAATGGAACCAATTATAGCAGATATTTTCCTTAATTTGGCAAAGGGAAGAAACATCAAAATCCAAGAGGCACAGAGATCTCCCCTCAGAATCAATAAACAGAGGTCAACACCCTGTCATCTAATAGTAAAACTTGCAAGTATCAGTGACAAAGAGAAAATCCTGAAAGTAGCTTGGGACAAGAGGTCTGTAATATACAATGGTAGAAATATTAGATTGGCAGCAGACCTATCTACAGAGACCTGGCCGGACAGAAAGGACAGGCATGATACATTCAGAGTGATAAATGAGAAAAATATGCAGTCAAAAATACTATATCCAGCTAGCCTGTCATTGAAAATAGAAGGAAAGATAAAAGGCATCCAGACAAACAAAAACTAAAAGAATTTGAAAACATCAAACCAGCTCTACAGGAAATACTGAAAGGGGTCCTCTAAGCCCAAAGAGAGCCTTAAAGTAACAGACCAGAAAGGAACAGAGACAATATATAGTAACATTGATCTTACAGGCAATACAATGGCACTAAATTCATATCTCTCAATAGTTACCCTGAATGTAAATGCCCCAATCAAAAGACACAGCATATCAGAATGGATTTAAAAAAAAAAAGACCAACAAATATGCTGTCTACAGGAAACTCATTTTAGACCCAAAGTCACCTCCAGATTAAAAGTGAGGGGGTATAAAACAATTTACCATGCTAATGGACATCAAAAGAAAGCAGGAGTGGCAATCCTTATATCAGATAAATTAGATTTTAATCCAAAGACTATAATAAGGGATGAGTAAGGACACTATAGCATACTTGAAGGGTTTATCCAATAAGAAGATCTAACCCTTTTAAATATCTATGTCTCTCACAAGAGAGCTGCCAATTATATAAACCAATTAATAACAAAATCAAAGACACAGATCCACAATAATATGATAATACTAGCGGACTTTAACATTCCCCACACTGAAATGGACAGAATAGCTAAGCAAAAGATCAACAAGAAAATAAAGGCTTTATATGATACACTGAACTAGATGGACATCACAGATATATTCAGAAGTTTCCATCCCAAAGTAACAGAATACACATTTTTCTCTACTGCACATGGAACATTCTATATAATAGATCACATCCTGGGTCACAAATCAGGTCTCAACCAGTACCAAAATACTGGGATCATTCCTTGCATATTTTCAGACCACAGTGCTTTGAAACTACAATTCAACAAGTAGAAAGTTAGAAAGAATTCAAATACATGGGGGTTAAAGAGCATCCTACCAAAAAAAGAATGAACCAAGAAATTAAAGAAAAGTTTTTTAAAAATCATGGAAACAAATGAAAATGAAAGCACAACTGTTCAAAACCTGTGGGATGCAGCAAAGGCAGTCCTGAGAGGAAAGTATATAGCCATATAAGCCCTTCTCAAGAAACAAGAAAGGTCTCAAGTACACAACCTAACCTTACACCTAAAGAAGCTGGAGAAAGAATAGCAAAGAAAGCCTAAACCCATCAGGAGAAGAGAAATAATAAAGATCAGACCAGAAGTCAATGAAATAGAAACCAAAAGAACAGTGGAACAAATCAATGAAACTAGGAGCAGATTCTCTGAAAGAATTAATAAGATTGAGAAACTCCTGTCCAGACTTACCAATAAGAAAAGAGAAAGGACCTAGATTAATAAAATCATGAATAAAATAGGAGAGATCACAACCAACACCAAATAAATACAAACAATTATAAGAACATATTATGAACAATAATATGCCAGCAAATTTGAAAATCTGGAAAAAATGGGTACATTCCTACAGATGTATAAACTACCAAAATTGGACCAAGAAGAAATAGTAAACCTGAACAGACCCATAACCAGAAAGGAGATGGAAGCAGTCATCAAAACTCTCCCAACAAACAAGAGCCCAGGCTCAGATGGCTTCCCAGGGAAATTCTACCAAACATTTGAAGAAGAATTAATACCCATTGTCCTGAAACTGTCCCAAAAAATAGAAATGGAAGGAAAACTTCCAAACTCATTTTATGAAGCCAATATTACCATGATCCCAAAACCAAAGACCCCATCAAAAAGGAGAATTATAGACCACTATCCCTGATGAACACAGATGTGAAAATTCTCACCAAAACACTAGCCAATAGGATCCAACAGTACATTAAAAGGATTATTCGCCACAACTAAGTGGGATTTATTCCTGGGCTGCAAGGTTGGTTCAACATTTGCAACTCAATCAGTGTAACACAATACATTTAAAAAAGAAAGAACAAGAACCATATGATACTCTCATTACATTCTAAAAAACCTTTGACAAAGTACAGCATCCTTTCTTGATCAAAACTCTTCACAGTATTAGGATAGAGGGTACATATCTCAATACCACAAAAGCCATCTATTAAAAACCCACAGCAAATATTCTCAATGGGGAAAAACTGAGAACTTTTCCACTAAGGTCAGGAACAAGCAGGGACGTCCACTCTCACCACTGCTATTCGACATAATACTAGAAGTCCTAGTCTCAGCAATCAGACAACAAAAAGAAATAAAAGGCATCTGAATCAGTAAAGAAGAAGTAAAACTCTCATTCTTTGAAGATAATATGATACCTTATGTGGAAAACCCGAAAGACTCCACTCCAAAACTTCTAGAACTTTACAGGAATTCAGTAAAGTGTCAGGATATAAAATCAATGCTCAGAAGTCAGCTGCATTTCTATTGCCCACCACCAAGACAGAAGAAAAAGAAATTAAGGAGTCAATCTCATTTACAATTGCACCCAACACCACAAGATACCTAGGAATAAACCTAACCGAAGAGGCAAAGAATCTGTACTCAGAAAACTATAAAGTGCTCATAAAAAAATTGAGGAGGAAAAAAAGAAATGGAAATATGTTCCATGCTCCTGGATTGGAAGAACAAATATTGTGAAAATGTCTATGCTACCTAAAGCAATCTACACATTTAATGCAATCTCTATCAAAATGCCATCATTTTTTTTTTCAAAGAAATGGAACAAATAATCCTAAAGTTTATATGGAACCAGAAAAGACCTCAAATAGCCAGAGGAAAGTTGAAAATGAAAGCCAAAGTTGGTGGCATCACAATTCCAGACTTCAAGCTCTATTACAAAGGTGTCATCATCAAGACAGTGTGGTACTGGCACAAAAACAGACACATAGATCAATGGAACAGAATAAAGAGCCCAGAATAGACCCTCAACTCTATGATCAACTAATCTTCGACAAAGCAGGAAAGAATGTCCAATGGAAAAAGGACAGTCTCTTCAACAAATGGTATTGGGAAAATTTGGACAGCCACATGCAGGAAAATGAAACTGGACCATTTCCTTACACCACACACAAAGAAAGACTGAAAATGAATGAAAGACCTCCATGTGAAATGGGAATCCATCAAAATCATTGAGGAGAACACAGGCAGTAACCTCTTTGACCTCAGCCACAGCAACTTCTTCCTAGAAACATCACCAAAGGCAAGGGAAGCAAGGGCAAAATGAACTGTTGTGACTTCATCAAGGTGAAAAGCTTTTGCACAGCAAAGGAAATGGTCAACAAAACTAAAAGATAACTGACAAAATGGAAGAAGGTATTTGCAAGTGACCTATCAGATAAAGGGCTAGTATTCAAAATCTATAAAGAACTTATCAAACTCAACACTCAAAAAACAAATAATCCAATCAAGAAATGGGCAGAGAACATGAACAGACATTTCTGCAAAGAAGACATCCAGATGGCAAACAGACACATGAAAAAGTGCTCCATATCACTCGGCATCAGGGAAATACAAATCAAAACCACAAATGAGATATCACCTCACACCAGTCAGAATGGCTAAAATTAACAAGTCAGGAAATGACAGATGCTGGGAAGGATGCAGAGAAAAGGGAAACTTCTCCTACGCTCTTGGTGGGAATGCAAGCTGGTGCAGCCACTCTGGAAAACAGCATGAAGTTTCCTCAAAAAGTTGAAAATAGAGCTACCCCACAACCCAGCAATCATACTACTGGGTATTTACCCTAAAGATACAGATGTAGTGATCCAAAGGGGCACATGCACCCAAATGTTTATAGCAGCAATGTCCACAATAGACCAACTATGGAAAGAACCTAGATATCTGTCAAAAAATGAATGGATAAAGAAGAAGTGATATGTAGATAGATACATAACTAGAGAGAGAGAGAGAGAGAGAGAATGGAATACTATGCAGCCAACAAAAAGCCAAAACCTTGCCATTTGCAATGATGTGGTTGAAACTAGAGAGTATTATGCTAAGCAAAATAAATCAATCTGAGTAAGATAATTAACATATTATCTCTCTTATATGTGGAATTTGATAGGCAGGCCTGGAGGGTCATGTGGGGCAGGGAAGGAAAAAGTCAAACAAGATGAAACCAGGGAGGGAGAGAAACCATAAGAGACTCTTAAGCTCAGGAGACAAACTGAGGTTTGCTGGGGGCGGGGTGAGTATGGATAAGGTCCCTGGGTTATGGACATTGGGGTTGGTATGTGCTATGGTGAATGCTATGAATTGTGTAAGACTAATGATTCACAGACTTTTACCACTGAAGCAAGAAATATATTATATGTTAATTAAAGAAATAATTTTTAAAAAAAGAAAGAAAAGTGACGAACTAGGAATTCCTTAGTACCATAGTCGGTTAAGTGCCCATCTCCTGATTTTGGCTCAGGTCCTGATTTCAAGGTTTGAGTTCAAGTCCCATGTCAGACTCCACACTCTATGCAAAGTCTACAGGAGTACAATTAAAAAGGTATGTATAAATCAAGATTCAAACACTTGTGTCCTGTTTTGTGAACTATCTTCTTCCAACAATTAGAAATGTATGAAAGAAAAAGTATGGGGTGAATAAAAGGAAGTTCTTTATTATCTGAACACTGACTTTCAGATTATGGCAGATTTTAGAATCTATTATCAATGAAAAGATTGTAATTATGCTATAGTTCTATTGTTTCCTTGTTTATTTTTTAAAAATTTATTAAGTAATATAAACTGTTAGATTACCCACTCATATTACCATGATTCTTTTGTTTTAGGATAAAGAAGATATGTCTGTCCAAAATAGCTCTGCATCATGGAGTAAAAATTATTTCAAGCCTAAATTCAACTTAGTAATATGAAAAATTTGGAGCACCGGGAACCTTCTGAATATTTTCTTTTGTTCCTATATTAGGTTAAAATAGTGAAAAAATTAGGTGCCTTGAATCAACACAGAATCAGGAGAATCAAATGTGAAGATTTAAACTTGATCCTTTAAATTTGAGACTTAAAATTAAGGGTGGAGAATTCACCCTCTATGTTTAACCATTTTGTGAACAGCCACAATGTTTTGCAAAAGTCAAACTCATTATAAAATATGATCACTTGCACTGAAAAGTCAAAAGGAAGTAAGTTAATAAAATAGGAGGGTGATAGTATCTATGTTTTAACTGTAATTCATCATTAGATATATTAAATAAACATGAAAGAAAATGTCTGAAAGGTATGCTTGTAAACACTTCAGGGAATGCTGATTCTGTAAATTGGAATCCCCTTCATCCCAAAGTTGCTTTTATTTTATCAATAGGTAGATGTCAAGGTCAAGATAACACAATGCTTTTAGGTTTAACTTTGAAGATTCCTGCTCCAATTTGAGTGATCATATGAGATCAGATATCTTGAAGAAAAAAATAAATAAGTAGTCTCATTCATTTGAGGCAACTTTGTCTTTCATTCTTTCCTGCTCTGCAAAGGATGTGACATTTATTACTCCTATGTATAATTCTATACTCCTAAGATCAATATACTTCCAGCTTCAAATCAAATAGCTACCATAAGCAACTTTCTTCATCCTTAATGACAAATTTCACTTCAACTTGTTTCTTTATTGGCTTTAATGGGAAGTAAAAGATAGGTATCTGTTACACTCAGACAGAGAAAAAAAGGTAAAAATACTCATAAAATTAACAAAATCTCTTCTTCAGAGCTTAGCTCCAAACACCTTCAGAGAATGTGTATGCCACTATCCCAATTTACATGTTACATAAATCTCTAACTAATAGCTTTTTAACCAGAAAGTCTTTAGAACAATTTCACATAACAGCAGGGAAGGTGACCAGTAGTGATTAACAACTTTCTTGTTCAATTTTCTTGCTAGAGAGAGAAAATTGTTCAAATTCATCTTGGATTCTTACCTTGATGTTTATTACAGCAGATGAGATTTCCCCTCTAGGCAACCACTGTGTTATTGCTCATTCACACTAAATTTATTTCCTGCTACAGTTGTGTTAACCTTCCTTTCCTTTCCTTTCCTTTCCTTTCCTTTCCTTTCCTTTCCTTTCCTTTCCTTTCCATTCCATTCCTTTCCTTTCCTTCCCTTCCCTTTTCCCCCTCCTCTTCCCTTACCTCCCTCCCTCTCTTTCCCTCTCTCTTTCTGCTAGCCTTTTAAATTTCATATTTTATATATCCAAAATCTCAGCTATATGATCATGACCCGTGAATTGATAATTAGCTCATTTTTTAACAACTCAAATTTAACATCAGTGTATCGATACCTCTTCCTGGATTTATTTATTTTTTAAAGATTTTATTGATTTATTTGAGAGTGAGAAAGAGAGAGAGAGCATGAGAAGGGGGAAGGAGAAGCAGGCTCCCAGCTGTGCAGGGAGCTTGACACAGGGATCAATCCCAGGACTCTGGGATCATGACCTGAGCCAAAGGAAGATGCTTTAAAAACAGAGCCACCCAGGTGCACCATCTTTCTGAATTTAAAAGTATCCTCTGAAACTGGTGAAAGGTGTTACAATTAATCATGTACATGGCTAAGCTTCATGGAGTTTAAGCCAGATGTTTATGATATTGATAGTGATTCAAAAAATATTTTTTAAAAGATATTATTTATTTATTTGAGAGAGAGAGAAAGAGCATGAGAGGGGAGAAGTCAGAGAGAGAAGCAGACTCCCCGCTGAGCAGGGAGCCCAATGCAGGACTTGATCCTGGGACTCCAGGGTCATGACCTGAGCTGAAGGCAGTTGCCTAACCAACTGAGCCGCCTAGGTGCCCTGAATAAATATTTTTATTACATAAGTTTTGTCAACAGTATCGGACCTACAATTTTAACAATGCCATAAAGCATAATTTTCTCATTTCAACTATATTAACAGATAATGTAAGCAGACATATAATTGATTTTTTAATTTAAATTCAGTTAGTCATCATTAGTCTCAGATGTAGTGCTCAACAATTTATCAGTTGTGTATAACACCCAGTGTTCATCACATCATGTGCCCTTCTTAATATCCATTACCTAATTACTCCAACCACCACCCACTGCTCTTCCATCAACTGCCAGTTTGTTTTCTTAACTTAAGAGTCTCATTGATTTTCTCCCCTTTGATGACTTCCCATTAAGTTTTCCCTACCATCCCCTATGATACTCTGTGCACTTTCCTATATTCCATGTATAAGTGATTTGGATTTCTCTGATGCCAAGTGATGCTGAACATTTTTTTAAATTTTTAAAAAATTTTTATAAACATATATTTTTATCCCCAGGGGTACAGGTCTGTAAATCACCAGGTTTACACACTTCACAGCACTCACCATAGCACATACCCTCCCCAATGTCCATAACCCAACCCCCCTTCTCCCAACCCCCCTCTCCCCAGCAACCCTCAGTTTGTTTTGTGAGATTAAGAGTCACTTACAGTTTGTGTCCCTCCCAATCCCATCTTGTTTCATTCATTCTTCTCCTACCCCCTTGACCCCCCCATGTTGCATCTCCACTTCCTCATATCAGGGAGATCATATGATAGTTGTCTTTCTCTGATTGACTTATTTCACTAAGCATGATACCCTCTAGTTCCATCCACATCATCGCAAATGGCAAGATTTCATTTCTTTTGATGGCTGCATAGTATTCCATTCTGTATAGATACCACATCTTTATCCATTCATCTGTTGATGGACATCTAGGTTCTTTCCATAGTTTGGCTATTGTAGACATTTCTGCTATAAACATTCCGGAGCACGTGCCCCTTCAGATCACTACATTTGTAACTTTAGGGTAAATACACAGTAGTGCAATTGCTGGGTCATAGGGTAGTGCTATTTTCAATATTTTGAAGAACCTCCATGCTGTTTTCCAGAGTGGTTGCACAGCTTGCATTCCCACCAACAGTGTAGGGGGGATCCCCTTTCTCTGCATCCTCACCAGCATCTGTCATTTCCTGACTTGTTTGTTAATTTTAGCCATTCTGACTGGTGTGAGGTGATATCTCATTGTGGTTTTGATTTGTATTTCCCTGATGCCGAGTGATATGGAGCACTTTTTCATGTGTCTGTTGGCCATCTGGATGTCTTCTTTGCAGAAATGTCTGTTCATGTCTTCTGCCCATTTCTTGATTAGATTATTTGTTCTTTGGGTGTTGAGTTTGCTAAGTTCTTTATAAATTTTGGACACTAGTCCTTTAGATAAAGGATATATCTAAATAAAACATATGTCGTTTGCAAATATCTTCTCCCATTCTGTCAGTTGTCTTTTGGTTTTTTTAACTGATTCCTTTGCTGTGCAAAAGCTTTTGATCTTGATAAAATCCCAATAGTTCATTTTTGCCCTTCCTTCCCTTGCCTTTGGCGATGTTCCTAGGAAGATGTTGCTGCAACTGAGGTTGAAGAGGTTGGTGCCCGTGTTCTCCTCAAGGATTTTGATGGATTCCTTTCTCACATTGAGGTCCTTCATCCATTTTGAGTCTATTTTCTTGTGTGGTGTAAGGAAATGGTCCAATTTCATTTTTCTGCATGTGACTGTCCAATTTTCCCAACAGCATTTATTGAAGAAGCTGTCTTTTTTCCATTGACATTCTTTCCTGCTTTGTCGAAGATTAGTTGACCATAGAGTTGAGGATCTATTTCTGGGCTCTCTATTCTGTTCCATTGATCTATGTGTCTGTTTTTGTGCCAGTACCATACTGTCTTGATGATGACACCTTTGTAATAGAGCTTGAAGTCCAGAATTGTGATGCCACCAACTTTGGCTTTCTTTTTCAATATTCCTTTGGCTATTTGAGGTCTTTTCTGGTTCCATATAAATTTTAGGACTATTTGTTCCATTTGTTTGAAGAAAATGGATGGTACTTTGATATGAATTCCATTAAATGTGTAGATTGCTTTAGATAGCATAGACATTTTCACAATATTTGTTCTTCCAATCCAGGAGCATGGAACATTTTTCCATTTCTTTGTGTCTTCCTCAATTTCTTTCATGAGCACTTATAGTTTTCTGAGTATAGATTCTGTGCCTCTTTGGTTAGGATTATTCCGAGGTATCTTATAGTTTTGGGTGCAATTGTAAATGGGATTGACTTCTTAATTTCTCTTTCTTCTGTCTTGTTATTGGTGTAGAGAAATGCAACTGATTTCTGTGCATTGATTTTATATCCTGACACTTTACTGAATTCCTGTACAAGTTCTAGCAGTTTTGGAGTGGAGTCTTTTGGATTTTCCACATATAGTATCATATCATCTGTGAAGAGTGATAGTTTGACTTCTTCTTTGCTGATTTGCATGCCTTTAATTTCCTTTTGTTGTCCGATTGCTGAGGCTAGGACTTCCAGTACTATGTTGAATAGCAGTGGTGATAATG
Source organism: Mustela nivalis (assembly GCF_964662115.1). Taxonomy (NCBI): domain Eukaryota; kingdom Metazoa; phylum Chordata; class Mammalia; order Carnivora; family Mustelidae; genus Mustela; species Mustela nivalis. Next base: position 57,778,382 of record NC_139022.1, read on the forward strand.
GACATCCCTGCCATGTTCCTGACCTTAGAAGAAAAGCTTTCAGTTTTTTTCCATTGAGAATAATATTTGCAGTGGGTTTTTCATAGATGGCTTTGATGATATTGAGGTATGTGCCCTCTATCCCTGCACTTTGAGGAGTTTTGATCAGGAAGGGATGCTGTACTTTTTCAAATGCTTTTTCAGCATCTATTGAGAGTATCATGTGGTTCTTGTTCTTTCTTTTATTAATGTGTTGTATCACATTGATTGATTTGCGGATGTTGAACCAACCTTGCAGCCCTGGAATAAACCCCACTCGGTCGCGGTGAATAATCCTTTTAATGTACTGTTGAATCCCATTGGCTAGTATTTTAGTGAGAATTTTTGCATCTGTGTTCATTAATGATATTGGTCTGTAACTCTCTTTTTTGATGGGATCCTTGTCCGGTTTTGGGATCAAGGTGATGCTGGCCTCATAAAATGAGTTTGGAAGTTTTCCTTCCATTTCTATTTTTTGGAACAGATTCAGGAGAATAGGAATTAATTCTTCTTTAAATGTTTGATAGAATTCCCCCAGAAAGCCGTCTAGGCCCTGGGCTTTTGTTTGTTTGGAGGTTTTTGATGACTGTTTCAATCTCTTTACTCGTTGTGTGTCTGTTCAGGCTTTCTATTTCTTCCTGGTTCAGTTGTGGCAGTTTATATGTCTCTAGGAATGCATCCATTTCTTCCAGATTGTCAAATTTGTTGGCGTAGAGTTGCTCATAGTATGTTCTTATAATTGTCTGTATTTCTTTGGTGTTAGTTGTGATCTCTCCTCTCTCATTCATGATTTTATTTATTTGGGTGCTTTCTCTTTTCTTTTTGATAGGTCTGGCCAGGGGTTTATCAATCTTATTAATTCTTTCAAAGAACCAGCTCCTAGTTTTGTTGATTTGTTCTGTAGTTTTTTTTTTTTTTGTTTCTATTTCATTGATTTCTGCTCTGATCTTTATGATTTCTCTTCTCCTGCTGGGCTTAGGGTTTCTTTCTTGTTCTTTCTCCAGCTCCTTTAGGTGTAGGGTTAGGTTGTGTACCTGAGACCTTTCTTGTTTCTTGAGAAAGGCTTGAACCGTTATATATTTTCCTCTCAGGACTGCCTTTGTTGTATCCCACAGATTTTGAACCATTGTGTTTTCATTATCATTCGTTTCCATGAATTTTTTCAATTCTTCTTTAATGTCCTGGTTGACCCATTCATTCTTCAGAAGGATGCTGTTTAGTCTCCATATATTTGGGTTCTTTCCTAATTTCCTCTTGTGATTGAGTTCTAGCTTCAGAGCATTGTGGTCTGAAAATATGCAGGGAACGATCCCAATCTTTTGATACCAGTTGAGGCCTGATTTAGGATGGAGGATGTGATCTATTCTGGAGAATTTCCATGTGCACTAGAGAAGAATGTGTATTCTGTTGCTTTGGGATGAAATGTTCTGAATATATCTGTGATGTCCATCTGGTCCAGTGTGTCATTTAAGGCCTTTATTTCCTTGTTTATCTTTTGCTTGAATGATATGTCCATTTCAGTGAGGAGAGTATTAAAGTCCCCTACTATTACTGTATTATTGTTGATGTGTTTGATTTTGTTATTAATTGGTTTATATATTGGCTGCTCCTATCTTGGGGGCATAGATATTTAAAATTGTTAGATCTTCTTGTTGGACAGATCCTTTGAGTATAATATATTGTCCTTCCTCATCTCTTTTTATAGTCGTTGGCTTAAAATCTAATTGATCTTGATATAAGGATTGCCGCTCCTGTTTTCTTCTGATGTCCATTAGCATGATAAATTCTTTTCCACCCCCTCACTTTAAATATGGAGGTGTCTTCATGTTTAAAATGAGTTTCTTGTAGGCAACATATAAATGGGTTTTGGTTTTTTTATCCATTCTGATACCCTGTGTGTTTTGATTGGGACATTTCGCCCATCAACATTCAGGGTAACTATCGAGAGATATGAATTTAGCGCCATTGTATTGCCTGTAAAGTGACTGTTACTGTATATTGTTTCTGTTCCTTTCTAATCTACCACTTGTAGGCTCTCTCTTTGCTTAGAGGACCCCTTTCAATATTTCCTGTAGAGCTGGTTTGGTGTTTGCTAATTCTTTGTTTTTGTTTGTCCTGGAAGCTTTTAATCTCTCCTTCTATTTCAATAATAGCCTAGCTGGATATAGTATTCTTGGCTGCATGTTTTTCTTGTTTAGTGCTCTGAATATATCATGCCAGCTCTTTCTGGCCTGCCAGGTAGGTCTCTGTGAATAAGTCTGCTGCCAGTCTAGTTTTACCATTGTATGTTACAGACTTCTTTTCCCAGGCTGCTTTCAGGATTTTCTCTTTGTCACTGAGACTTGTAAATTTTACTATTAGCTGATGGGGTGTGGACCTATTCTTATTGATTTTGATGGTGGTTCTCTGCACCTCCTGAATTTTGATGCTTGTTCCCTTTGCCATATTGGGGAAATTCTCTCCAATAATTCTCTCCAATATACCATCTGCTCCCCTCTCTTTCTAATTCTGGAATCCCAATTATTCTAATGTTGTTTCGTCTTATGGTGTCACTTATCTCTCAAATTCTGCCCTTGTGGTCCAGTAGCTGTTTGTCCCTCTTTTGCTCAGCTTCTTTATTCTCTGTTATTTGGTCTTCTATATTGCTAATTCTTTCTTTTGCATTATTTACCCTAGCAGTGAGAGCCTCTATTTTTGACTGGACCTCATTAATAGCTTTTTTTATTTCAACTTGGTTAGATTTTAGTTCTTTTATTTCTCCAGAAAGGGGTTTTATGTCTCCTGAGAAGGTTTCCATAATATCTTCCATGCCTTTTTCGAGCCCAGCTAGAACCTTGAGAACCATTATTCTGAACTCTAGATCTGACATATTGCCAATGTCTGTATTGATTAGGTCCCTAGCCTTCGGTACTGCCTCTTGTTCTTTTTTTTGTGGTGAATTTTTCTGCCTTGTATTTTGTCCAGATAAGAGTATATGAAGGAGCAAGTAAAATACTAAAAGGTTGGCAACAACCCCAGGAAAATATGCTTTAACCAAATCAGAAGAGATCCCAAATCGTGAGGGTGAAGAAAGGGGATAAAAAGAGGTTCAGAAAGAAAAAAAGGGAAATAAAGAAAGAAAAGAAACAAAAAAAAAAAACGAATAGAGAAAAAATATAAAAAAGAAAAAATATATATATATATATATTAGATAAACTAGTTAATAAAAAACGTTAAAAAAGAAAAGGGTAAAAGTTTAAAAAATTTAGCAGAAGAAGAGAAAAAAATTGAAAAAGAAGAAAAAATTAAATTAACTGCAAGACTAATGAATCATGGGGAGAAAGCCATGAGTTCCGTGCTTTGTTTTCTCCTCCTCTGGAATTCCACTTCTCTCCTTGGTATTGAAACTGCACTCCTTGGTAGGGGAACTTGGTCCTGGCTGGATTTCTTGTTGATCTTATAGGGGAGGGGCCTGTTGTAGTGATTCACATGTTTCTTTGCCTCAGGCGGAATTGCACTGCCCTTACCAGGGGCTGGGCTGAATAATCCCTTCAGGTTTGCTTTCAGGAACTTTTGTTCCCTGAGCACTTTCCATAGAGTTCCGGAGGACAGGAATGAAAATGGTGGCTTCCTGGTCTCCAGCCCAGAGGAGTTGAGAGCTTGGGGCCCCACTCCTCAGTGCGCCCTCAGAGAACAGTGCCCAATTACTCCCTTCTCCCCGGCCTCCAGCTGCGCTCTGAGCTCACCCAGCCTGTGACCAGTTCAAGGTAACCCCGAGCTGTGATCTCACTCCTTGGCTTTGTCTCTGTAGCCAGCTTTCCCTGACACTCAGACACCCCCGAGCCTTCTGTGACCCTGCAGGACCTGAGGCCACGTTGACCCCTCGTGGGCTTCACCTTGGTTTAGCCTCTGGAGCAATGTCCCTCAGTAGAACAGACTTTTAAAAGTCCTGATTTTGTGCTCCATTGCTCCGCTGCTTGCCGGGATCCAGCCCCTCCCCCCAGGGTCTATCTTCCCATCGCTTTGGATTCACTTCTCTGCCAGTCCTACCTTTCAGAAAGTGGTTGATTTTCTGTTTCTAGAATTGCTGTTCTTCTTCTCTTCAATCTCCCGTTGGATTTGTAGGTGTTTGCAATCTTTAGATAAGCTATCTAGCTGATCTGCTAGCTGAAGTAGTCTCAGCCTGCTACTTCTCCGCCATCTTGACTCCTCCCCTAATGCTGAACATTTTTTTATGTGTCTGTTGGCCATTGACATACAATTGATTTGAAGTATTATGCAATGGTTTGTTCTGCCCTAGCATGATTTGTACTGTTTATACTCACTGAATTATATTCAAAAATTTGGAAACATCATTTGTTATTTCACAGTCATAATACTCAAGTCCTAGAAGTGATGATTATAATTTTTCCTCATATTTTTCATGAAGTAAAAGACGGGTATGTAGAAAAAAGCCACATAAACCCAACAACAATAACCCCTCAACAGTAATGTTTTTAGAAGTGATATTCGTGCTTCTAATTGGAATACTTCTAATAGGATAAGAGGTTTATGTTCAATATGAATTTTTAACTCACTCTTAAGTCCCTTTTGCTTGTTACTCATAAAGTATCACTGAGAAAGAATGCCAAGGACATACACACTTGAAAACATTGCTCTATTATTTTCAACACATGATCTTTTAGTGGAGGTATTTCTACATATCTAAGGATTCCATAGTCTTTTAAAAAGTTTACTTTAAAAAAAATAAATATATGATTTTTATAAAAATAACAATCAGCTTGAAAAAATGAAAAGGGTATTACAATAACTTGAAACCTCTTTATTCACATACAGTCATATTAAAGCTTTTGTGAGCAGCACTGTACCCATTCCTCCCTACCTATAAAGAGTTACATATTAGATATCATGTAATAAATTGTGATTGGACGATATGTAGTTATCAAAATGAAATAAAATATTTAAATGCATTTCATTTCTTAGTGAGACAAAAAAGAATTTGAAGACAGTGTTGAAATTTAGGTAGGTACTTTCTTAACAAGATATATGTATATATTTAAAAATCTCCAAAATTTAAGAAGATTATTACAAGAGGATATTTGACTTCTCTGAGTGCTATCTGTTCCAAATTTTGGGGTGCTGGGATTTAGTCCCACATTGGGCTCCTTGTTTGGCAGGGAGCCTGTTTCTGCCTCTACCTCTGCCTGCCATTCTGCCTACCTGTGCTTTCTCTCTCTCTCTCTCTGACAAATAAATAAATAAAATCTTAAAGAGAGAGAGAGCGAGAGAGAGAGAGAAGACTGTGGTGTTGACATCTCATATTTTCCTACTTAGACTGCCCACTTCCTATAATAAATTATAGCATCACTTTAATTGTCAGTGTATAATATATTTGTTTCTATATCTAAAGTCATCACAATTAACACTAAATGAATTCAAAATTCAATATCTGTCCGTTGCACTTGTTGCTGGAGCCTTTTTCACCTTTCTGTATGAAGATACATGTGATGTGTGCTGCTGTTTATAAAGGTCACTAGAGTTTTTTGTTTAATGACTCTACCAGAATATGCCATAGTGCTGATTATTTTTGATATTCACCTGAGAAATACAGTGTCACTTCAGAATTTCAGAAGCATTTTTATTATACCTACAAATATATTTCTGTTTATTATGTTATTTTTGTCAAGAAAATATTATGGATATGTTGGAAAAGTTTGGCCTTCCAACAAAGCAACTTAAGGAAAATAAAATTTCTCTGTGATTAAGTTTTGTTTGGTACTGCATCATTGTCCAGGTTGGTCATTTTAGTTATTCTTTTTTAAAGTAATTTCTTTTACACCATGCTTCATTTCTATAATAATTTTATTTTTCTCTTTTTAGTCATTGCTTATTAAAAATATGCATCCTTACTTTATCTCTCTGGTTTCTTAAAAATATTCCTAATACTTTTAACTTTTCAATATATATTATGTTCTCTATAGTTTGTTATTTTCATAATACTGTTTGTTTAGAAATATTTTTTCCTGAAATCTACATTTAGTTGATTTTTTTTTCTCTGAAGGATTATTATTATCTTTCATTACCTCATGTTCCTCTTCTTCCAATTATATGCATAGACTGTGGTGGTAGCGTTTATTTAAAAACAAGTTATGGGAAGGTTGGGTATTAAAAGAATTTGAATTTCATTTCTTTTCTCACACTTACTCTCAACCAATTGGTTATTTTCTTTACCCCTCTGAGCAGATCTGTATTCAGCTTTGGTGCTTAATGTGTCAGTGACTCCATCTAGTTTTTAAATCACAGGCTCTGGAAATGAAAGTTAGTTCTGTGTCTCCTTTCTGATTCCACTTTGCCTCAACTCTATGATTGTCCTCATGTGGGAAATCTAAGATGCAAACATTCAAAAGGAGAAGAAGGGTTTTGTGTTGACTCAATCCCCACCTGCTGATCTGTGATACTGATCTAAGTCTCTACAGACTCAGCCTTTTCCATTTCCATTTCCATTACATTTTCTCTTCCTATAAAGCAAAACTCATGTTGATGACATCCATTTCCTTATACTCTTATATCCCTCTTCCTTTCTTCTACCCCTCCTTCCTTCCTTCTCCCCCGTCTTTCCTTTCCTTTCTTTTTCCTTTTTAAAGTTTGTCTTCTTTATGTTCTTTGCCTCTGTGAAACAGTACACAAACACTTCAAAAGTATTGTAAGAAAATAAGGTGAGAGTTCTACTCCGTCTTCAAAGAATTGTTCAAATCATCAACATATTTGTCACGTATTTCAAAAATATTATGTTATGAATTGTCTTAGATATGCTACAGCTTGTTAGATAAAATTGTAACTATCTCCATTCTTTTCCAAAGACACAATTTTCCCCTTCTTAATCTTTTTTTTTTGCTCCATTGGGTTTTGGAAAAATGGAGTAAAAATATCTTAACCATGCCATCTTTAAAAGGGATTCTCTATATAAGTAATATTTAATGGCTTATTTTAAAGACATCTTAGGACTTTATTTTTTATCTTGTATGCAGGCAGGTGCTCAAGCATTTCTACTAAAAAAGATTTTAATCAGTGAGATTGTTTATTGTTCACTTCTGGCAAGATATGAGGTCCCTAGACATTTTCTACTTCAATTTCTTTCCTCTTCTCTCCTTCTCTTCCTTTAGTTTTACACATTCTTCTTCCTCTTTTAAAGGAAAAGAAATGTGGAGAATAAATAGAATTTTTAATGAAATATATGCATATCCTTTATCTAAATGATTTGTACTATATGTAGACATATACAAATGGAAGTACTTTGAAATTTTTTTCTCACAACAATGATAGGGAAAAACTAAACTTTACACACATTTATAACACAATTAGATTTAATACAAATAGTATTTTGAATTAAATAAGAATGAACTATTATTTCTATAGTTAATTATTATAGGTATAGAACAGCAATATTAGCTGTATGGTAGGTGCACCTATGAGACCATTTTAGCCATGGTTTTAGTAATATAGTGATTTGTTGTTATTAATGTAGGTGGTGATGGCAGAAATGATTCGCCAATTCAACTACCTGCCTAGATGAGTATTGGGATAGGATAGCTATTTCATTATCATTACAAGCATATTTCATTATGGAAATTTATAAAGCAAATTTTGACAACTTGGGGCAAGGATCTATAAACTATTGCCTAAAAGCCAAATCTGGAGGGCAGTCTGCTTTGCAGATGAAGTTTTGTTGGAATAGAGCCACGCACCTTCCAGTATGTATTAGCAAAGACAGCGTTTGTACTTACATAAAGTTTAAAAGGCTTAATGGAACTATATGGCTACCAAAGCTGAAAATATATGGCCTGTTAAAGAAGAAGTTTGCCATCTCCTGAATTAGGATACTACATGCATTACAAAGGCTAATTCTTTGCTTTAAATCATATTCATTAATCTTTACACTCACTTATATAATGTTGAAAATTTTAACTATGTTTGCATATCATAATATTGTCACAAGATATTAACAGGAGAAATAATGAAGACTCATTTCAATAAATGGATGTTTTTATCTGAGTTAATAACTCATTCTTTAAAATAGGAACCGGGGCACCTGGGTGGCTAAGTGGGTTAAGCCGCTGCCTTCGGCTCAGGTCATGATCTCAGGGTCCTAGGATCGAGTCCTGCATCAGTCTTTGCTCAGCAGGAAGCCTGCTTCCCCTCCTCTCTCTCTGCCTGCCTCTCTGCCTACTTGTGATCTCTCTCTGTCAAATAAATAAATAAAATCTTAAAAATAAAATAAAATAAAATAGGAACCAAAGTCAGCAAAAATGTTGCTATATGCTGATTTAGTATTTCTCACCTTTGGCCAAATTAATGTGTTTCTCTATTAATTTAAATTATGAAAACTAACTTCTTTCACATTTATTTCACAATCCAGATAACTATCATTTTAAAATTTTTTATTAGTTAGTTTGTAGGTAATGGCTTATAATCTCATATTTTGTATAAAAATATAAATGTATCTATTAGGGACTTTTGATGCAAGCAATAGAAAATAACTAAGGCTTGAGGCACCTGGGTGGCTCAATGGGTTAAGGCCTCTGCTTTCAGCTCAGGTCATGGTCCCAGGGTTCTGGGATGGAGCCCTGCATTGGGATCTCTGCTTGGCAGGGAGCCTGCTTCCCCCTCTCTCTATCTGTCTGCCTCTCTGCCTACTTGTGATCTCTGTCAAATAAATAAATCAAATCTTAAAAAAAAAAAAAGAAAAAAAGAAAAGAAAAGAACTAAGGTTTACTTAAGGAAAAGAGGGGGGGGGGATTATTCACAGAATACTTATTAGGTCACATCACGAATTATTGTACCAGGATACTTTGGTCAGAAAAAAATATGAAAAGGGGCATCTGGGTTGTTCAGTCAATTAAGCGACTAACTCTTGATTTCGGCTCAGGTCATGATCTCAAGGGTGGGGTCATGATCAAGACCTGCATTAGACTTGGTGCCCAGTAGGAGTCCGCTTCAGCCTTTTTCTCCCTCTCCCTCTGCCCCTCCCCCACATTTGTGAATATGCTCTCTCTCTAGATAACAAACAAACAAACAAACAAACATCTTTAAAACAAAAACAACAAAGCCATGACAACCAAAACAGGAATCAGGCAATTACAAATATCTAGAGACAAAGAGACTCTTAACCTTATTTTGCAGGTATCATCCCTGTTTTTGAATCTCAGTTTTTCTCTTTAACTTTGAATAATTTCTCTCATAATTCAAAAATACATGCAAGAAAGAAATCAATTGGTCCGTCTACTCTCTGACTATACCGTGACCAAATGAGAAGGGATTTAACAGTAAGAACATCTGGCAGGACTCTCATGGTGAGAAAACCAAACCCTTTATTATTCTACAAGGATGACAGAAAATGAAGTAGATGCTGTACCTCACATTAAACACAAGCAAAAAGTGATCTTATAAGGAGAAATGGGTGCTGGGTGTTCAAAATAAATATATTACTTCACTCTCCTCAAATCTACTGGAAAAAAAAAAATACCAGAGGAAATGCTGTATGGTTTACTTCTTTCCCAGAAGCATCAGTGGACTTTATTTCCTAGCATCTATTCCCTATACCTTACATCAAAGCACCCAAAGTGCATATGGATAGAAACATTGAACAATACCAAGTCTAAACACAAAGATATCTACCATGAATACCCATCTCCTCCCTCTCCTCTATGGAGCTTGAAGTAAATAACTAGGAAATGACAGAAACCAATTAAGGAAGAAACCTATGTTGTGACTCACCTCACAGAGCAAAACACTTACAAGAACTGTCTGACTCACACTGTGATGCACTTAGAAACTCAACCTTTGAGTTGAGCTCTTGACTTCCTTCCATTACTTATTTTAACCTGTACATGTAATTAACGATAACTGGAATTTGAATTTATGTAATGAATGTGGACTATCACTCATAGAAATTTTCTTATTCTCTTTTTCTCTCTCTCCAATAAGCCAGTGAGACCTCATAATGTGTAAAGGAAAATTTTAAAACTCACCCACTCCTATTCTGTTTTTCATTGTGTAATATAAGGTGTGCTTCTTAATATATACTAGAAAGATATTTAAGGAGTTGCAAACTCTAATTTATTGTGGTTATTGCACTTAAGTAATATGTTTTTATCACTTTAAATGTATTTCTTTGAAATTATTCCATGGATTGTATCATAATGCTTTTAGAGGCCCTGATGTTACACTAACAACTTAGTATTTTCTAAGGAAACAATATTACCTTCAACCCAAATCAGACAATTTCATCACTACTTTCCTTCTTTGAGAATGTGTCATGCTTCATGTGCATCTCTAATCAGTCCTTTTTCCCTTTGAATTTCAATAGAAAATGTTTCCATCCTGCTCTTGACACTTACCTTAAACCACTCTGATTTGTAGTTTTGTTTGCAAGTCTTATCTGTTCATCCAGATTGTAAGTACTTTAAGACAGTGACCATGTTTAAAGAATTTGTGTGCCCTATTGCACTTAATAGATATACCTTGTAAATTTTTGCAAAATGACAGTAATTACAGCTCTAAAGTGACTTACGTGGTCCTGCAGCCTTGGTTTGATAATTTTCCTACAAGTTTATTTTAAATGAACCTGTTTTCTGATATGTCATCCTGCTACAAAAATAACAATAAGCCTCCTTTGTAGATCACTGGCCTAACAGCTACTGCAAAGGCCTTATTCAATTATTTAACATTAACTTTTAAGTATATTGTTTTTTATCTCATCTGCAGTATGACAAAGTCTTACCTTCTTTGTGGACAGTTGCCATTCCTTTATACCCATAGTCCCCGCAAAATAATGCAATGAATTATGACACCAGCTGTCATTAAAAAGAGTTCTTTAAAATGTAAATGGAGAAAACTTTGTACTTACTGTTATTACTAAGCAATATTATTTCTTAGTCACTTGTACTGTTCTATCCTTAAGTCAAAAAGATAATTATTAGATATTTAATATTATTAGACATAACTATAAAGGCATATTATTAGAAGTGGTGGCATATTTTATCATTACACGCTTGTAGTTTCATTGGTAAGAAAATACATAGAGAAGCTGTTTAAAGTAATATTTTAGTGCTTTTTGAAGCAAGTATATAAGCAGAAGACTGAACTATCTTTGATTTAATCAACACCTGTTAAAAACCTGATGTTTAAGTCTGTATTTATGTCTACATAAATTTACCAGATATCTAATATTCCTATTTATATTACTGATAATTTTACTGAATTCAGAATGGATCATTTATTTTGAGCTTACATTTTACAAAAGCAATACAATGCAGGCATAGCTATCAGGTACTGACAAAATAGATTTTCCACTTTCTGAGTGAATCTCTAAATTACACACACACACAGACACACATCATTCTTGGGTATATCTTGCCCATATAGAACATGGGCAACTAAGAGATGGATTCATTTAGAAATATAAACATACAAATTTAGATTATTAATTTTAGATAAAGAACAAGAATCACATGCTTAAGGTTGACAGCCTCATTAGAAGCCTAAAACAGATTCCTTTCTTCACTCTTTTGTTCCCTTGAATACATAGGATATGAGGATAGGATAAATGGCAACATCATTCAAGTGCCCAGAGAGTATTTGAGATTTCTCAGTACCTGAAGTGGAACATCGTGGCTTGCTCCTTCCCCAACTTTTTTGATTCATACTATATCAGCAATCTAGCTCAGAAAAACATTTAAAATGTATATTTGAGTGAGCACAACATAGAAATTTAAAAACGTGCAAAAATTTTGCCTCAACCTATATAATTTTTCCTCTTTATGTAAACTGGTAGACACCAATGATCAAAAGCTAAGACAGAGATTTTGGCATAATCTTTAAATAATTGAAACATAACTTTCCATAGGGTTTCTTTTTTTTTTCCTTTCTGCTTCAAATTCTATTATTAACTTATGGACTCTTGTTTTCATTAGGAGCACACATAAAGCCTTTCATTCTCATAGTAACCTGGTCTGCCTTACTACTATATAGGGATAGGAAGCTCTAAGTATATAGTCTAAAGATAAGAGTGAAGGCATCTATAGTTCTATAGTAATAAGACTGGACACTTGGAAATGTACTATAAATCACCTTCTTAACTACTGTAACTTGTATTAATCTCTTTCAAAACAAATCACAAATTGGTATCAATTATTATGAAATTGTATTTATATTCCTTCAGTGTTAAATAGTCTTTACAGTCTGGAAGGGTATAAAATAATTTTTTATATCTTCAAATGCAAAAATGTCAACATGCAATACTGAATAATAGAAAAAGTGCCTGAAATTTTAATAAATCACTAAGAAACAGTGACATGAGATTCAGAGCCGAATGCCCTTGCTTGTGTCATCTATTAGCAAACTATAACAATGCTTTTCAGTCTACCTGTATCTTCATCTAAATTTTAAAAAATAAGTGTTTATATCAGATATTGAAAAAAAGGAAAACCTATGCATCACGTGCGCTCCATGTTGGGGGAAGGCAATGAAAGGTTACAGGGGTATCAAGATTTCAGGGGCAATAGTGACTTAGTTCTGAAGGCAAAATCTTTTGTACAGCATTTGTGATACTCAGCAGCATCTTAATGTAGATGTAGACTTGGAATCTAAATGTATGATAATACAAGAATAAAAAAACTAGGACTTAAGAATGACTTTGTTGGGGCGACCTGAGTGCCTTATTCAGTTAAGTGTCTGCCTTCGGCTCAGGTCATGATCCCAGGGTCCTGGGACCTGACATCAAATAGTAAACCATCCGAGTTCACATAGCTCTGAACTTGTAAAGCCAGCACTGGCATATGAGCTTTTGTAATGCAAATATCTGTTCTGTTCATCTCCCCCTCCAATTTCCCTCAACTCCCTTCTCCTCTCCATCTCCCCATGTCCTCCGTGTTATGCTACACAAATAAGTGAAACTTATGATAATTGACTCTCTGCTTGACTTATTTCACTCAGCATAATCTCTTACAGTCCTGTCCATGTTGATACAAAAGTTGCGTATTCATCCTTTCTGATGGAGGCATAATACTCCATAGTGTATATGGACCACATCTTCTTTATCCATTTGTCCATCGAAGGGCATCTTGGTTCTTTCCACAGTTTGGCGACGGTGGCCATTGCTGCTATGAACATTGGGGTACAGATGGCCCTTCTTTTCACTACATCTGTATCTTTGGGGTAAATACCCAGGAGTGCAATTACAGGGTCATAGGAAAGGTCTATTTTTAATTTCCTAAGGAATCTCCACACTGTTCTCCAAAGTGGCTGCACCAACTTGCATTCCCACCAACAGTGGAAGAGGGTTCCCCTTTCTCCACATCCTCTCCAACATATGTTGTTTCCTGTCTTGCTAATTTTGGCCATTCAAACTGGTGTAAGGTGATATCTCAATGTGGTTTTAACTTGAATCTCCTTGATGGCTAGTGATGATGAACAATTTTTCATGTGTCTGTTAGCCATTTGTATGTCTTCATTGGAGAAGTGTCTGTTCATATCTTCTGCCCATTTTTTGATATGATTATCTGTTTTGTGTGTGTTGAGTTTGAGAAGTTCTTTATAGATCCTGGATATTAACCTTTTGTCTGTACTGTCATTTGCAAATATCTTCTCCCATTCCGTGGGTTGCCTCTTTGTTTTGTTGACAGTTCCCTTTGCTGTGCAGAAGCTTTTGATCTTAATGAAGTCCCCAAAATTCATTTTTGCTTTTGTTTCCTTTGCCTTTGGAGACATATCTTGAAAGAAGTTGCTGTGGCTGATATCAAAAAGGTTACTGCCTATGTTCTCCTCTAGGATTCTGATGGATTCTTGTCTCACATTGAGGTCTTTTATGCATTTCGAGTTTATCTTTGTGTATGGTGTAAGAGAATGGTAGTTTCATTCTTCTACATCATAGCTGTCCAATTTTCCCAGCACCATTTATTGAAGAGACTGTCTTTTTTCCACTGTATATTTTTTCCAGCTTTGTTGAAGATTATTTGCCCATAGAGTTGAGGGTCCATATCTGGGCTCTCTACTCTGTTCCACTGGTCTATGTGTCTGTTTTTATGCCAGTACCATGCTGTCTTGGTGATCACAGCTTGAAATCAGGTAATGTGACGCTGCCAGTTTTATTTTTGTTTTTCAACATTTCCTTAGCTATTCGGGGTCTCTTCTGATTCCATACAAATTTTAGGATTATTTACTCCAGCTTTTTGAAAAATACCGGTGGAATTTTGATCGGAATGGCATTAAAAGTATAGATTGCTCTAGGCAGTATAGACATTTTAACAATGTTTATTCTTCCAATCCAAGAGCATGGAATGATCTTCCATCTTTTTGTGTCTTCTTCAATTTCCTTCATGAGGGTTCTGTAGTTCCTCAAGTACAGATCCTTTACCTCTTTGGTTAGGTTTATTCCCAGGTACCTTATGGTTCTTGGTGCTATAGTAAATGGAATCGATTCTCTAATTTCCCTTTCTGTATTTTCATTGTTAGTGTATAAGAAAGCAACTGATTTATGTACATTGACTTTGTATCCTGCCACGTTACTGAATTGCTGTATGAGTTCTAGTAGTTTGGGGGTGGAGTCTTTTGGGTTTTCCATATAAAGAATCATGTCATGTGCAAAGAAAGAGAGCTTGACTTCTTCACTGCCAATTTGGATACCTTTTATTTCTCTTTGTTGTCTGATTGCTGTTGCTAGGACTTCTAACACTATGTTGAACAAGAGTGGTGAGAGTGGGCATCCTTGTGTTCCTAATCTCAACGGGAAGCCTTTGAGCTTTTTCCCATTTAGGATGATATTTGCTGTGGGTCTTTCATAGATAGATTTTATGAAGTTCAGGAATGTTCTCTCTATCCCTATACTTTGAACCATTTTAATCAGGAACGGGTGCTGGATTTTGTCAAATGCTTTTTTTGCATCAATTGAAAGGACCATGTGGTTCTTCTCTCTTCACTCATTGATTTGTTCTATTACATTGATTGATTTGTGAATGTTGAACCATCCTTGTGACCCAGGGATGAATCCCACCTGGTCATAGTAGATAATCTTTTTAATGTGCTGTTGGATCCTGTTTGCTAGGATCTTTTTGAGAATTTTAGCATCCATATTCATCAGTGCTATTGGTCTGAAATTCTCCTTTTTGGTGGGGTCTTTGCTCGGTTTGGGGATCAGGATAATGCTGGCTTCATAAAAAGAGTCTGGAAGTTTTCCTTCTGCTTCAATTTTTTGAAACAGCTTCAGGAGAATAGGTGTCATTTCTTCTTCAAAAGTTTGGTAGAATTCCTCAGGGAATCTTTCAGGTCCTGGGCTCTTGATTTTTGGGAAGTTTTTGATCACTCCTTCAATCTCGTTACTAGATATAGGTCTATTTAGGTTGTTGATTTCTTCCTGGTTCGATTTTGGGAGTTTATAGTTTTCCAAGAATGCATCCATTTCATCTAGGTTGCTTAACTTATTGGCATATAACTGTTGAAAATAACTTCTGATGATTGTTTCTACTTCCTTGTTACAATTAGAATCTGCATTTTTATTGTTAAAAAGAGGAGTAACTTAGGGCATGTTCAAATTATGCATTATACTATAGTATAGATAAAATAAACCAACAATATACTGCCATGGTTCATTAGACTGTATAAGGAAGAGAAACAATGTGGAAAGAAGAATTTCCAATCTTCCAGTCTTTCCAATATGCCAATATAGGCCTAGCTTCTGTGTTGTCCATACAATATCTTACTTACCACCCAAGTGATAAAGAGAAGCTAATTTATCATGTGAGACCTTTCATGCAGTCCTTATTTTTCTCACCAATATTTCAAGCTGTAAGGTACAAATCAATCTCAGAGACAAAACTGAGATAGTCACCTGAGATAAAAGTTAGCCATAAGGTTTAGTGTTTTTAGTTTACACATTTATACAGTTAAACATTTAGTTTATACATTTATACAGTTAAGCATTTAGTTTATACAGTTTATACATTAAAAGCTTAGCTACAGACTAGAGGAGGGTTACTATATTATACCTCCTACTATGACAAAATGTCTAGTCATCCTGCTTTTTGCCTAGCCTCTTCTGAAAAACAGCTGGTATCACTCACTAGTGATTAGCAAAAGACAAAATTAGAGCTTCGACTAAATAAACCAAAGCTGCTTTTTATTTGTTTTTTTTTAAAGACGTTGAATATATTACATTAGAAAACAGGGAACCTGTTATCTAAATCAGAGGAAAGTCTGTCAACTTCTATGTTGTTCTATACTTTTTCAGCCTCAGAATTTGAGTTGATTAGTTGCTGTATCTGCCTCGGGTCGTAGGTGGCAGCAATGTAGCTTTCCATTGATTTCAAATCGCTTTGAAAACAGTGACAAATCATATTTACCGATGGCAACAAAATAAACTGAGGTAGGCCACTGATCAATCACAGCAGTGAGGTCCACAGCAAAAGAGCAAAGTCATTTGAACCATTTTTCTCTATTTACCTCCTGTTCACATTTGTTTGATTCAGTCAGATTTCGCTGCCACTTGTACATATCTTTTCTGTGTCAAATATTACTCTACTAAAGTGTTGCTATTACTGGTAACAAAGTATAGAATAAGTGATTTGCTTTTTTAAAACTATAAAACAGGCTCATTTGGCCAAAAACAAACAAACAAACAAAAACCAAAAACCAAAACCCACAAGACTTTACTGCTTCTATCAAGTATTAATTTCCCAATGATTTAGCTTAAGTCAAGTGGAGAAAGAATTTGGTACAGACATTTTATCCCAATAAAAGTATTTGGCAAATGGTGTTTCGCTCTTTTTAGGTGGTGTTTATAAGTACTATTTTCTCTCATCTTCTGATTGTGCTGTATCACCAATTATAAATTCCTGCAATTTTTTCCTTCATTAATTTATCCTTGGTTGAAATATAATTTACATTTACTGAAACGTTCACCTCCTGAGTGTAACTTTCAATCAAGTTTTGACAAATGCAAATTAAGACAAAGAATTTTTCCATCACACCAGAAAATTCTCTCCTGCCCTTTCCCCAACTAGAAGTGACAACTTATCTGATTTCTATTAATATGGATTAATTTTGGATAATCTTGGTTCTATATTAATGTAGTCTTACAGTACTGTTTATTCTTTTGGCTGACTGGCTCCTTTCATTCAGCAAAATATTCTTGAGATTCCTCCTGTCATTGTACATGTCAGTAATTTGTTATTTTTTTATTACTGGGGAATAATCAAACACAGTGTGTCCATCCATTCTCCAGTTGATGAATGTTGGGATTATTTTAAAGTTTCTGTTGGTTTGTGTTGCTATCATAAATAAATCTGTTATGTATATTCTTTTCAAGGTTCTTGAGGACAAACCTTTTTATTTATCTTAAAAAGCCTCAGTGCAGAAGTGCTGGACCACAGGGTGATATGTTTAATTAAAGAAAATGACAGTTTTCCAAAGGGGTTATATACCAAATTTATATTTCTCCCAATAACACATGAGAGTTTTGCTAGTTCCATATCCTCTACAACTTTAAATATTTTCATATTTTCACTTTCTTTTTCTTTTTTCATTTATTTGTATTTCATGATGGATTTAATTTTCATACTATAGGCAATTGATATGAAGCACTTTTCATGTGCTTATTAGACCCTTATATATTTTCCTTCTCAAGTGTTGGTTCAAATAGTTTGTCTATTCTTCTATTGGATTTTTTTTAAATGTGTATTTTTAATTCCTTTTTATATGGATATGTCATTTGTCAAGTACATGTGTTACAGATTTTTTCTCCCAGTATGCCTTAACTATATATATTTCTAGTCACATTTTTTTATTTTTTAAAATATTTTATTTATTTATTTGACAGAGAGAGATCACAAGTAGGCAGAGAGGCAGGCAGAGAGAGAGGAGGAAGCAGGCTCCCTACTGAGCAGAGAGCCCGATGCGGGGCTCGATCCCAGGACCCTGAGATCATGACCTGAGCCGAAGGCAGAGGCTTTAACCCACTGAGCCACATTTTTTTTTAAGATTTTATTTATTTGAGAGAAAGACAGCAAGAGAGAGCAGAGCAGGGATGGGGAGAGGCAGAGGGAGAGAGAGAAGCAGACTTTCCACTGAGTAGGGAGCCTGATGCTGGCCTTGATCCCAGGACCTCAAGATCATGACCTGCACTGCAGTCAGATGTTTAACAGACTCTGCCACTCAGGCACTGCCCCCCAATTACATTTTCTTATGAGCTAAAAATGTCATCATATTGATGTACATTGTATCAATTTTCTTTTGTTTTATGGTTCTTCCTTTCTGTGTTCTAAGAAATATATCCTATCCTACACTTATAAAAGATACTCAGTTTTCTTCTAGAATTTTAATAGTTTTACATTAGAGACTATTCTCAAATTGATTTTTGTGTATATGTCTTTGTTCTTATGTACATGTCTTTGAATGTACCCTATATTCATACTGATTTCTATTTCTTTATTTATTCTGTACCCTCTTTTTAAAGTACCTGCTTCATAATGCTTTAAAGTTCATTTCATAGTCCCTTCCCCCTCCATATATATTTTTCCAACTTAGATTAAAATTCCTTCTTTAAAATTTCTAAATATTTAGTATTTTGGAGTCTATAATAAATGGTATATTCATTTCATTTTTTAAAATTTTCAGTGATAATATGTAGATATACAATTGATCGTTGATAGTCTCTTGGTATTCTCAGATTCTGTAGCATTGCTAAAATCATTTATTCTTTCTTCCAGATATTTTGTTAAGTTCTTCAAGATTGTTTATAATCAAAAATGGGACACCTGGGTGGCTCAGTGGGTTAAAGCTCTGCCTTCAGCTCAAGTCATGATCTCAGGGTCCTGAGACCAAGCCCCACATCGGGCTCTCTGCTCAGCAGGGAGACTGCTTCCCCCTCTCTCTCTATTTGCTCTCTCTGCCTACTTGTGATCCCTGTCTGTCAAATAAATAAATACAATCTTTAAAAAAAAGACTGTCTATAATCAAAAACATATCCTCGGGCGCCTGGGTGGCTCAGTGGTTAATCCGCTGTCTTCGGCTCAGGTCATGATCTCAGGGTCCTGGGATCGAGTCCCGCATCGGGCTCTCTGCTCAGCAGGGAGCCTGCTTCCTCCTCTCTCTCTCTCTCTGCCTGCCTCTCTGCCTACTTGTGATCTCTCTCTGTCAAATAAATAAATAAAATCTTTTAAAAAAAAAAAAAACATATCCTCTGTAAATAAAGTAAGTTTTTCTTCTTCCTTATTCCTTTCTAATGTTTTATTGCAATGGCTACCATTCCTAATACATTGATAAGTAGAAGTGATATGAAAAGATGATGTCTTATTCCTCAGTTAACAACATGGGCTTGAATTGCACAGGTCCATTTCTATAAATATATTTTTTTATTCATATAGTATAGTACTGCAAATGTATTTTCTCTCGCTTACAATTTTTAAAAAGATTTCATTTATTTCTTTGAAAAAGAAAGAGCACAAGCAGGGGGAGCAGCAGGCAGAGGGAGGGGGAGAAGCAGGCTCTCAACTGAGCAGGTTCCCTGCTTGAATGGGGCTCAATCCCAGGACCCAGGGATCATGACCTGAGCAGAAGGCAGACACTTAACTGATTGAGCCACCCAGTTCCTCTTATATTTTTCTTTCTTTCTTTCTTTTTTTTTTTTTTTAAAGAATGTATTAATTTGAGAGAGAGAAAGAAAGAGCATGACCGGAGGGGAGAGAAGGAGAAGCAGGCTCCCCAATGAGCAGGGAACCTGATGTGGGACTCAATCCTAGGACTCTGGGATCATTATGTGAGCCAAAGGCAGACGCTTAACAGATTGAGCCACCCAGATGCCCCTCTTATATTTTTCTTAATAACATTTTCTTTTCTCTAGTTTATATTATTGTATGAATACAATATATACTATACATACAAAATATGTGTTCATGTTAATGCTGTCAGTAAGGTTTCTGGGCAATGGCAGACTCTTAGTAGTTAAGTTTTGGGGGAGTCAAAAGTTATACCTGGATTTTTGCGTATGCAGGGCAGTCAGCACCTCAGCATCTCACCATGTTCCAGGTCAACTGTGTAACTATTTGATTTTTTACTATTAGATATACTAGCTTAGCTTTTGATTGATTTGCTTTATTAAGTTGAGGAACTTCTATTCTCAGCTTGCTAAGAGTTTGCCTTTTTAAAAAAAAATCATAAATAGTTTTATTTCATGAAAAAGTTATTCTGTTTTTATTGGAATCATAATTTTTTTCTCCTTGAACTCCTTCATGTGGTAAGTTGCAATTAAAATTAATTTTTCTAGAATTAGAATTAGAATTAATTTCTCTAAAACCTTCTTTTTATTCCTAAAATCAATTCTGCTTGCTCATAGTATTATATTTATTACATATTACTTGACTTCAAAGATATTATATGAGGATATTATTAAACTATAACTTTTTTAAAAAGATTTATTTATTTATTTAGAGAGAGAGAGAGCATGAGCAGCAGGAGGGGTAAAGGTTGGGAGGCAATCTCAAGCAGACTCCCCAGTGAACATGGAGCTCAGATTCAGGGCTTGATCTCAGGACCCTGAGATCATCACCTGAGCCAAAATCAAGAGTTGGACACTTAAATGTTGGACAATTAAGAGTTGGAAACTTAAGAACCACCCAGTCACCCTTATTAATCTATTACATTTTTAAACCAGGAAATTCAGAAGGAACTATTTATGAGGCAATTTTCATCAAAGGACAAAATTTAAACATTGTATTATATTCATAAGATATACATATAAAGTATGTATAAAAATAGCACTTAATATAAAATATCATTTGATATTCTTTATAATAGGGGCACTTGGGTGGCTCAGTGGGTTAAAGCCTTTGCCTTCAGCTCAGGTCATGATCTCAGGGTCCTGGGTTCAAGCCCCGTGTCAGGCTCTCTGCTCAGGCTCTCTGCCTGCCTCTCTGCCTGCTTGTGATCTCTGCCTGTCAAAGAAATAAATAAAATCTTATATAATATTATAAAGAATATTAAAAATATTCTTTATAATAGAGGTAGTGAGACTCCTAGGTTTTTAACTCTAACAGGACACTGTTTTAGTTCTTGGTTTTTGATATTAAATATCAGTTATATGAACCTGCACTCTGCAATTTAATGAGATGTTGTATTATATTAAGGTCATTTTGATTAATGACTAATTGAGCCAAGGGTTATGATTTACATTGTGATACTTCACAAAACAGATATTACATAGTTATTCTAAAAAAAATAGTTAAAAAACATTGGCTAATAAATACAAAAATATATTTCAGAATATTACAAAGGTCTAGAAGGCCATATTATGTCTTTTGTATAAAGAAAGAAAATAAGAAAATGGATAGATATATAGCTAGATGTATCAGCTTTTGCAAAATAAAAATTAAACACCAGATATCTTTGGGGTTAGAAAATGGAGATGTATAATAAGAAAAGGAAATTTTGGGGCACCTGGGTGGCTCAGTGGGTTAAGCCTCTGCCTTTGGCTCAGGTCATGATCCCAAGGTCCTGCGATCCAGCTCCGCATCAGGCTCTCTGCTCAGCAGGGAGCCCACTTCCCTCTCTCTCTGCATACCTTTCTGCCTCTCTGTCTGCCAAATAAATAAATAAATAAATAAATCTTTAAAAAAAAAAGGAAATTTTGCTGTTTCACATGTACCTACCTGGTTTTAAAAAAAATACTTAAAATGTATTATTTAAGTATTAAAATATTTAAAATGTATTATTTAAAGAAAGTACTAAATTGTGTTATTATGGGATTTGAAATTAATAGCCATTACTGTTTCTATGTGTATATGTATATATTTGTTTGTGTGAGGCTGGGGGGAGGAAGAAATGAAGATAAAAGATTAGACAAAGGCAATCCCAGCTATGTCATCTTGTAGCTACAGAAAACAACATAAAGAAGCAAATGGTAATTACTACCCTCTTCTACTTTGAACCAATCAGAACAAATGACAAATATTTGTTCTTTGTTACTGAACCAATCAGTAAAGAGGACTGACTTATTTACAGTGCAAATATTTGTGTAAGAATGATATCATCATACTATTATAAATTCTGGGGAGAACGAGAAAACACAAAAGATGGGCTGATAGCTACGGAATATATTTTTCTTCCTAGGAGCCATTACTGAACAATCGTACAGCTTATAACAGCATTGAAAAATATTTCTAATAAAATAGTTTTATGTGGCCATAAAATGGCATTGATGTTGGCCATACTAATATTATTACCTCTAATTCCTAACCACATTTGCTAGTTTACACTGCCCCTCATATTAATAGATCAGTATAAATTTTCATTATCTTTTCTAATTTCTTCATAAATTCCTAGTAAAAACAAATTAAAGTAGAAAAAGAGAGTAATTTTTGGTATTGGATTTCCTTAAATTATTTCAGTATTTTTGCTAGTGAGGAGTTTCCTATTCTTATGAACCCAGATAATACATTTTAGTTTGTCCCTTATTCCCTGATCTCAAAATCCTAACATAAATATCAACAGGGAAGAGAAGTAAGCTTTCCATTCACAACAAATAGAATTTGTCTCTCCTGTTAAACTGTTTTGCTTCAGGGAAAGTCCTTTGGAAAAATAATGCGTGGTACATAGACTTGGAATCATTCATTTGTGCCTCATGGCACACTGCGCACTTCTCCATCCCGTCTTCTGCCTGGGAAGACAGGCATCAATAGGGAAGATGTGAATGTGGAAGACCACATCAATAGGGCCTTTGTCTTCTGGCTGGGCTCCAAAATTATTGCAGTCCACCAGGAATTGGAAGAAGAGGTACTGAAGCACGAGGTCAGGGCGTTTATTCCTTTGACATTCCTTTGTAGCCATCAGCCCATCTTGAGCTGGTTATTACCTACCAACAAAGTATACTTATCTTTCACTGTGGATGACCCTATGTCATTCTCTCTCCTTTCTCTGGTTCTAGTAACTGTCTTTCCCTTTGACTCTTGGTCTTAATTAGCAATTTGAATTACCTCCAAACTCAGGGTGGGGGGTAAAATAACCATTTACTATATTTGCATATTTTATGGGTCAGCTATCCAGAGGGAGTGGAATATGGTCAGGCTGTGTCTGGTTCACGATGGTTGAGGCCTCTGAGGAAGATTAAAAGACTCAGAAATAGTAAATAACCCAAGACTGGAATTTCCTGCAGACCTGCTCATTCTCATGACTGGTATTTAATGCAGATTGTCAGCTGGAATTTTAGCTATACACTGGGACACCGTCATGGAACCCTCCAGAAAGCCTGGACTTCCTCATATTATGGTGACTGGATTTAAAATGTGAGCGTCCTCCTTGTGAGAGAGACATAAACATGTGGAAACAGTGACAGAGAAGGACAGAGAGAGGCAGAAACTAGAAAGAGGTCTATTGTCTTTTAGATTTAACCAAAAAGGCTGGACTAGGTTCCATCTCAGATGTTTTCTAGCATCACTTCGACCCCATTCTTCCGACTGAGACATCACTATGTCCGATCTGGCTTTGAAAAAAAGATCAAATAGAACCTAACTCTTAATTGGGGATTCTAAAAGTATTCACAGGATCCCAGATATTGCTACAGACACACTGGGAAAACCTAATCTGGCACAGGCTTGGGGTATCAAGTGTTTGTTTACTACTAATCCTACTATCCCTTGCGGTCTCTAAACTTTCAAAAATAAACTCTCTTGGCTCATTCAGAGTGTTTTCTGTTTTTTGTTAGAACTCTAAATAACAAAGTACACTATTCAAGTATCATTTGAAAGAAAAAAAGAACAATTTTCAGTATATTGAGGTAGTTATAATTAAAATGTACATAGCAAGCTGTAAATCTTTTAACTTTTGAAGTTGAATTCTTATTTGTCACCTGGAAATTAGATAGAAGGCAAGTAAAACAAAAATAACATATGTTTCATTTAATCCACAGAATTCCTAAGGAGCAAGTTAAAGAAACCTACTATTGCCCTTATTTTCAATACATTTTGCAACTTCTGGCTGATATGATAGGAAGAAAATTTTAAAGGAAAAAATATTACAAAATACTGGACAAAATTATATGCATTTCTAGGTGGTACAGTCAAATATCTGAAAGCCTAAAAAACAGTTCCAAAATATGTACAAAAATTAAGTATAGGAGATATGCCTATTTTTATAATAACCATTTAAATATACAAGTACCAAAAATTACTTTTGTGGTAGATTAATTGCGTTAATGACCACAGTGTTCTCCTTGTATGCACATGCTTTGCAATGTGACTTTGCTTGTTCTCCCAATAAAAGAAGCACCCATAGTCTCTACTGTTTCTTCACTCCTTGAAACCACTCTGCCTGTGTGACTTATTTTCACCAGATCAGTATGGTGAGAAACCGACATTAGCCAGTTGAATTCTAGGGATTGGGAAGTCTTGCATTTTCATTTCTAATTTTTGAATCCAGCTTCCTTCATGAGAATAGGCTAACTGCTAAGAATGTAATAAACTAACCCCTGCTCACTGTTACCAAACACCCAGAAACAGGAGGACAAACCAACCAGCAGCTGTTGGCAGATACATGGAAAGAGCCACAGAAACCAAAAGAACCAGCTAAACCTAATCTAAATAATTGGCTTTCTGATTCATGAGTTGTTATTTTTGTATTCAGTTGAATTTTTAGGTATTTTCTTGATCAACATCAGTACTTAACTGATATACCACTCATAAATGTTTCAAAAATATGTAATATTCAACAATATTTAATAGGAAATATCTGTATCTATCTATAAACACATGTATATAACACCGAATATCTGTTATAATTCCTGTTTTATATATAGAGTTATATATTTAAAATAAATATATGACTATAAAAATTTTGTTGTATATAGGATATTTAGCAGGAAATATATGTATACATCATAGTTTTTATGTGTATAGTATATTCGTATTATATGTACATATAATACATATAAATACATACATACATATAAAATAAGATTTGAAATAATGAAAAGTAATGCTCTGCTTCTTGGTTAGTAAAATCATAAATATTTCAGTTGTTCAAAATATTCTTTAATTTATATGCAGTTGCAGTCAGAATCCTAAAAGGAAATTTTGCTGTTGTGCTTTTTTTTGTTCTTCTTTTTCTCCTTTTAAAATAGTCATTTTCTTTTGAACTCATTCCCAAGAATATCCATGAAATATTTTAAAATGAAGACAATAAAAATGACAGCTAATGGGTGGGGTAATCCTGTACTAAATGGTAAAGTTTACAAAATAATCACTGTAATTTAAAAGTTCAAATGTCATGAGAAAATAAAAACAAATATGTAAAACACATTTAATTATCCATAAATAGATATTGCAAGTATATATAAAACTATGTAAGAGAAGTAGACTATTTGTCAGAATAATGAGAAAAAAATGGTTTAATAACTAGGATACCATAACTATTCCTCTGAAAAAGGCAAAGAAAAAACATTTACTGTACTAACTCACGCTATATCCAAATGTAAATCCAAAGAGATTAAATAACTAAAATTTTAAAATAAAAGGATAAAGATACCAGAACAAAATATAAAAAACATACACACGAACATATATTTCACTTTTAGTTTTTAATAATATTGTTGTTGGATGTAGGCTAGTTGACTTCTGTACCTAAGGTCTCTACAAAATGCCCATGTTTTCAACAAGAAACCTTCAGCTTAACCTGGTCAAATCTGGAAAACCTTTAATCCCTGCATGAGCTATGGGAATTGGTTAGCTCATAATTTCCTAAGTAATACTTTTCTCATTGGTCATTGCTGGCCTAGTCTGACAGAATCTAACATGCACGCACAGTTTAGGATTGTGCCAGGTATTTAAAAGGGCCTCTATACAAATTCCTGCATATCTTTCTATGATTAACTTCCTCCTGTCTAGCTGTCTGCCCTACAAATTCCAGTCACCTACATCTCCCCAAAGACCAACCTCTGTCTCCCCAGTTGGTGAGAATACCAAGATCTCTTTAAGCGAACCACCCCCTTCCCCACCCAAGGTAGAAAGCCTGTTATGTTCTCAGATCTCTCCTCACTTGTATTCCCTATGAAGGATCATGGCTCCACGGTGTCCAATTTCCAAAATCATTAATTTGACATACTTTTTTCAGTTTTCTAATTTATTTTAGAAAGAGGGTTTTGGATAATAGGTCAGTGCCCAAATAATATTTTTGTATCTTTGTAGACACCATATATCAAGAAGTCAATGACTGATAAACAGCTTGAAAAAACTCTGCAACATATATACAGAAAAGAGGTACTATCCATTGTATATAAAGAACTCTTAAACTAAGCAAAAAAAATAAAAAAAAAGACTAAAAAATATAACAGAAAAAAACAAATAAAATGCATATTAGAAAATTCATTAAAGGAGTATATTAATAAACCAATTATTTGACATTCTCCTTAAAAAAAAAAAAAGAAAATTCATTAAAGGGAAAACACACATTGTTATTAGGATATAGAAAATACTATATTTCGAGGGAGGAGTCAAGATGGCGGAGAGGTAGCAGGCTAAGACTACTTCAGCTAGCAGGAGATCAGCTAGATAGCTTATCTAAAGATTACAAACACCTGAAAATCCATCGGCAGATAGAACAGAAGAACAGCAATTCTGGAAACAGAAAACAACCACTTTCTGAAAGGTAGGACCGGCGGAGAAGTGAATCCAAAGCGACGGGAGGATAGGGGCCGGCTCCCGGAAAGCGGTAGAGCAGCAGTGCACAAAATCAGGACTTTTAAAAGTCTGTTCCGCTGAGGGACATCGCTCCAGAGGCTAAACCGGAGCGAAGCCCACGCGGGGTCAGCGTGGCCTCAGGTCCCGCAAGGTCACAGAAGGATCGGGGGTGTCTGAATGCCGCAGAGCTTGCGGGTATTGGAACGGGAAAGCCGGCTACAGAGACAGAGCCGAGAGTAAGCTCACAGCGCGGTGTTACCTTGAACCGGCCGGAGGCTCGGTGAGCTCGGAGCGCGGCCGGAGGTCAGGCAGACGGGAGTAACTGGGCGCTGTTCTCTGACGGCGCACTGAGGAGTGGGGCCCTGGGCTCTCGGCTCCTCCAGGCCGGAGACCAGGAGGCCGCCATTTGTAATACCGTCCTCTGGAACTCTACGGAAAGCGCTCAGGGAACAAAAGCTCCTGAAATCAAACCCGAGCGGATTACTCACCCCGGCCCCTATTAAGGGCGATAATATTCCGCCTGGGGCAAAGACACATGAGAATCACTACAACAGGCCCCTCCCCCAGAAGATCAACAAGAAATCCAGCCGAGACCAAGTTCACCTACCAAGGAGTGCAGTTTCAATACCAAGGAGAGCAGCAGAATTCCAGAGGAGGAGAAAGCAAAGCACGGAACTCATGGCTTTCTCCCTGTGATTTTTTTTAGTCTTGCAGTTAATTTAATTTTTTTCTTTTTCATTTTTTGTTTTTTTTCTCGCATTCTGATAATTTTTTTTAACTTTTACCTTTTTCTTTTTTAATGTTTTTTAACTAGTTTATCTAATATATATATTTTTTCTTTTTTATATTTTTCTTATTTGTTTTCTTTTTTTTTAAATTCTTTTCTTTTCTTTTCTTTTTTCTTTTTTTTTCTTTCTTTCTTTCTTCATTTTTGAACCTCTTTCTATCCCCTTTCTCCCACTTCACAATTTGGGATCTCTTCTAATTTGGTTAAAGCATATTTTCCTGGGGTTGTTGCCACCCTTTTAGTATTTTCCTTGCTCCTTCATATACTCTTATCTGGAGAAAATGACAGGACGGAAAAATTCAACTCAAAAAAAAGAACAAGAGGCAGTACCGAAAGCTAGGGACCTAATCAATACAGACATTGGTAATATGTCAGATCTAGAGTTCAGAATGACAATTCTCAAGGTTCTAGCCGGGCTCAAAAAAGGCATGAAAGCTATTACAGAAACCCTCTCGAGAGATATAAAATCCCTTTCTGGAGAAATAAAAGAACTAAAATCTAACCAAGTTGAAATAAAAAAAGCTATTAATGAGGTGCAATCAAAAATGGAGGCTCTCACTGCTAGGACAATGAGGCAAAAGAAAGAATTAGAGATATAGAAGACCAAATGACAAAGAATAAAGAAGCTGAGCAAAAGAGGGACAAACAGCTACTGGACCACGAGGGGAGAATTTGAGAGATAAGTGACACCATAAGACGAAACAACATTAGAATAATTGGGATTCCAGAAGAAGAAGAAAGAGAGAGGGGAGCAGAAGGTATACTGGAGAGAATTATTGGGGAGAATTTCCCCAATATGGCAAAGGGAACAAGCATCAAATATCAGGAGGTTCAGAGAAAGCCCCTCAAAATCAATAAGAATAGGCCCACACCCCGTCACCTAATAGTAAAATTTACAAGTCTCAGTGACAAAGAGAAAATCCTAAAGCAGCCCGGGAAAAGAAGTCGGTAACATACAATGATAAAAATATTAGATTGGCAGCTGACTTATCCACAGAGACCTGGCAGGCCAGAAAGAGCTGGTATGATGTTTTCAGAGCACTAAACGAGAAAAACATGCAGCCAAGAATACTATATCCAGCTAGGCTATCATTGAAAATAGAAGGAGAGATTAAAAGCTTCCAGGACAAACAAAAACTGAAAGAATTAGCAAACACCAAACCAGCTCTACAGGAAATATTGAAAGGGGTCCTCTAAGCAAAAAGAGAGCCTACAAGTGGTATATCAGAAAGAAACAGAGACCATATACAGTAACAGTCACCTTACAGGCATTACAATGGCACTAAATTCATATCTCTCAATAATTACCCTGAATGTTAATGGGCTAAATGCCCCTGTCAAAAGACACAGGGTATCAGAATGGATAAAAAAACAAAACCCATCTATATGTTGCCTCCAAGAAACTCATTTTAAGCCTGAAGACACCTCCAGATTTAAAGTGAGGGGGTGGAAAAGAATTTACCATGCTAATGGACATCAGAAGAAAGCAGGAGTGGCAATCCTTATATCAGATCAATTAGATATTAAGCCAAAGACTATAATAAGAGATGAGGAAGAACACTATATCATACTCAAAGGGTCTGTCCAACAAGAAGATTTAACAATTTTAAATATCTATGCCCCCAAAGTGGGAGCAGCCAACCATATAAACCAATAAATAACAAAATCAAAGAAACACATCAACAATAATACAATAATAGTAGGAGACTTTAACACTCCCCTCACTGAAATGGACAGATCATCCAAGCAAAAGATCAGCAAGGAAATAAAGGCCTTAAACGACACACTGGACCAGATGGACATCACAGATATATTCAGAATATTTCATCCCAAAGCAACAGAACACACATTCTTCTCTGGTGCACATGGAACATTCTCCAGAATAGATCACATCCTACATCCTAAATCAGGCCTCAACTGGTATCAAAAGATTGGGATCATTCCCTGCATATTTTCAGACCACAATGCTCTAAAGCTAGAACTCAACCACAAAATGAAGTTTGGAAAGAACCCAAATATATGGAGGACTAAACAGCATCCTTCTAAAGAATGAATGGGTCAACCGGGAAATTAAAGAAGAATTGAAAAATATCATGGAAACAAATGATAATGAAAATACAACAGTTCAAAATCTGTGGGACACAACAAAGGCAGTCCTGAGAGAAAAATATATAGCGGTACAAGCCTTTCTCAAGAAACAGAAAGGTCTCAGGTACACAACCTAACCCTATACCTAAAGGAACTGGAGAAAGAACAAGAAAGAAACCCTAAGCCCAGCAGGAGAAGAGAAATCATAAAGATCAGAGCAGAAATCAATGAAATAGAATCCAAAAAAAACAATAGAACAAATCAAGGAAACCAGGAGCTGGTTCTTTGAAAGAATTAATAAAATTGATAAACCCCTGGCCCGACTTATCAAAAAGAAGAGAAAGGACCCAAATAAATAAAATCATGAATGAAAGAGGAGAGATCACAAGACCAAAGAAATACAAACTATTATAAGAACATACTATGAGCAACTCTACGGCAATAAATTTGACAATCTGGAAGAAATGGATGCATTCCTAGAAACATATAAACTACCACAACTGAACCAGGAAGAAATAGAAAGCCTGCACAGACCCATAACCAGTAAGGAGATTGAAACAGTCATTAAAAACCTCCAAACAAACAAAAGCCCAGGGCCAGACAGCTTCCCGGGGGAATTCTACCAAACATTTAAAGAAGAACTAATTCCTATTCTCCTGAAACTGTCCCAAAAATTAGAAATGGAAGGAAAACTTCCAATCTCATTTTGTGAGGCCAGCATCACCTTGATCCCCAAACCGACAAGATCCCATCAAAAAAGAGAGCTATAGACCAATATCCTTGATGAACACAGATGCGAAAATACTCAACAAAATACTAGCCAATAGGATTCAACAGTACATTAAAAGGATTATTCACCAAGACTAGTGGGATTTATTCCGGGGCTGCAAGGTTGGTTCAACATTCGCAAATCAGTCAATGTGATCCAACACATCAATAAAAGAAAGAACAAGAACCATATGATACTCTCCATAGATGCTGAAAAAGCATTTGACAAAGTACAGCATCCCTTCCTGATCAAAGCTCTTCAAAGTGTAGGGATAGAGGGCACATACCTCAATATCATCAAAGCCATCTATGAAAAACCCACCGCAAATATCATTCTCAAAAGAGAAAACCTGAAAGCTTTTCTGCTAAGGTCAGGAACACGGCAGGGATGTCCATTATCACCACTGCTATTCAACATAGTATTAGAGGTCCTAGCCTCAGCAATCAGACAACAAAAGGAAATTAAAGGCATCAAATCAGCAAAGAAGAAGTCAAATTATCACTCTTCGCAGATGATATGATACTATATGTGGAAAACCAAAAGACTCCACTCCAAAACTGCTAGAACTTATACAGGAATTCAGTAAAGTGTCAGGATATAAAATCAATGCACAGAAATCAGTTGCATTTCTCTACACCAACAGCAAGACAGAAGAAAGAGAAATTAAGGAGTCCATCCCATTTACAATTGCACCCAAAACCATAAGATACCTAGGAATAAACCTAACCAAAGAGGCACAGAATCTATACTCAGAAAACTATAAAGTACTCATGAAAGAAATTGAGGAAGACACAAAGAAATGGAAAAATGTTCCATGCTCCTGGATTGGAAGAATAAATATTGTGAAAATGTCTATGCTACCTAAAGCAATCTACACATTTAATGCAATTCCTATCAAAGTACCATCCATCTTTTTCAAAGAAATGGAACAAATAATTCTAAAATTTATATGGAACCAGAAAAGACCTCGAATAGCCAAAGGGATATTGAAACAGAAAGCCAACGTTGGTGGCATCACAATTCTGGACTTCAAGCTCTATTACAAAGCTGTCATCATCAAGACAGCATGGTACTGGCACAAAAACGGACACATAGATTAGTGGAACAGAATAGAGAGCCCAGAAATAGACCCTCAACTCTACAGTCAACTAATCTTCGACAAAGCAGGAAAGAATGTCCAATGGAAAAAAGACAGCCTCTTCAACAAATGGTGCTCGGAAAATTGGACAGTCACATGCAGAAAAATGAAATTGGACCATTTCCTTACACCACACAAGAAAATAGACTCAAAATGGATGAGGGACCTCAATGTGCGAAAGGAATCCATTAAAATCCTTGAGGAGAACACGGGCACCAACCTCTTCGACCTCAGCCGCAGTAACATCTTCCTAGGAACAACGCCAAAGGCAAGGGAAGCAAGGGCAAAAATGAACTATTGTGACTTCATCAAGATCAAAACTTTTGCACAGCAAAGGAAACAGTTAACAAAACCAAAAGACAACTGACAGAATGGGAGAAGATATTTGCAAATGACATATGTTTTATCTAGGTATATCCTTTATCTAAAGGACTAGTGTCCAAAATTTATAAAGAACTTAGCAAACTCAACACCCAAAGAACAAATAATCCAATGAAGAAATGGGCAGAGGACATGAACAGACATTTCTGCAAAGAAGACATCTAGAAGACACATGAAAAAGTGCTCCATATCACTCGGCATCAGAGAAATACAAATCAAAACCACAATGAGATATCACCTCACACCAGTCAGAATGGCTAAAATCAACAAGTCAGGAAATATCAGATGCTGGCGAGGATGTGGAGAAAGGGGAACCCTCCTACAGTGTTGGTGGGAATGCAAGCTGGTGCAGCCACTCTGGAAAACAGCATGGAGGTTCCTCAAAATGTTGAAAATAGAACTGCCCTATGACCCACCAATTGCACTACTGGGTATTTACCCTAAAGATACAAACATAGTGATCCAAAGGGGCACGTGCACCCGAATGTTTATAGCAGCAATGTCCACAATAGCCAAACTATGGAAAGAACCTAGATGTCCATCAACAAATGAATGGATCAAGAAGATGTGGTATCTATACAGAATGGAATACTATGCAGCCATCAAAAGAAATGAAATCTTGCCATTTGCGACAACATGGATGGAACTAGAGCGTATCATGCTTAGTGAAATAAGTCAAGCAGAGAAAGACAACTATCATATGATCTCCCTGATATGAGGAAGTGGTGATGCAACATGGGGGCTGAAGTGGGTAGGAGTGGAATCAATGAAACAAGATGGGATTGGGAGGGAGACAAACTGTAAGTGACTCTTAATCTCACAAAACAAACTAAGGGTTGCTGTGGGGAGGGGTTTTGGGAGAAGGGGGTGGGATTATGGACATTGGGGAGGGTATGTGCTTTGGTGAGTGCTGTGAAGTGTGTAAACCTGGCGATTCACAGACCTGTACCCCTGGGGATAAAAATATATGTTTATAAAAAATAAAAATTAAAAAATGAAGAAAAAAAATAAACAAAAAGAAAAGTACAGATATTTATATTCTAAACCATTGACTTTAATTAGTATAAAATAAGGAAAATAATAACTGTAATATTTCCTTCAAAGGAGAAGCAATTTCCCTGAATCTCATAAATAAAAGAATCATTTAAAAAAGTATTTAAACAGTGTATCTAACTATGGGCAGCATTAGCTAAATTTAGGCTTTCTTAAATAACTTGATATGTAACATTAAATTAAATTAAGTTTACATCAAATTCAATGTGAACTTTTATTTTTATATTCAAACTAACTAAACTAAAATCATATCATTATGTAAAAAAAAAAAGAAAATACTATATTTCACTTGTGGTAAGGAAAATAAAAGTAAAAATTGAAAAAAGCTTTTAAAATCAGATCAGAAAAAAAACCATGTGAATAAGAATGAAAACATACATCATGCTTTTGAGAATATAGAAAAGAGATAATTACATATATGGCTGGTGGGAATGCATGTTCCAGTAATTCTTTTACATTAAGAATAATCTGATAGTATGTACTAACATTAAATGTATACATCCTTTCAGTTAATAGTGACAAGTATGTGGGTATCTCTATATTAGAAAAAGTGCCACCAATATGCAAAGCTCTGTGCACAGTAGTATTTATTCCACGAGTTACTACACTGGCAGAGATCTTTAAAAATATTCTGAATTTCCACTGTACAGGCTGTAGTTAAAGAGAATGAAATATATGCAGAACATAACAATTATTGGAAGCTGTTTAAATGAAGAAATACCCATTCATAATGCTAATTGAGAAAATCAGTTTCAAAGGAATGTGTAAACTATGACAAAATCACCTCTGTTGTATATAATTTGTGATCTGTTGGAAGATTTGAAGATTTCACAAAGTTGTTGATCTTCATTACATCAGGGGATTATTTTTTTTTAAGATTTTATTTATTTATTTGAGAGAGAGACAGTGAGAGAGAGCATGAGCGAGGAGAAGGTCAGAGAGAGAAGCAGACTCCCCGTGGAGCTGGGAGCCCGATGAGGGACTCGATCCTGCAACTCCGGGATCATGACCTGAGCCGAAGGCAGTCGTCCAACCAACTGAGCCACCCCGGCATCCCCATCAGGGGATTATTAATAGAAGTGTGGGTGATGAGGTATTAATTTTCAAAATATGCCTTTGTTTTGTTTTACTAGTCACAATGAACTATTTCTGAAAAGTTAAAATCAATAATATGTAAGATTAATAGGATGTTAAATTCTTATGGAAATGAAAAACAAAATATATGGTAACAAGGAAAAACCCAAGTAAACCAAATAGCAATTGAAAATATCTTGCTATGCTATTCCTTATGTTCCAAAATAAGTGAAACCATGTGATAATTGACCTTTTTTGTGACTAACATAACAAAATTTTTTAAAAAGTCTTGCTCTTATAAAGAAAAATTTCTCAAAGATATCTGCTTATCTCAGTCTGGCATGTTAATTCCTCTAAGAACAATAACAGGAAGTTTCCTCTAAAGGTGTCAGATAAGAAGGCTGTATGATCAGGTGGTAAAAGAAGAATAACACTAAACTCAGTCTCTCTCCTTCTAACATTGACTGGAGCACTAATTAGTTCAACTTCAGAAATGTAACTGCTTTGAATGTAGCATTCCTGATTCTTCTGAACTAACACAAAAATTACAAAAGAACAAAGAGAAGAAGAAAATGAGAACAATCTAGGCCTGACCTTTTTAAAAAATTCTGAATATATATGAAGCTGAATGAAGAAAATCCTGTAAATTTATAATTATAATACTTCAGACATTTGGTTTAAAGGTAAATTACATGTTATAAAAGTCTAATGTTGGTATTATTAATATTTTTCAACATTTTATACTTTTCCAGTTTGGTAATATTTCACTTAGGCAAATAAAGCCTGCTCAGATTTGGCCTGAAAGTTCATCTTAGCCTCTTTTGTTGGTCCATATATAGGAAACAAAGCTGGAAATGTTGAGAAGTAATTAATTTGAAATCAGAAAGTGTATGTAACATGCACAAATGTAAATAAGTTTAAGAATACAAGTCTAGAAACTTCCCTTTACAGTTATACCGTAAGCTACTTAAGTAATACTGGAGGGTTAATAATATTTTGCTGCCTTGTTTAACAGAAAAGAGATTGAAATTGAAAATTGAAAAAAATTGAAATTTGATCAATGTAATTCCTCTGCTCCTTCTACTGAGACTCTGTGCTGAGTGTTGAGGACATCCAAGGACAGTTACCACTGCTTCAGTGGAGCAGAGCTCTCTACCCCAACCCCCACCTGAGAAATCTTTTATTAAAGAATAGCCCACTTATTATAAATCATTATTCCTGTTCACACACTGTTAGGAAGGAAGAATGACAGTTCGTTCAAAGTGACACAAAGCTCAGTAATTTCCTAAATCACAATGAGACAAAAGAGGGTTCTTACAGTGAATTCTGGCCAGTATTCTTGCACTCATCTCTATCATATAATGAGGTGCGAGCAGACCAGCCATTATTACCGAGAAGCATTTTTAAGTTGAGGTAAAACTCCATAAGTTAATATATTTTCCAAGTTCTCATAAAGATTCACGTAAGCATAAGAGAACACAAGTTATTTTCCAGTATACTTTAAAAACAATCTTAACGGGGAGCCTGGGTGGCTCAGTGGGTTAAAGCCTCTGCCTTCGTCTCAGGACATGATTCCAGAGTCCTGGGATCGAGCCCCGCATCGGGCTCTCTGCTCAGCAGGGAGCCTGCTTCTCCCTCTCTCTCTGCCTGCTTCTCTGCCTACTTGTGATCTCTGTCAAATTAATAAATAAAATTTAAAAATAAATAAAATTTAAAAATAAATAAAAAAAAACTTAACATAAGATTCTAGCTACCTATTTCATATTCATCAATCTATTACCAATAAAAATTTATCTTCTTAATACACTAAGAATAAATTATACACTAAGAATAAATTGTTCTTAAGTGTATAATTTATTTTTTAGTGAATAATTTATTCACTAAGAATAAATAAAAAATTATTATGGTTATATTTTATATGTTTATTAAAATAATCAATTCATATAAATATATATGACATATCAAATAAATTAATCATTAGCTTTTTCATATCATGTCATCTAGTAACTGTTTGAGTTCTCTTTCTTAAAGCAAAATCACCCGGGGTGATTTATGACCTTTGTTCATTTAATTCTTTGAAAACAGAATACCTAAACTTTTGCATCTATGAACTCTTACAAGATACAAACAATGCTCCTCACACAAAACCACTTCAATAAGGGGTACACCTTCTTATTATCTTGTGTGGATGTATTTTAGTACATACAAGTACATATTAAATATATTGAACACATATTTATTGATCAACTACTATATCCCCAAAGTCAAAAACAGGCAGAGATTTCTGCCTTCCTTAGACTTACTTTGCAGTGTAAATCTGGAGTTAAAGAGAGTGAAGTTGGCTATAAATATGAACTTGAATATCATCTGCACATAGATGATATTTAAAGCCACAAGACTTGAGGAGATGATCAGGGAAATAAGGTAATTTTTTTTTTTTAAAGAGATAGTTTCAAGGACTAGGGGAAGGGAGAAAGGAAAGAACTTTCAAGAAGTTTGATAGCAACAATGAATAGGAGGTACACTGAGGATTTGTAATTCTAGAAGGAAAGAGGTCAAACTTCAGGAGGTAATGAGTGAATGAGATGTACGAAACTGATATATTGGAGGGGTTGTGGATATTGGTAATGACAGGGTCTAGTTTCTGACCATGTGAGCAAAGAGCTCAAATTGGAAGTCAGTATCATTGAAAGACAAGAGCTCAAAAGATTGAGAGGACAGGCTCTTAAAAAGATTTCCTAAATTTGTGTTTTTGATTACTAAAGAATAAGGTAGGAAGAGTCCTAAAATTAAATGCAATAAGTTAGGAGGTATATTTATTGCAAAAATGAGGGATATGGCTGGGTTTTTATATCTGACGACACAATGAGGGAAAGCAGTGATACTGTGCACTGACAAGTTTTAAAACTCAGATATCAGTTGGAGGGAAGCGGAAGGTTTAAGAAGTGACAAGGAAGAACCAGAACCAGAAATCCTTTGCCTCTAAATCCGGGGTCCTCAGAGTTGAGAGGGCTGCAGGTACAGCTGTATCCCCAGTGGAGAGCCCAAGTCACTTTAGAGTAAAAGAGTGAAGGAAACACTCAAAATAACGGTGAACAACATGTGAGTTTTCACTTGTTAAAGGGGCATGACTTCCAGAGGGCACAAGGGAGGCATTCGGGGTGCTGGTTAGAGATGAAAAAAAGGTCTTCGAGCTGTGCTTGGGCTTATAGGGATTGCAGCATAAAGCTGACTGGGGTGATGTGGTTGTCTGCAGCTCTTGTGATGACTGACATTCTGAAACATAACGGTATTGGTCTTACAGAACTCAAGGCACACAGTGATAACAAGGCCTGACTGTTCGGGATAGGCAGGGCAATTTTGATGAGATGCAGTGGTTCACTGGTTCTTCTTAACCCCTAACCATGCAGGACATGAGGTGTGGAGGGTATCTCATACCAATCCCTTCACTAAGATTAGCCCTGATCCATGCTCATGAAGGTACATTTATTCCTGATGTTCATTTTCTTTTTTCACAATGACCCTTTTGATGGAATTCAGGACTTCTGGGGAAGAAAGTATTACAGTAAGCATGGCTCTCATGTGCCCCCTGTTGATGGAGGGTAAATACCTTGGAGAGTAATGAAAAATATACTTTCCTTCTCTCAAATGACAAGACCCAACTATTAAGGCCGATTTCAGTTTTCTGAACATCAGAAGGGAAGAAATGTAATTTCTCTTTACTCTTTACTTTCATTTTGTCACCAATATCACTCTATGTGCCTGCTATCTTTCCTATTAGGGTATGAGCTCTGAATTCAAGGACCAGGGATCATTGTATCTCTATTTGTGCTGTAACTGGAGAGGTAAGTTCTGCTTCTGGGACTTTGAAGGATCATTCCAACGTGGCTATGAAAATTACACTCAGAAAAGAATATGAAATTAAATATTTTATTCATAGGATTGATTTAGAAAAGGAAGGCACAGCACACTACACAAGAACAATACGGGAGGAGAGCCAACAAAGTGGGCTCAACCAAGCAAGTAAGAGCCAAGATGGAGAGTGAGGACTCCAGGATAAAGGTCTTTATTGAGGGTCAGGGTGCAATACACAAGTAAAAGGCATGAGGAGATTTCACTGGCACATCTGGATGTTACTAGTTCATAATTAAGGAGGGCAAAGTGTGAGTGAAAACTTTCAGCAGGGACCAGCCAGAACATATTGGCATGTGGGTCACTTGGAGGGTTGCTCCAAAACTGTTCTGGGGGATGTTAAGGCATCAGGAACATGTGAAGACTTAGAGATTTATAATACAGTATTATTTACCAGGAGGTATGGAATATAATTGGTGTTCAGGAAACATGACTAGCTTGCGAGCGGCAGAAAATATTCTGGAAACTTGTTTCTTAAATCTGTTTAGTGGATTTGGGCGGAGCCTGAAATTCCGCCGTTTCTGCAAAGCTACCAGGTGATGTCAATGCCACTTATTCATGGCCACACATGGAGTGGCCAGTTCTAATACGGTAGACATGTGTAAATAAAGGACTATGATCAATTGCTGTTGTTATAAAAAGTCTATAGTTTTACTTCCTTGTTATCAATAGATTTCTCTGTTTCCATACAAGGGAGATATTCTTTTTTACTTTACAGAAATCTTTGCCGTACTATTTATTTAAAAGATTTATTTATTTATTTATTTATTTGAGAGAGAGAGAGAGCAAGCACAAACGTGTGAGCAGGGGAAGGGCAGAGGGAGAGGAAGAGAATCTCCAGCAGATTCCCTGCTAACCACAGAGCCCAATGATGATGATGCAGGGCTCCATCTCATAACCCTGAGAACATGACCTAAGCTGAAACCAAGAGTCAGACACTGAACTAACTGAGACACCCAGACACCATATTTTGTGATACTCTTATTTATAAAACTTTGGTTTTCATGTTGTGCTCAGGAAAAATTGTATATTAGTCCACAGAAAAGGGAATTAACAAAGCAAGTCACAACCATATATAAAGAAGAACAGAGTGTAAGTAACTAGAGGTCATCTAGAATAATATCCTCTTATGATATGGCACCAAATGTCCATTGTGATCAAGGAGGGGGTTTGCATCTCAGGTGAGATGAATACACTTTTATCCCTAGCTCACAGAAGGCAGGACATCGGCTAGGGTAGATATAATAGATGAGGTGACAGAAGGGCGTTAGTTTTCAACATTTCAACAATCCAGTTTCTTGGACATTAAGTTCATTAAATTCATGATATTTATGCTCTTAAGGCCATTGACAAAACCTCATTCATTGACTACTACAATTGCCATTCTGTTGTTACACAATGCTGGACACATTTGCATTTGGGGGACAGTCTCTGGTAACACCCTGTGGATCATATTTTAGGAGCATACTGAGGGTATGGCTTGCTGAGAGTAATTAATTAATTTAATTAATTTCTTGGATTCAAGAGTCCCATGATAATTTTGGCACAAATTACCGAGAAGAAACACCATGACTTCTTTAAAATGTAATGTACATGGTTTTTATTAATGTCCAGAATTCTTTCTGTAGATACACATGTACTTTAAAGTTTTGCTTAGGGTTGGTTTGAATATATTATAAAAGAAGAAAAGATTATAAAATAGATTGTAAAAGAAGAAAAGTCACCGACATTTAACTTATCTTTATAAAACTTCTCCTGGAACTTATTTTAAAACACTTTATATAAATATTTAAATGTTGAGATACATGAGTGAGAATTACAGCCAAATAGAATCATAATACTGAAATTATATCTTTAGAACTGTGTGATTATTTAAACATGATATATCTTTTAGGACCTTAGGACATTTATGTCTTTTGCAATTAAATTGTTCTCTGTCTCCCGAGGTCTCTTTCATACACACAATTACACCAATACATAAACACACACACACGCGCATGCGCGCACATACACGCATTTATTTAATAGTAATCACAAGGTTTCTGACCCTAGTCATTCCCTAACTAATCAATAAACCTTAGCAGACCACTAGATTTAGATATCCTATTCTAGAAAAACTACAGAAAGAGCTTCCAGTTTAAAGTTTATATCACAGGGGCGTCTGGGTGGCTCAGTAGGTTGAAGCCTCTGTCTTCAGCTCAGGTCATAATCCCAGGGTCCTGGGATAGAGCCCCGCATCGGACTCTCTGTTCAGCAGGCCTGCTTCCCTTCCTCTCTCTCTGCCTGCCTCTCTGCCTGCTTGTGGTCTCTTGTCTGTCAAATAAATAAATAAAGTTTATATCTTATAAGCACTGTCCCACGCATAATGTTCCAGACATAAAACTATTTTTTTTGCCGTTGATTATTTCAGTTATTTTAATTGGTAAACAAGTTAAAAGGCACTTGTTAAATGTCCACTATGCTGATATTGCCAGTGATTTACCTACTTTCTTTCTTTCTAAGCAATTAATATAATAAAAAATAAATGATTGGAATTATAAGAATGAGAGGAGGAATGGCAGATTACATTTGGGTATGACCAAATTTGATTTTATATATATATATCACTTTGGATAACCACTAAGCATAAACCTCGTTTATGTTATCCGTGAGGTTGGCAAAGGCAACACATATCCCAGGATACATAAGAAAAGGTTTCAGCTCTTCAGTGCTAGCTGACATTTCTTCTCTCGCCCTTCATGCTTTTCTTCTTTTATATTCTACTAGATTTGGCTACTACATCATCCAGCCTCTGTTTTCCCATTTACTTCCTACTGCTGTTGGTGATCTGTGCAAGCTGACTAGGAATGTTCTTTTGACAAAGATAAACTACCTACATCTCTTACCTAGTAAACTGCCGCAATGTTTTTAGCCACCGGAGTAAAAAACACAATTATTCCCCTACATGTAAAAAAATATATATACTATTCCTATAACACCATTCCATTCTAGTTCTTCACTGTTGGACAGGTAGAGGTAACGGAAAACTTTCTCACAATCAAGGGACTCAGGGAAATTGTTTTTTTATTACTGCTAGAATCTTTGTGTCTTTGGAAGAGGTGACTTTTTATGTTCCTGCTTAAAACGAGTAGAAAGTAAATCTTCACAACTTAGTATCAATTACACGTTGTTTACTATGTTACAATACTATCAGAGGGCTGGCTGGAACTTCCCAATCATGAAAAATTATAAAGAGTTTACTACATTTTCGGTTATGATGAAAAGAAGTTTGAATATGTTTAGTATACATAAAGTATGTATTATGTATACATAAAATATATATATTATAAATGACTCCATAATGGAACTACTTTTTAAATAAACCATTATTAAAATCCTAAATTTACCATTGTTGGTATACCATCTACTTTAACATTTAACAGCTGATTATTCAGGGCCTTAATAGAAGGTCCTATTAATAACTTTTATTTTCTATACGTTCTAGTACTAGTTTCCTATACTTCAGAATTTAATGCTATCTTATGTACATGAAATCATATATAATGACAGATATCATCCCAAATTAATCATACCAGTGTATTCAATATTGAACACATAACTAAAAAATATTTTATTTAGTTATAGTTTACAGATTTTAAAATGTTTTATCAAAGAGATACTATTCCATAATACTTTTTATCTTTCACTTCTTAGGAATGGAAATGTCTCTAATTTGAAGTGTCAGATTTTTTTTAATAGTTTCTTTTATAGTTGTTTTTTTAAAATAATTTCTTTGATGTTCTGTTCTGTAAATGAATTTTGGCCTATAAAAGCCCGAATTTCCCTATCACATTAGATTAGTCGAAGTTGTTGCCCTGAAAATACAGAAGGGTGGGATAATGAGAAGTGATTAATAACAATATTTTACTTTTTTCTTTCTTTTCTGATTGTAATTATCTTAGTTTAAAAATAGATTGCCTTTTTTTGTTGTAATCTGTTTATTATATTTTCTTTATCACCAAATTCATCAGTGATTCTTTTTTTCTTTATTTTGGAAGAACTGCAGCTTTGATGTTTAGTATCATTGATTCAGTTTCCCATAGTAAATACTTTATTTGACCCTAATTTTTAAAATCTTAGTCTCAACTTCTCTATTATTTTTGCTTATGTTTCATAGAGAAGATATTGTCTTATGTTATTCTATCAAATACCTTTTTAAACATTTCTTATATCCATCTCCCTCACCCACACACACAAAAATCATTTCTGATCTGATTTTTCTAAAATATGCATAATGACCTTCCCTTTCTTTGTTCTGTAATACTACCCCCCTTTCTGATCACTTGTTCTAGAATCCGATGACCTTAGTTTATAATAGGTATTCATAAGGAGATAGTGTATGCACCATGTCCACTCATGGCCTTGTGTATGAAACAAAATCCTTGTATGAACGAAAGGGCAGCCAGTTGTGCACAGTCACTCTTCCAATCTTGTGTATGTACCACACGGTCAACTAATGTAGATTAATAAACATTCTAGAGTCAAACAGTTATTTGTCCTTATACTGAAATATGAATCTTGGCTCATCCCTGATCATCATACACTAAGTCATACTTCCTGACTTACATCTTCATTAGAGCACATTACTTATTAGGAATACATTACTGTAATGAAATACACCCAGTCAATTTTTTTCCTATGCCCTTATCTTCAGTAGAACACACACATGTGCACACACACAGAGTTTTCTTAGAGTTGAAGTTGCACACTTACAGTTGAAGATAGATTTAATATTGATACGAACACACAAATCATTCTCTGTCGATTTCATAAATCACTACCAAAATGTCAGAGAGGATGGATTGAGTTTTCTGTGTGGTTTATGGAAGATAAACCTTGGGTCTTCTTGGGTCTATGCAAGAAAGCCATCAGTGGGGAAGGACAAACACTACCTTAAACTCTTTTTTTTTTTTTTTAAGTAAAATCTGCATAGAGCATCATGTGGGACATGAACTCAAGACCCTAAGAACAATGGGGCTCCTGGGTGGCTCAGTGGGTTAAGCATCGGTTTTGGCTCAGGTCATGATCCCAGGGTCCTGGGATCAAGCCCCACGTCAGGCTTCTTGTTTAGCCCAGAGCGTGCTCCTCTCTCTCCCTCTGCTTCCTGCCCCCTCCACTTGTGTGCTCTCTCTCTCTCTTTTTCTGTCAGATGAATAAATAAAATCTTAAAAAACAAAAAAAAAAAAAAAACAAACAAACAAAAACAAAAAAAACCCTGAGACCAAGATCTGAGCTGAGATCAAGAGCTGGATGCTTAACTGACTGAGTGACCCAGGCAACCTTACCCTAAACTCTTAGACTGAGCAGCTTGCTGTTTTAGGTTTCCTCTACTTTCTCTCTATATATAATTTTTCTCAAACTCATATGTTAAAAAAAAAATCTAGTAATAATTTGGAAGTCATGACAATTAACCAGACATTGCTTTCAACAAAGTTGGCTTTAGAAAAACATTTCTAATAATAGAGCCACATTATAAAGTATGGAGTATTAGGATAACATACCTTTCAAACATTCTTTGAAGTACAAATAGATATGTGTACAAAAAAAAAATTCATTGCCCCTCACCCCCCACACACTGGACTTTTTCCTCTTCAAAATGTGTAGCATGGTGGATGACAATACAAAAGTGGCATTGAATTTATGACATTATTTTGGGTTATGGAGACTAAAATTATAATTCAAAGCACCATGTCAGTAAGGATTTCAGCAGAGGAGCAAGAGAACACTGTCTCATATCCAGTTTTCCCACATGTGTTCAAGAAGGCAGGAAGGACAAAGAGGAATTATGAGCAAATTTTTCTCTTCTACTGTTTTTATCTAAAACAAAACAGTAAATAAGATTCTTTACACGAAGCTTTGTTTTAAATGGTATTTGTTAGAATTGCGTCATATGTTCACCCATAAATGAAGAAGGTTCTGAACAGTTGAACATGACAGCTAGGAGTGTTACCATTTGAAAGCTGTAGTTCCATCCAGCTTCCTAATTCAACAGTGAATGGTTATATGCAAAATCTATTTCCTGTTGCGCTTGTCTTGTCTCTGCCATTTTTTCATGATTAAGTAATTTTAGCATATTTTTCTTCTTGGTCATTTGCTTTTAGGCATAGGAAAATCCTTTTACAGTACAAAAAAAAATGACATGATAGAAAAGTTCAGATACTGGATATAAACCGATGAGGGCAATTGAAGGACAATAATTCCAGGGAATTCTTCATATACTTTTAAAAACAAATCTCACAAGCAGATGCTGAATTTAACAGATCTATAGTTTGAACTTAAATAGAGACAGAATTTTTTCCATTTTCATAAATTGGGGATTAATATCTGGGCAGTGCAATACATAATGTTGGGTTCCAAAAATGTTAACATTGTTCTAAACAGGATATTTGTTTTCTTTTTAAACTACTAC
Source organism: Mustela nivalis (assembly GCF_964662115.1). NCBI lineage: Eukaryota > Metazoa > Chordata > Mammalia > Carnivora > Mustelidae > Mustela > Mustela nivalis. The sequence goes on from NC_139022.1 coordinate 57,822,743, forward strand.
CATATCCTTAATTTTTTGGAATTCCTGACTCACTAGGTATCATGTTTAGACTCAGAACAAATGGCTCCTACTCCTGGAGCTAACTGTCTAACCACATACTGGTATGAATCAGTTCAAGAAGCAAGACTTGAGAATACTTATAGAAAGACACTTGATTTGTGGAACATATTGGTCAGATGTTTCAAGAGCACTATCAAATCAATACCCTGTAGACCCTTAACTTACATAATTTGTCAATTATATCTCAATAAAAAAGAAAAATACCCTGATAACCAATAGTCATAGGAATGTCTCTCTTTCTCCAGTAATTTGTAAATATCTCCAAAAGAAATTGGCCTATGTATATACACAATGGAATACTATGCAGCCATCAAAAGAAATGAAATCTTGCTATTTGTGACAACATGGATGGAACTAGAGCGTATCATGCTTAGCGAAATAAGTCAAGTGGAGAAAGATAACTATCATATGATCCCAGGGAAGTGGTGATGCAACATGGGGGCTTAAGTGGGTAGGAGAAGAATAAATGAAACAAGATGGGATTGGGAGGGAGACAAACCATAAGTGACTCTTAATCTCACAAAACAAACTGAGGGTTGCTGGGGGGAGTGGGAGAAGGGGGGTGGGGTTATGGACATTGGGGAGGGTAAGTGCTTTGGTGAGTGCTGTGAAGTATGTAAACCTGGAGATTCACAGACCTGTACCCCTGGGGATAAAAATATATTATATGTTTATAAAAAATTAAAAATTAAAAATTAAAAAAAAAGAAATTGGCCTATGTATTACTTATTGTCAATTTCATTTGGCATTTATGGTAGGTGTATGTCCTTTCAACTTCACTTGTGTAGCGCTCACTTTGTAAAATATGGTAGAAAATGTATTAGTACTGATCTATTGGAACTTTTATTTCTTTAAAAACTATCAATATATATCTGACTGGGATTACTGCTTATTTCATGATATGCCTATCACATAATGGGGGTACAATAAATATTTTTATAGTCTTAGGAAAAGAATACATTCCCCATAGCTATTATGTTCAAATAATTCAGTTTGTATTCCCAGGCTAATAATATCAATAAAGAATAAAAAGATGCCAGAGGGGTAAGGCATATCCTAAAAGAAAGAAGATTATCAACATAACAATTACATAGCTTCATAAATAATAGATAACTTGGAATCTCACAGTTTGTGAATATCTGTTTAACTTGTAAAATTGTTGTCTTGTAAAGTTGTATTTTATTGGAGTTTCATGATTTATGTCCTTTTCTGAACTCTTTCTTTATAGCTTTACACCTTCAGAATAATAAGGTTGGCTAGTTGTCAGAAAAAAAAAATGCCCAATAAAAAATTTTGTAGAGAGGGCATGTAACTATAACTCACTGATTCTGTTAAAGTTCTAAATGTTCAAAGATTATTATGTATGTAATATAAATCTATAGACCTATCTGCTTGTGATTAAAAAATAGGTCCACATAACCTACAAAATTACCAAAAAGTCTTGTCATATCTTATGGTGCTCATCATGAAATACCTCAAAGGACTTCCAAGCTGTCTCACATTTGAATATGAATCATATGTCTATTAATGTCAGTTGTCACCAGGAAGGTTGGATTATCATAAGGGAGAATTCTGAAATAAAACCCCTTTGTTTTCAGGTGGCTCAACTTCCCAGTCTCTATTGCTTCTATTTAGGTCTTCGCTTCACATGTTTTGCAGCATACTGTGTGGAAATGATGGGCATTTCATAAGAAAGAGAATATGCCATTATTATCATTTTTTTCTGGGCCATGATCTTCATTTACCATGGTCTCAAAAGGACAAGCTTTGGTGTTGCCCTAGTAGCCCAATACTGCTTGTTTCCTGACAAACTCATCTAATGACACTCATCAATCGAACTAATGTGAGTCTATCGTGATTCTCCTAGGTCATAGTGATTCCTTAATAAGCCTTTGTCAGTTTTACATTCTGGTAGATTATCTCATGAAAAAAGTAAAATCCAGGGCAGTATACATATCCAGTGAGAATTTTTGTACACACACACACACACACACACACACACATATCCTGAAAAATCATGGATGGGAGTAGGTAAGAGTGGTTCCTAGCATCAGCCATTGAAGAACCATAAGTCCCTTGCAATTTTAGGCCTCTGGGTTAATTTTTTACCTGACTCATCCTTTCATCTGGGAGGTATAGTTAATCTCAGTGGATCTATTTGTTTGTAGTCATTTAACTTCAATTGTGGGAACTCCATTTATCAGAAATACTTAAATAACTTGATTTTTTTTGGTATTTAAAGTGGTCATATTTCTCAATTGTGTTAATGAAGGGAACTTATTAATTTTGCTATTACAGAGTTACTCAGTTTCAGTATCAAAGATTAGTCTGTTATATGTTAATTATAATGAGATACCACCTCACACCAGTCAGAATGGCTAAAATTAACAAGTCAGGAAATGACAGATGCTGGCGAGGATGTGGAGAAAGGGGAACCCTCCTACACTGTTGGTGGGAATGCAAGCTGGTGCAGCCACTCTGGAAAACAGCATGGAGGTTTCTCAAAAAGTTGAAAATAGAGCTACCCTATGACCCAGCAATTGCACTACTGGGTATTTACCCTAAAGATACAAACGTGATCTGAAGGGGCACGTGCACCCAAATGTTTATAGCAGCAATGTCTACAATACCCAAACTATGGAAAGAACCTAGATGTCCATCAACAGATGAATGGATAAAGAAGAAGTGACACACACACACACACACACACACACACACACACACAATGGGATACTATGCAGCCATCAAAAGAAATGAAATCTTGCCATTTGTGACGACATGGCTGGAACTAGAGGGTATTATGCTTAATGAAATAAGTCAATTGGAGAAAGACAACTATCATATGATCTCCCTGATATGAGGAGGTGAGATGCAACATGGGGTGTTTGGGGGTGTACGAAAAGAATAAGTCAAACAAGATGGGATTGGGAGGGAGACAAACCATAAGAGACTCTTAATCTCTCAAAACAAACTGAGGGTTGCTGGGGGGAGAAGGGAGGGAGAAGGGGGGTGAGGTTATGGACATTGGGGAGGGTATGTGCTATGGTGAATGCTGTGAAGTGTGTAAACCTGGCGATTCACAGACCTGTACCCCTGGGGCTAATAATACATTATATGTTTATAAAAAATTTAAAAAGTTATTAAAAATTACTTACCTTTAATACAAACATATAAATACAAAGTCTTGCTGGTTTCTTTACAATTTGTCTTTCTCTCTCTCTCTCTCTCTTTTTAGAGAGTGAGAGAGAAATCGCATACACAAGTCAGGTGGAGGGTAAAGAGAGAAGGACAGACTCCCAAGCAGACTCTGTGTGGAGCATGGAACCCAATAGAGCATGTGGCTCTATATCAGGACCCAGAGATCATGACCTGAGCCAAAATCAAGAGGCAGATGCTTCACCAACTGAGCTAAGCAGGCACTTCTATCTTTCTTCTCTTCTTCTCTTCCAAACATAGATTCTACTTCAGGTCTTAAAACTGGCGTATATGCCATGTGCTATGCTCTAGCTTCTACCTTCCTTTCTCTATTCATTAGGGTTCCTTCATCCATCTACTAAAGCCTTTCTGGTTTAATTGTTCCTTTGGTTATTTTGCTTATACAACATGCTGAAGGCCATGGATCCTGTTGTTGAGGTATGTTTACTATATGGTCTACTCAGCTCAACCTTGGTCTCTCTCACTATACCAGTACTCTTGGGCCTTCTTTATCCTACTCCAAAATGTGCAGGAAATCTCTGATTCTATTTACACCACCTCTAGGCTATAAGTTAGAAAAGGCTGACTCTTCAGTCCATCCATCCAGACACCTTTTGCATCAATAGCCTCAAAAAATGCACCTGAATTTCCCCAAATTATGTGTTGAAAATGAGAAACAAGCACCCCTGCATTAGAATACCCTCCACATTTATTTGACCACTTTTCTTTCCCTTCCAGCCTAACCAGGTTTAGTATCATTCCAATGAGGAAGAGAAAGTGGCACAGAAAAAAGGTGGGCTTATCTAGCATATCAATTTGTGGTCTTTCTTGTAGCCCTTGGAAAATAAAGTTTATAAAAAAAAGAACAGTCAGTGACTGGTTCTTCATATTCTCTTTTAATTCTAAACTTCTTGATTGGAAGTTGAATGTATAGTTTGCTGTTATTGATCTATCTGATTAATTGTTAACTTTAAGACAGAACTTCTTCAATGGCACTAATATCTATAAAATTCATTTAAAATCAAAAGTTGTATAAATATTTGATGCATTTACCATGTTTAGAGGAGGTAAAAAATTTATCTTTTCCATAGCCCAAAGTACAAAATAAATATCTAGGATTCCATACTTCTACAAATAAAAGATTGAATAAATAATAAATTGAGGATGAGACAAGTAAATCATGCAGAATAACTCTATAATTTATATAGATATTCCACTACCCCTCAAGGCTGTAGGACAGAACTGCCCACCTCTTAAGTGTGGGTTGCACACAGTGGTCAAAGCAGACAATGTAGAAAGAGGGAAAAAAGAATATATTTTCAGCAGGGAAACCTGACAAACACTATCTTAGTCAGGTGATGAAAGTAAATGTCAACAGCAATAAGTCAAGTTGCTAGTATGCACCCTTGAAATGCAATAAAAATAACAACTTTTTCTGTGGTCTTAATCTCCAAAATACATAAGCCCTATCTAATTATGGGAAAAATATCAAACCCTACCCGATAATCCTCAAAATTGAAGGTCATCAAAAACAAGCATATTTGGAGGATGATTGAAGAAAGGGCATTCAGGAGGACTGTGAATAATTTGACCTAATGGAGAAATTTCAAGTAATTCAGTATAGTATTCAGTAAATAAAATAATGTGAAAAAAATCTAGTTTATATGAGTTTGGAAGGGACCAAACCGTGATCTTTTATATACCACACCAAGAAGTTTCCATTTGGAGCTTTCTCACAGTTCTTTTTTCTTTTTCTTTTCTTTTTTTTTTTTTTTTTTAAGATTTTAATTATTTACTTGACAGAGATCACAAGGAGGCAGACAGGCAGGCAGAGAGAGATGGGGAGGTAGGGAAGCAGGCTCCCTGCTGAGCAGAGAGCCTGGTGCCAGGCTCAATCCCAGGACCCCAGGACCATGACCTGAGCTGAAGGCAGAGGCTTTAACGCACTGAGCCACCCAGGCACCCTTCACAGTTCTTAAACTGCAATCTAGGTGTTGTAGTTTATCGATTAGAAAATACAGCAGAAGGAGCAGACTAAAGCAAATTGATTGAAGGATGATAAATAAATGCAGTAAAATGGAATTGTCTGATTTTTCCCCTTCCTTAAAATGTTTATATATGACTTTGAGTAAACATGTTTATCCCTTCATTATAGAATGCTTTGTAACTTTCTCAAATGGTATCTCATTTGAAGTCTTTTCTTCTTAATCTTCTTTTCAAATTTTTTGGACAAGGACTATTATACCTCCCCCTTATTCTCTCCCACTGCCACTTAAAACTAAGCATAAAATTAATATATTTTTAATGATCAGTGACCCATGTAACAATAGACAAGCTTTAGGGCAATACATTTCTACACATATGTAAGCTGATTTTTTTTTTGTAATTTGTATTGTTTACCTGTCATAAACAGTTTTCACTATTTTTAAACTACTCTGAAATTAAAAGTGGTCTTCATTTTCAAATGCTAAAACTAAAATTAATGGTAGAATACCTAACCTTTCATTACTATTACAGTAAAATGACAAATAACAAATGGCAAATTGTATGTTGTAAATAAAACTTTCTTGGTCCTTTTTATCCATACAACATATATCAAAATCTTAGTGTTTTAAGTTGCATATTATTGCTTATTGAACAGAGTTTCAAGGCAATTAGCTTGACAAAAGACATTACAGTTGATCTGAAATTACAGCATTATGTCCATACATTTTTAAATAGGTGATAGACCATTGGTCTATGAGCAAGAGATCTTTGTTTTATTTTCAAGTTAGGCTATAGCTATGTCTGTGGGCAAGACATTTAATCTCTATGTTCAAATAACACATTTATAAGGGAAAAGGTTTAAACTAGATGACTTCCCAATTTTCTTTTTATTTTAATATTCAATGAAATGTTCAATGTAGAGGAAAAGGAATCATTTTGGTCACTGTCATAAGAGATTAGTGATCTTTTGATATATTCTTGGCCAATTTTTAATACATGTTATTTTAAAGCTATATTTAATCATTATCCAGCTTTACATGCTGGATTAAATACAAATAATGAAATTACATTTATTTTAGTATCTGAATCTGATGGCAATCTAATTTTTCAACTTGTCTCAAGTTCATTATCAATATACCTGACCAAGCCAATGAGTTATTCCATGATGGAATAAAACTAAGTATATTTAACAAATTTAAGCTTTTATTTGCCTGCACGCCTCCCTTCCTTCCTTCCTTCCTTCCTTCCTTCCTTCTTTCTTTTTTTTTTTTCTGTACAAAATATTCTCCAAAGGTTACTGCTTAGCTCTTATGGAAGATATGATGTTAACTGAAATATAGATGCAGATTTGGTAAGAAAATATCAAACGAGAATTATAAATAGCTAAGAAAATAAAATAGCTTCCTTAATTATAGAGAGAAGAGTTTTCACTGGAGATTTCATTTCATTAAAAACAAATTAAACCTAGTTTTCTTTCCAGGGTGGGTAAAATAAACACTAGTTCTGGAAATCTTAGGAATATCTTCTTTAATAGGACTGCAGAACTAGTATGGATTAATACTGATACTTCCAAAAAAATAGTAAAAATCCTGTATGTTCAAGAGAAGATGAGAGTGGAAGGAGAATGACAAAAGAGTCTCTCTCTCTCTTACTCTTTCCCCGCCTGTTTATCACAAGATACTATACAGAACTACCTGCCACTGACTGCCTGTTCCAAATATCAAGGAACACAATTCAGGGTAAAGATGAAGTAAAGGAATTTATAAACTGATCAATAATAAGCAGTACATTAAACCTGTTCCAGCTAATCTTCAACCAAATATGGAACAATTTTCATGGTGATGAATTAGTTTTCTGTCTACCCAGTTTCCAGTTTATCATTGACAAAAAGTGTATCACACTGTAGGGAACCATTTCCTCACACTGAGTCCAGAATTCCTTGCAAAATTGACAAGAATTCTAATCCTATCTCCAAACATGGGGACATGAGTGAGTCTTCAGTCAAGAGCATATACTTATTGCCCTAATTCATAGACTTCTATGTGATCCAGTTTGGAACACATACTCTAAAGCCTACCATTTCACTGAAACTTTTGGTAAACCCAAATCTCTCTTCTGTAGGTTTTGCTGGAAAAAGAAACTGTAGGTTGGAGCTGCTGTAGCCAAAGTCCTTTAAGAAGTGGTAATTGCCTCCCTGAGTGAATAAGGAAAGAGACCAGCTATGCTTGAACTTCTCAATTAAAAAAAAAAAAAAAAAGAAAAAGAAAGAAAATAAGTTCCTTTTCATTTAAGTCACTTCAGGTAGGGTAGTTCTGTTACTTTACAAATAAAATCTCCTCACTAGCACTCTTCAGATAACTGATATTTTTAACATCATAGTTCTGTCCTTATAGTGTATTATCTTCATCTAACTGCTCTTGCTTTGGTTTTGTTAATTGTGGTTAAATGTGAAAAACTTCCAAGGGCCCTTTATGATACACTGTTATCAGGGAATACAAATGAATGTCCACAAGTACATAGTATTTGGTCACTGAGAGATTTTTAAGTATTTTTAAACTTATTTGACCTAGACTATGCTGGTAAAATATTTATTAATTTACATAATTTTAAGATAATTATAAATATCTATTAAAATTGGTAAATATATTGGTTTGCTCCTGAATTTGTTTTATTGTATTTAATCTAATCCAAAATTTAACATTCTATTTGAAGGAGTATTCTGAATTCAATTATTCATTTCTGAAATATATGAACTCATTTAGTAAGTTTTCACTCCTAAGGGGAAGAATACTACAGGGGAAAAATGCATATTATATAGCTGGTGAAGTATTAATATAAGTACACAGTCTTCAGAGGAAAAAAAACTCCAATTGATTTTTCCTGCCTTGCAAAATAACACTTTTATTATAATGGAGCATAAGCTGAGCTACAGCTAATTATATAAAAACTTCCAGCTATAGAATTATATAAAAACCTTTATTTAACGTTGAACTTGAAATAGTATCCGAATCCTGCCAAGACAGAATTTTACCCATATTTTAACTGCTGTAGCTTTTTCAGTTTCAAAGAAAACACATCTTCTGCAACCCCCCATTATGGTCTCTTCCTTGGAATTCGAGAGAAACTGACATACTAATGGAAGGAATAGTTATAAGTCGTTACCGAGTAGCCTAAGGCTAAAAGAGCCAGTGCTAGATAAATTCCTATTATCTACACTCTCCAAAAATAAGTAGGAAGGCAAAAGATTATTCATGCTATTCGTTTCAAGGAGATTAAGGAGGCAAAGCTGAGGATGTGGAGGTGCTTGATGCAGTTTTGAAAGGTCTTTGAATCATGTCAATAAGCTTGAAATACCAAGAAAAATGGATCATAAGTAAAGCATTAAGTCAACCAGAAACCGAAAATGTAGGCGCTATCATAATATGCTTTCCTCACATATTATGTGTTAATCTCAGGTATCCTATACCAGGAACACCCTAGTTTCTTGCTAAAAACCCAGATTTGTGGCATAAGGTGGATCAAGGAACTCAGTATCTCTGAGGTTGGAGGCATGTGAGCATGTTGTCATGTTTCCACCATGAGGAAATTCTCACTCCACTGATTCAGAGTTTAGAGGTGACTAAATCAGCTGCTTTATCCCAATTTTGTAAAAACTTTACATTCAACTCCTAGACAGCCCACTCTCTCACAAGCTAATGCTCATGATCTGCCTTTTAGCAACCATATTTAGGGGGTGCCCTGGTGGCTCAGCAGGTTAAACCCACTGTGGCTCAGTGGGTTAAAGCCTCTGTTTTCAGCTGGGGTCATGATCTCAGGGTCCTGGGATCGAGCCCCGCATTGGGCTCTCTGATTGGCGGGGAGCCTGCTTCCTCCGCTCTCTCTCTGCCTGCCTCTCTGTCTACTTGCTATCTCTGTCAAATAAATAAGTAAATAAAATCTTAAAAAAAAAAAAAAAGAAACCATATGTGGTATTTTGTATGTTAACTGATGAAAGTTAAACATCACTACAGCATGATGTTACCTATTAGCCAAGAAAGAGTTCTGCTCCAGTACTATCAACATCGCCATTGCTGAAAGTATTAAAATACATTCAATATGTATTTGAATATTGATTTGCATTTCTCCTTTATTTAGTAAGACAGAAGACAAGTAAAAAAAATACTTGAAAGAAAATAGTGTATTTGAATAAAGATAAAGAAGAGAGTGACACTTTAACCTCATTTTGAACATTGTATTATGTTGAAAAATAAAATAAATGATCAAAATGCATGCTACAAATATATCTTTATTATCTATGTCTAACAGGCAGAGATGTTTGGTAATTTCATAAAGTATTTGGTTCTTGGTATTGAAAAATCTTGGGGTTGTTTTGTTTTGTTTTGTTTTTTAGTTTTGGCCATTTTATGTCTTATCCCAGCTACTTTTTTCTTCACAGGCATATTATGTAAGAAAGTGAGGAGTCATATGTATATTTAATATGGAGAAAATTCATTCAGTTACATATCCATTGGACAAATATATATGAAATAGCTGTTTTAGTTTTAGAAGAGATAGAAACTGTAGTAACAAACCAGAAAAAGAACCCTGTATACATAGGGCTTGCATTCTTGCAATTCAATAAATTCAATAATGGTGAATTCAATGATGATTCAATAATGAATTCAATAATGAATTCAATAATGGTGAATTCAATAATGAATTCAATGCAATTCAATAAATTCAGTTGCAAATGGATTGCAATTTATTGAATCCATCCCTCCTGGCAAGCTTATGAATTATTTTGTTTTGTATTACTATCAACAGTATGTCTAAGATCACCATTTAAGCTAAATCTTTCCACTAGGATTTTCTAAAAGTGGACTTGCCAGGGGTGACCATTTTTGTGGCATTTGAAATGCACTGTGCAGAGACCTGCTTGCTTCCCATCTCCTGGAGAGAGATTACATGCTTTTTAGTGTGAAGTCTGAGACTTTCAACCATTTGGTTTCAACTACTCAGCAGCATTTCCAGTCTTATAACCCACTGAGATTGTACTCACTCATACAGCTACAATTCAGTTATCATAAACCCATTTGGTTATTGTGATTCAACTGCATATGTCTGCCTCTCATTTAAAACATGTCAGGGTTTCTGATGCCATTGTAAAATACTTCTATGAAACCTGCCCAGGTCTGTATTGCCTTAGATTACACTTTTACTCCCCTCTTTGCATTTCTGTGGTATTTATTATTTATTTATTCATTCTGTGATATTTATTATTTATTATTCATGTCTCTAATACACACTTTGGATGAACATCCATGTAATAAAAATGTCCGAGACTCTATCTTCATTCTTGGCATTGTCTGTTAGGTGGTCCGGGGCAGAGTTTGTTTCAGTCATGTTTGCATGTACCAAAAGGCCTTGCTCAAAAAAGCAATATGTATCTGATAATATGTATTGTACTGAACTTCTCATAAGATAAGTATAGCTTCTGCTTTGTTGAGTATGGTTTAGGTGCTTGTAATATATGCATCAAGGGATTTTACGTTTCTACAAAATAACATGAATTTCAATAGCAAAGAGCAAACTGGAGTATTAAGTCTTTTTGGCACATTTGAGGCCTCTGTGCACCTAAGCATCAGAGAGCTAATAACATTTCCTAGCAAGTCTGATTCTCGATTGAATTCTAGACAACTTGACTGAGCTTTGAGCCAGTATTTAAATTAGTGAGATCTTTAGGTATCAATCTTTATTTATTAACCCAATATGTCCTTAGTTCTAAAATATTTTTAAAGTTTTTATTTATTTATGTACTTATTTTTTTAAGTGTTCTCTATACCCAATGCGGGGTTCGAACTCACAATCTCAAGATCAAGAGTCAGATGCTGTACTGAGTGAGCCAGCCAGGTACTCCAGCTCTAATGCATTTTAAATGCTCAATAAATATAAATGATTTCATAGAATTTTATATGACTTTATTAAAAATTTAATAGTTCAGAATTCATTGAAATCACCAGAACTTTGAAAGTCTACAGTAATATCATTGTGTATGTAATAAATTATATTTTATATGATACTTTAATCTCTCAAGATTGTACTGAGTTGGACTTCCTTGTTCTAAACATATTATACTATGACACAATAAACAGAGTTAGTCTTTTTTAAGAAATAATTGCTTTGAAAATATTTGTTTAAATGTCAGTGAGATTTGCAGTCAGGTTTACTACAGTGATTTCAGAAAGGTCAATATGAAATTATTATGGAATATAAAACCAATTACCTGAATGGAACTGGTTTGCAACTTTTAATATGGCTTCTCTTATGGTTTTCCCATTATGCTTCTTTTTAAAACTGGAATTTAACTAAATACAACCTCCCCATTTGATAGGCTAAGTAGTCAGAAAGTAAATGCAAAACAGACACCCTCTACCATTATTTTTAATAAGTTACATATGTGAATGGTCCATATAAACTAGCAGAAACATATAGAATCATTCTAGTGATAATTTAACATATTTGTTCCTGTAATTTTCTTTTCATAATACTATTTATAAACATTAGAATAGAAGAATTAGGGAAAATTCCCCCTTAATGCATATATATTTGTTTATTACCTTCTAAAATAGAAGATACTATTGCCAAGGGAGAAGATATTTGTGATTGCAAAGGGCAGGAAGCAGACTTATAATTTCTGGCTGAGGCTGGCATAAAAAGTAGTCTCCTTTGATTCTTCTAGCCCAATGATTCTAAGCTGAGGGCAGCTTCACTGCCCAGAGGAATTTGCCAAGGAATGCAGACATATTTGATGTCATAAGTAGAGGGTGCTACTGGCATCTAGTGGGTAAAGGCCAGGGATGCTGCTAAATATTCTATGAAGCCAAGATAAATATCCATAATAATGAATTACCTGACCTTAAATGTCAAGGTAGAGAAACACTGGGCTAATGTTTATTGGCCCAATGCCTCCCTTTATTGATTTCTCTTTTCCGTACCTTTGACCAGGATATTAGTCCCAGTCCTTATGATTAAGGAACACAAAGATGTCTGTCAGATCCCATGGAATCTGTGCTATTTCCTTCTCAGTTCAGAAGTTACTCAAACACCAGACATAGATGTAATAAAGTAAAAGCAATCCTGAGCCCTCTCTCACTTTCTTTCCCCTATACACATACACTCACTCTAAGTTCCTTTCTTTCTACTGAACAGGTTCTTTTTAAGATTTAGATAATAAACTAATCATATGCAAAGGAATATTAAAAGGTCTTAATTTCAAAGAATATTTATACTGATTTCTGAGTGTTCTTTATAGCTCTTGCTATAATAAATGAGAGTGTGAATCTGTAAGATTAATGAGGGTTACACAAAAACCCATATTTTCATGCAAATTTCCTAGTCACCCTAAATTACATCAATTTCAAGATTCAGGCAGCCAACCTAGAAAAGTAGAAATTTAAAGAAAATGAAATAATTTCCTTAGATGTAGATCTGGCAAAGTACAACCCAAAGGCCAAGCTCACCTAGCTGTCTGATTTCTGTGAATAGGTTGAATAGCCACTTTCATTCACTAATGTATTGCCCATGGCTATTTTAGTGCTACCATGCATATTTGAGCTATATGGCCTACAATGTTTAAATATTTATTCTCAGTGAGAGGCAAGAAGGTGGAAGAATAACAGACTGAAATGACGTCAGGTCCTAGGAGTTCAGCTAGACAGTTATCACACCATTTTGAACACCTACAAACTCAACAGGAGATAGAAGAGAAGAAGAGCAGCAATTCTAGGAACAGAAAATCGACCACTTTCTGAAAGGACATGCAGAGAAGTGAATCTGAAGTGACAGGAATATAGACCTTGGGGACGGAGGGAGCTTCCAGCAAGTGGTAGAGCAGTGGAGCACAAAATCTGAACTTTTAGAAGTCTGCTGCACTGAGGGACATTGCTCCAGAGGCTAAGCGGGGGTGGAGCCATCACAGGGACAGTGAGGTCTCAGGTCTCATGAGGTCACAGAAAGATCGGGGGTGTCTGAGTATGGCAGAGTTGACAGGTATCAGAGAGAGGAAGTCGGCCAGAGAGACAAAGCTGAGGAGTGAGCTTTCAGCTCAGGTTTACCCTAAACCATGATCCAAGGCATAGTCGGGCCACTGCTTTTTGAGCAGAGATCCCACAAGTGGCAGATCCAGGGAGATTCACCTTCCTCCTCCAGGAGGAGCAGCATGACAGGAATCTGCTAGGTTTGGAGACTCCAAATGGGGCTGTGTTCCAGAGATAGAAATGCTTGGTCACAGACCAGGTGAGAGTGTGGCTGGAGACCAGGGAGACAGGAGTGATTGACTGCTCTTCATTGAGGGAACACTGAGGAGTGGGACCCCAAGCTCTTGGCTGCTCTGGGTAGGAGATTGGGAGGCCACCATTTTCATTCCCATCCTCCAGAGCTCTACAGAAAGCCTTCAGGGAATAAAAGCTCCCAAGAGCGAACCTGAGCAGAACACTTAGCCTGGCCCTTGGCAAGGGTGGAGTAATTCCATCTCAGGCAAAGACATTTGAGAATCACTACAACAGGCCCCTCCAGCAGAAGATCAGCAAGAACATCCAGCCAAGACCAAGCTCACCAATCAAGGAGAACAGCGGAACTCCAGAACAAGGGGAAAGCAACACATAAAATTCATGGCTTTTCCCCCATGATCCTTTAGTGCTGCAAAGTTAAATTTTTTAATTTTATTTTTTTCTTATTCTAATTTTTTTAATTTTTCCTCTTTCCTCTTTTAACATTTTTAACTAGTTTATCTTAACAATACCTTTCTTTAAAAAAAAAAAATCTTTTTAAACCTTCATTGTTTAAGTTATATTTTATCTTCTCATTGTATTTAACCTTATTTTTTGTATACATATAGGATTTTTCTTTTTTCTAAAAAAATTTTGAGGGGTGCCTAGGTGGCTCAGTGGGTTAAGCTTCTGCTTTTGGCTCAGGTCATGATGTCAGGGTCTAGGGATGGAGCCCAACATCGGGCTTTCTGGTCAGGGAGGAGCCTGCTTCCCCCTCTCTCTCTACCTGACTCTCTGCCTACTTGTGATTTCTTAATCAAATGAATAAATAAAACCATTAAAACAATTTTGGGATACAATTTCTTCTAATAGATCAAAATATACCCTAAATCTAACACATGGCTTTGTTCTAGTCTCCAGCCTGAACACATTCTCTCCTCTTCTTTTTTCTTTTTCAAACTAATTTATCCTATCAATAACTTTCTTAGAATTTTTAAAACCTTTTTATCTTTACAGTCATATTCCATCCCTTCATTGTGTTTACCATTATTTTCATATATATATATACATTTTTCTGGTGCCTTTGCCACCCTTTTAGGATTTTATTCTCCCATTCATTATTCTTATCTGGATAAAGTGACAAGGTGGAAAAACTCACCACAAAAGAAAGAAAAAAACAAAGAACAAGAGGCAGTACTGACAGCTAGGGAACTAATCAATACAGACAGTGGTAATATGTCAGAACTAGAGTTCAGAATGACAATTCTCAAGGTGCTAGCTGGGCTCGAAAAAGGCACGGAAGATATTAGAGAAACAATTTCTGAAGAAAAAAATCCCTTTCCGGAGAAATAAAAGAACTAAAATCTAACAAATTTAAAATTTAAAAAGCTACTAATGTGGTGTAATAAAAAATGGAGGCTCTTATTGCTAGGATAATTGAGGCAAAAGAGAGAATTAATGATATAGAAGACCAAATGACAGAGAATAAATAAGCTGAGCAAAAGAGAGACAAACAACTACTGGACATGAGGGGAAATTTTGAGAAATGATTGATACCATAAGACGAAACAATAATAGAATAATTGTAATCCCAGAAGAAGAAGAAAGAGAGAAGGGAGCAGAAGGTATATTGAAGCAAATTATAATAGAGAATATCCCTGATAAGGCAAAGGGAACAAGCATCAAAATCCAGGGGGCACAGAGAAGCCCCCTCAAAATCAATAAAAATAGGTCCACACCCTCTCATCTAATAGTAAAACTTACAAGTCTTAGTGACAAAGAGAAAATCTTGAAAGGAGCTTGAGACAAGAAGTCTGTAACATACACTGGTAAATATATTAGATTGGCAGCAAATTTAACCACAGAGACCTGGCAGGCTAGAAAGAATTGGCATGATATATTCAGCGTGCTAAATGAGAAAAACATGCAGCCAAGAATACTATATCTAGCTAGGCTATCATTGAAAATAGAAGGAGAGATAAAAAGCTTCCAGGACAAACAAAAATTAAAAGACTTTGAAGAACACAAAACCAGTCCTACAGGAAATATTGAAAGGGGTCTTCTAAGCAAGAGAGAGCCTAAAAGTAATGGATCAGAAAGGAACAGAGACAATATACAGTAACAGTCACTTTACAAGCAATAAATGAAACTAAATTCCTATCCTTCAATCGTTGCCCTGAATGTAAATGGGCTAAATGCTCCAATCAAAAGACACACGGTATCAGAACAGATAAAAAGTAAAACCCATAAATATGCTGTCTACAAGAAACTCATTCTAGACCTGAAGACACCTCCAGATTTAAAGTGAGGGGTGGAAAACAATTTACCATGCTAATGGACATCAAAAGTAAGCTGGGGTGGCAATCTTTATATCAGAAAAATTAGATTTTAGGCCAAAGACCATAATAAGAGATGAGGAAGGACACTCTATCATATCAAAGGGTGTGTCCAGCAAGAATATCTATCAGTTTTAAATATATATGCCCCTAACATGGGAGCAGACAACTACATAAACCAATTAATAACAAAATCAAAGAAACACATTGACCATAATACAATAATAGTAGGGGACTTTAACACCCCTCTAACTGAAATGGACAGATCATCCAAGCAGAAGATCAACAAGGAAATAAAGTCCTTAAATGACACACTGGACCAGATGGACATCACAGATATATTCAGAACATTCCATTCCAAAGCAACAGAATACACATTCTTCTCTAGTGCACATGGAACATTCTCCAGAATAGATCATATCCTGGGTCACAAATCAGGTCTCAACTGGTAGCAAAAGATTAGGATCATTCCAAGCATATTTTCAGCCCACAGTGCTCTGAAGCTAGAATGCAATCACAAGAGGAAAGTTGGAAGGAACTCAAATACATGGAGGCTAAAGAGTTCTTACTAAAGAATGAATGGGTCACCCAGGAAAGTAAAGAAAATTTTTTAAAAATCATGGAAACAAATGAAAATGAAAACATAACTTTTCAAAATCTATGGGACACAGCAAATGCAGTCCTGAGAGGAAAGTTTATAGCAACACAAGCCTTTCTCAAAAAACAAGAAAGTTCTCAGGTACACAACCTAACCCTACACCTAAAGGAGCTGGAGAAAGAACAGCAAAGAAAGCCTAAACCCATCAGGAGAAGAGAAATCATAAAGATCAGAGAAGAAATCAATGAAATAGAAACCAAAAGAACAGTAGAATAAATCAAGGAAACGAGGATCTGGTTCTTTGAAAGAATTAATAAGATTGACAATCCCCTCACAGACTTATCAAAAGAAAAGAGAAAGGACCCAAATAAATAAAATCATGAATGGAAGAGGAGAGATCACAACGAACACCAAAGAAATACAAACAATTATAAGAACAAATTACGAGCAACTATATGCCAGCAAATTTGACAATCTGGAAGAAATGGATACATTCCTAGAGACATATAAACCACCAAAACTGAACCAGGAAGAAATAGAAAACCTGAATAGACCCATAACCAGTAAGGAGACAGAAGAGTCATCAAAAATCTCCCAACAAACAAGAGCCCAAGGCCAGAAAGCTTTTCCAAGGGAATTCTACCAAACATTTAAAGAAGAATTAAAACCCATTCTCCTGAGACTGTTCCAAAAAAATAAAAATGGAAGGAAAACTTCCAAACTCATTTTATAAGGCCAGCATTACCTCAACCCCCAAACTAGACAAAGACCCCATCGAAAAGGAGAATTACAGACCAATATCCTTTACGAACACAGATGTGAAAATTCTTGTCAAAATACTAGCCAAAAGGATCCAACAGTACATTAAAAGGATTATTCACCACAACTAAGTGGGATTTATTCCTGGGCTGCAAGGTTGGTTCAACATACACAAGTCAATCAATGTGATACAACACATTAATAAAAGAAAGAACAAGAACCATATGATCCTCTCAGTAGGTGCTGAAAAAACATTTGACAAAGTACAGCATCCTTTCTTGATCAAAACTATTCACAATGGGGTGCCTGGGTGGCTCAGTGGGTTAAGCCGCTCAGGTCATGATCTCAGGGTCCTGGGATCAAGTCCCGCATTGGGCTCTCTGCTCAGCAGGGAGCCTGCTTCCCCCTCTCTCTCTCTCTGCCTGCCTCTCTCTCCGTCTACTTGTGATTTCTCTCTGTCAAATAAATAAATAAAATCTTAAAAAAAAAAAACTATTCACAATGTAGGCATTGAGGATACATACCTCAACATCATCAAAGCCATCTATGAAAAACCCACAGCAAACATCATTCTCAATGGGGAAAAACTGAGAGATTTTCCCCAAGCTCAGGAACATGGCAGGGATGTCTACTCTAACCACTGCTATTCAAAATAGTACTAGAAGTCCTAGCCTCAGCAATCAGACAACAAAAAGAAAAAAAGGGCATCTGAATCAGCAAAGAAGAAGTCAAACTCTCACTCTTTGCAGATGATATGATACTTTATGTGGAAAAACCAAAACTCCACTCCCAAACTGCTAGAACTCATATGGGAATTCAGTAAAATGTCAGGATATAAAATCAATGCTCAGCAGCAATGTCCACAATAGCCAAATTATGGAAATAACCTAGATGTCCATCAACAGATGAATGGATAAACAATATGTGGTATATATATATAATGGAATACTATGCAGCCATCAAAAGAAATGAATCTTGCCTTTTGCAATGACATGGATGGAACTAGAAGGTATTTTACTGCGTGAAATCAATCAATCAGAGAAAGACAATTATCATATGATCTCCCTGATATGAAGAATTTAAGAGGCAATGTAGGGGGCTTGGAGGGTAGGGAAGGAAAAAATGAAACAAGATGGGATCAGGAGGGAGACAAACCATAAGAGACTTTTAATCTCACAAAATGAAATGAGGGTTGCTAGGGGGAGGGAGAGGGTGGTTTGGTTACGGACATTGGGGAGGATATGTGCTATGGTGAGTGCTGTGAAGTGTGTAAACCTGGTGATTCACAGGCCTGTGCTCTTGGGGCTAATAATACATTATATGTTAATAAAAAATTTAAAAAAAGAAAAAATTAAAATTAAATATCCCATTATTGTACATAGGAAAGACAAATATTTTACATCTAAACAACAGATCTTAATGTTCTTCTTCGAAATACACTTTTTTGTGGCCAGGTACAAACTACTTAGGACTCAGCTAAACTTCAAAAGGTGAGATCATGATGAAACATGTTGCGGTCTGAAGGTGGGACAGATAAATGTCCAAATAAAATAAAATAAATTAATGCTCAGAAATCAGTTGCATTTCTATACACCAACAACAATACAAAAGAAAGAAAAATTAAGGAGTCAATCTCATTTGCAATTGAACCTAAAGCCATAAGATACCTAGAAATAAACCTAACCAAAGAGACTAAGAATCTATACTCAGAAAACTATAAAGTACTCATGAAAGAAATTGAGGAAAGCCCAAAGAAATGGAAAAATGTTCCATGTTCAAGGACTGGAAGAACAAATATTGTCAAAATGTCTACACTACCTGAAGCAATCTACACATTTAACGCAATCTCTATCTAAATACCATCCGTTTTTTTTCAAAGAAATGGAATAAATGATCCTAAAATACATAGGGAACCAGAAAAGACCTTGAATAGCCAGAGGAATGTTGAAAAGGAAAGCCAAAGTTGGTGGCATCACAATTCTAGACTTCAAGTTCTATTGCAAAGCTGTCATCATCAAGACAATATGGTACTGGGACAAAAACAGACACATAGGTCAATGGAACAGAATAGAGAGCCCCGAAATAGACCCTCAACTCTATAGTCGACTAATCTTTGACAAAGCAGGAAAGAATGTCCAATGGAAAAAAGACAGTCTCTTCAACAAATGGTGTTGGGAAAATTTGGACAGCCACATGCAGAAAAATGAAACTGGACCATTTCCTTACACCACACACAAAGATAGACTCAAAATGGATGAAAGACCTCCATGTGAAATGGGAATCCATCAAAATCCTTGAGGACAACACAGGCAGCAACCTCTTCAACCTCAGACACATCAACTTCTTCCTAGTAACATGGCCAAAGGCAAGGGAAGCAAGGGCAAAATGAACTGCTGTGACTTCATCAAGGTGAAAAGCTTTTGCACAGCAAAGGAAACAGTCAACAAAACTAAAAGATAACTGAAAAAAATAGAAGAAGGTATTCACAAGTGACCTATCTGATAAAGGGTTAGTATCCAAAATCTATAAAGAACTTAGCAAACTCAACACCCAAAAAACAAATAATCCAATCAAGAAATGGGTAGAGGAAGGAAGGAAGACATCCAGATGGCCAACAGACACATGAAAAAGTGTTCCACATCACTTGGCATCAGGGAAGTACAAATCAAAACCACAAATGAGATACTACCTCACAACAGTTGAATGGCTAAATTTAGTAAGTCAGGAAATGATAGATTTTGGAGAGGATGCAGAGAAAGGGAAACCCTCCCACACTGTTGGTGAGAATGCAAGCTGGTGCAGCCACTCTGGAAAACAGCATGGAGGTTCCTCAAAAAGTTGAAAAGAGAGCTGCCCTATGACCCAGCAATCTCATTACTGGGTATTTACCCTAAAGATACAAACGTAGTGATCTGAAGGGCACGTGCACCTGAAAGTTTATAGTAGCAATGTCCACAATAGCCAAACTATGGAAAGAACCTAGATATCCATTCAACAGATGAATGGATAGAGAAGTGGTATATATATATATGATGGAATACTATGCAGCCATCAAATGAAATGAAATCTTGCCATTTGCAAGGACGTGGAAAGAACTAGACAGTATTTTGCTGTGCAAAATAAGTCAATCAGAGTCAATTATCATATGATCTTTCTGATATGAGGAATTTGAGAGGCAGGGAGGGAGGTTGTGGGGGATAGGGAAGGAAGAAATGAAACAAGATGGGATCAGGAGGGAGACAAACCATAAGAGACTCAATCTCACAAAAGAGACTGAGGGTTGCTATGGGGTGTGGGGGTAGGGATGGGGTGGTTGGATTATGGACATTGGGGTGGGTATGTGCTATGGTGAGTGCTGTGTAAGCCTCACGATTCACAGACCTGTACCCCTGGGGCAAATAATACATTATATGTTAATAATAATACTGGGTATTTACCCCAAAGATACAGATATAGTGAAAAGAAGGGCCATCTGTACCCCAATGTTTATAGCAGCAATGGCGATGGTCGCCAAACTGTGGAAAGAACCAAGATGTCCTTCAACGGACGAATGGATAAGGAAGATGTGGTCCATATACACAATGGAGTATTATGCCTCCATCAGAAAGGATGAACACCCAACTTTTGTAGCAACATGGATAGGACTAGAAGAGATTATGCTGAGTGAAATAAGTCAAGCAGAGAGAGTCAAGTATCATATGGTTTCACTTATTTGTGGAACATAACAAATAGCATAGAGGACAAGGGCCCTTAGGAGATGGGAGTTGAGGGGAGGGGAGGTGAACCATGAGAGAGGTGAACCATGATAGACTATGGACTCTGAAAAACAATCTGAGGGTTTTGAAGGGGTGGGGGCTGGGAGGTTGGGGGAGTCAGGTGGTGGGTATTAAGGAGGGCACCTATTGTATGGAGCACTGGGTGTGGTGCAAAAACAATGAATTCTGTTATGCTGAAAAGAAATTAAAAAAAAGAAAATGTAAAACACTTAGAAGTTGCAAAAAAAATAATAATTAATAAAAAATAAAAAAAAAATATTTATTCTCTGGGACCTTACAAAAAGGAAAAAAAGAAAGAAGACTGGAACTTGGGAAGATGGTACAGTAGGCAGTAGGAGGATCCTAACTGCTCCCTGTCACATATTTACAACTAGAAAACATCCACATCCAAGTAAATAAACTGGAGAGCAATCTGAAGCTTGGCAGTACAAAATACAACTAAATATAGAGAAGAAGCTATGTCTGAAAGGCTAGGAAGTTCAGAAAGGCAGAGGGAAGCTGTCAGCAGGAAGGAGGGAGCTGTGTTCTTAGAGAGAGCAGAGAAATGGGCCCTCGCACCAGGGATCTCCCAGGGAGAAGACTAATCCCCATAATGTTTGGTTTTGAAAAACAGAGGGGCTGAATCCTTTGAGTTTGTGTATTTGGAGCTTGGACCTGTAAAAGTCAGCTGACCCCCAGTGGGCTTGTCGGGAGGGTGAGTGATGACTGGGTCACCGTCCTTACAGAGAAAGCAACTGTACAAAGAAGCAGAGATGGCAGTTTACACAAGATGGGTGGAGGGGAGGCAAATGAGAGACAGATCTGTTCATACTGATTTCAGAGCATGACAGGGGACTTCTCTAAAAACAAGGGAGCTGGTAGTCACCATTTTCCTTCCCTGCCCCATAGCATAAATTCAGAGCCACCTGCAAGAGGTAATACTGCACAGACACTTGCTACCTAACTGGGTAGCAGTGCACCATGCCCTTGAATTCTCCTGAGGACTTGCCTACTCCAGCCCTGCTAGCCTAATCCCTGGTCTCAAAATCAATCCACAGAAATCTCTTGCATTTCTCTACACCAGTAATGAAGCAACAGAAAGAAAAATTAGGAAAACAATCCCATTCATTATCACAATTACAATTAAGTTACAATTACAATATATCTAGAAATAAACCTAACCAAAGAGGTGGAGGACCTGTATTCTAAAATCCTAAAACTGTAATGCAAGAAATTGGAAAGGACCAAAGAAATGGAAACACATTCCCTGCTCATGGATTAGAACAAATATTGTTAAAATGTCTATACTAGCCAAAGCAATCTACACATTTAGGGCAATACCAATGAAAATGCCAATAGCATTTTTCACAGAGCTGGAACAATTGATGACAAAACTTGTATGGAACTACAGAAGATCCTGAAGAGCCGAAGAAACCTTGAAAAAGGAAAACAAAGCTGGAGGCATCACAATTCTGGACCTTAAGTTATATTACAAAGCAGTCATCATCAAGACAGTATGATACCGGCACAAAAATAGACACATAGATCAATGGAACATAATCAAAAATCCAGAAATAAACCCATAACTATGTGGTCTATTAATCTTCCAGAAAGCAGGAAAGAATATTCAATGGGAAAAGGACAATCTTTCAACAAATGGTGTTGGGAGAATTGGATGGCAACATGCCAAAGAATGAAACATCACTCACAAAAGTAAATTCAAAATGGTTGAAAGACCCAAGTGTGAGACCTCAAATCATAAAAATCCTACAAGAGAACACAGGCAGTAACTGCTTTGACATTGGCTAAGGAACCTTTTATCTAGATATATCTCCTAAGGCAAAGGGAACAAAAGCAAAAATAAACTCATGGGACTACATTAAAATAAAAAGATTCTGCACAGAGAAGGAAGCTATTAACAAAACTAAAATGCAACCTACAGGAATGGGAAAAGATATTTGCAAATGATGTATCTGATAAATGGTTAGTATCTAAAATATATAAAGAACTTCTACAACTCAACACCCCCAAAATAAATAATCCAATTAAAAATGGGCAGAAGACATGTATAGACATTTACCCAAGGAAGATAGACACAACAAACATGGCTAAGATCAATAACACAAGAAACAACAGGTGTTGGTGAGGATGTGGAGAAAGAGGAATTTGCTTGCACTGGTGGCGGGAATACAAACTGGTACAGCCACTGTGGAAAACAGTATGGAGGTCCCTCAAAAATTTAAAAATAGAACCACTCTAAGATCCAGCAGTTGCACTACTGGGTATTTACCCAGAGGAAAAACAAAAAAACAAAACAATAATTCAAAGTGATACATGTACCTCTGTGCTGTTTTTGGCAGCATTATTTACAATAGCCAACTCATGGAAGCAGCCCGAGTGTCCACTGACCGATGACGGATAAAGAAGACGTGGTATATATAAACAACAGAATATTATTCAGTCACAAAAGAGAATGACATTTTGTCATTTGCAATGACATGGATGGAGCTAGAGAGTATTATGCTAAATGAAATAAGAGAAAGACAAATACCATATGATTTCACTCCCATGTGGAATTTAAGAAACCAAAGAAATTAGCATAGGGGAGGGAAAGAGGGAGACACCAAGGAACAGATTCAACTATAAGTTACAAAAATTGATGGTTACCAGAGGGGGGTGGTTGAAATAAATAATGGGGATTAAGAAGGGCACTTGTGATGACAAGCATCTGGGGGGTGTATGTAGGTGTGGAATCCCTATATTGTACACCTGAAACTAATGTAAGTATGTTAACTAAATGGAAATAAAATAAAAACTTAAAAGAGAAGGTACTCTATTGACCCCTGTTCTACCTGTCATGGTTTACAAACATTCAGACGCAGCTCTTTCAGCCACATGGAGCCTGAAGAAAGAGGTTTAGAGCCCAAGTGGCCTCTTTTGGTCTCTGAGTCTGTCTGCAGAAACTGGGGACACTTTATAGTTTGAAAACCAGTGACTTAGATCTTTCAGTGCCCAAGAAATATTGGTTTTGGTGATACTGTTGATGACAATAATAATGGAGATGACAGTGATGGCCCTTTTCGGATGTAGGCAACAAGTAGATACAGTTAAGTTCTACAGACATTATTAACCACCTGTTCCGTGCCACATGTGTACCGGGGCAGTGACAACGTGATTCTTTCTCTGGAGGTAGTGATATATATATATTTTCTATTTTTCTAGTATTCCTACTATTTTTCTTGACTCTATGGGCACACATTTTAATATGCTGTGGTTAAACATACAGTTTTGACAGAGAATTATCTGTGAAGAAATGAATTAATGCTCTTCCATTTCTTCTTACTCCTTTCAGTTTAACCATATATTTACCAAACAGTCTGTTTCTCAGAAATTCCCTTGAGAGGCTTTAAAACCTGCTTGCAGGCTTAACCCCTGGGGATTTTGAGCTGCTCTTTTTGGCCTTGTCCTTGTAATTTATTTTGTCTTCTTGTTAATAAGAATGCTACATGCAAAAAACAAGACAAAATAAAAGAATGCTACATCATAAAATATATTACATACTTTGACTTCTTTCACTAGAGTTTTCATAAGTGGATACAGAAAGGAGACAAAAAGGAAAGAACAATATAAGCTGGGTGAAAACATGTATCCAAGTTACAGCAGAAAAAAAAAAGTCATTAAGAGGCTTTTTTTTTTTTTTCCCGACATGTAGTGCTGTGATCTTTTACAAAAGAAGATGGATGTTTAAGTCCAAGATCTCAACTGTATACCCTTCCCCTACAATATCCCCAAACCTGAGTTCTTTGTGCTCTCAACTCAGCACAGAGCAACGACATGAACCCAGTAGCTCAGGACAAAAATTTAGCAACATTTTTAATTTTTCTCTGTCCCTCACTCTCTGCACCCAATCTATCATCAGTTCTATTTGCTAAGCTCCTAAGCAATTCCCCACCCCACCCCCCACCATTCTGGTAGGACACATCTCTCTTGGTTCATTGCAGCAGTCATCCAGATGCTTTCTGTGTTGGTTCTCTTGCCTTCACACCACCTACTTCCTATAAAAACTGAATTTTTAAAAAGATTCTGTCTATTTACTTACTTACTTACTTACTTACTTACTTATTTGACACAGAGAGAGAGACACAGTGAGAGAGGGAACGGAAACAGGCGGAATGGGAGAGGGAGAAGCCGGCTTCCCGCAGAGCAGGGATCCCGATGCAGGGCTCGATCCCAGGACCCTGAGATCATAACCTGAGCCGAAGGCAGAGGCTTAGGACTGAGCCACTCAGGTACCCCTAGACTGATTTTTTAAAATGCAAATTATACAATCCACTCTTTATTACCCCTCCCCACCTTGAAAACTAGAATAAAATTCAACCCTTGGCCATGAATTGTAAAGCCTTAAGTAACTAGTCTCTGTCTACTTCTATGCCCTTGTGTCATATGCCTTTTCTCTTCACCCACACTAGAGAAGCCATCCCTCCTTCTCTTGTTGAAAAGTGATTCGGTTATTTCTGCTTCTCTATTCTTGCCTGTGGGGAGGTAGTTTCTCCCAAATTTTGGGAGAAACATTTCTTTCAGATTGTTTAAATGGAGCTAGAGAATTTTAGCATAATTCTTGCTGTAGAGGTAGTCTTGCTGTAGAGGTAGCCTTGCTGTAGAGGTAGCCTTGCTGTAGAGGTAGCAATAGGCTCTGCATTTGTATTATTTTTATTGGTTTTAATATTTTAATTTTTATTTATTTCTTTTATTTTTAAAATATTTTATTTATTTATTTGAGAGAAAGAGAGAGAGAGATACAAAGAGCCAGAGAGTTAGAAAGCAAGAGAGCAGGGGCACCTGGGTGACCCTGTCTACCTTCGGCCCAGGTCCTGATCCCAGGGTCCTGGGATTGAGCCCCTCACCAGCCTCCATGCTCTGCAGAGAGCCTGCTTTTCCCTATCTCTCTACTGCTCCCCTTGCTTATGTGCTCTTTATATGTAAAATAAATAAATAAAATCTTTAAAAAGAAAGAGAGAGAGCATAAGTAGGGAGGAGAGAGAAAAGCAGGTTCCCCACTGAGCAGGGAGCCTGACTTGGCGCCCAATCTGGGGATTCTGGGATTTTGACTTGAGCCCAAGACAGAAGCCTAACTGACTCAGCCACCCAGGTGCCCCTAATTTAAAAAAAAAAAAAAAAAAAATGTGTCATTTTCTTGGAGATGTCTTTCCTTTTAGTCAACATGTATCTTGGCAAATATATACAGGCCTGTAAACATCACCTCAGTCAAGATATAGAACATTTCTATCAACCCCAAATCAATAATCTGCCTTCAAATAAGTGAAATCAAACCATTTGTAGTGTTTTGTGTCTGGTTTCTTTCATGCATGATTATTTTTTATAGGTTCATACATTTTTTTTTTAATGACTCTGGAGTTTCCTTTTGTTACTTTTTATCCACAGTATGGATACACCACCAATCTGTTCACTCATTCACAGGTGACGAACTTTTGAGGTGTTTCCTGGTTTGGGCTATTACAATTAAGGTTGTTATGAAAATGTGAGTCATTGTTATATGACCTAAGTTTTCACTTCTTTAAGAGGTATTACTGAATTGTGTGATAAAGTGTAAATTTGGAAGAATCTTCAGAAGTGTTAGATAATTGATTCTATATTCATTATTGCACACGGTCTGCTCATGCAGGATTCATTTTTTTTCCTATATGGATATGGGAACACTGTATGTTGAAAATATTATCCTTTCCCATTGAGTTACCCTGGCACTGTGACCAAAAAACTATTACCCATGTACGCATAGGTCTATTTCTGTATTCTGCCATCAATGCACTGATCTGTATGTGTACCCTCACTTTATTAATGTAACCCAAGAGCAAGTCTTCAATTAGCAATAATCGCGCCTCGGATAAACCTCATTGGCTATGATACTGCCACTGCGCAAAGCTACCCAAGAGCAAGTCTTAAAATTAAATATCATGAGGCATTAATTAGTCCCTTTCTAAAACTGTTTTTTTGCCTATTCTAGACCCTTTACACTCTCATATAAATCTTTGAATCTTATAAATTTCTATGAAACACTTTATATACTTTTGATTGGGATTTTATTAAATTTATAAATCAAGTTGGGTGGAATTGATATCTTAGCAATATTGAGTCTTCTGATCTGTGAACACAGTATACATTGTCATTTACTCAGGTCTCATAATTGGTTTAAAAACCAGTGCTTTCATGTTTTAGGTGTACGAATCCTACACATATTTTATTAAATGTATCTCTAAGAGTTTTATATGATTCTATCCTAAGTGGTATTTTAAATCCTTTTTTAAAAAGATTTTATTTATTTATTTATTTTTTATTTATTTGACACAGAGAAAGAGATCACAAGTAGGTGGAGAGAAAGGCAGAGGGGGAGGGGGAATCAGGCCCCCTGCTGGGCAGAGGGCCTGATCGGGACTTGATCCCTCAATCTGATCCCAGATCCCAGGACCTTGATCCCAGATCATGACCTGAGCTGAAGGCAGAGGCTTAACCCACTGAGCCACCCAGGTGTCCCCCTATGTGGTTTAAATTTTCAATTGGCATCTTTTGATTCTTTATATAGATATTATTGCATTGTTATTTCTTATTGTTTTTACACTTATTAATATTGCTTCCTTTTCCTACTGAAAAGTAAGCTCTAGCATAAGTGCCTTTGCATCTTGATCACTACTACCTACTCAACCCTATAAAAATACTGGTGGTTGGGGCGCCTGGGTGGCTCAGTGGGTTAAGTCGCCGCCTTAGGCTCAGGTCATGATCTCAGGGTCCTGGGATCGAGTCCCGCATCCGGCTCTCTGCTGAGTGGAGAGCCTGCTTTCCTCTCTCTCTCTCTCTTTCTGCCTGTCTCTCTGTCTACTTGTACTCTCTCTCTGTCAAATAAATAAATAAAATCTTAAAAAAAAAATACTGGTGGTCAGTAACTTCTTAATAATTATTTATTCTTAAATGAATACACTATATAAGTGACCTTGGAAGAATTGTTTAATCTCTCTAGATCTGTGTAAGGAAACATATGTATATGTAAGGAAACATAGGTATATATGGACTAAAGGAATAAATAAAAAATTCCTTCATATATAAAGGAATACATAAAGGAATATATGTAAACATTTTTATATGTGTATAATATAAATATCTATAGAAATACAGACATATATATGGAAACGACTAAACTTACCCTCACTGAGATTACTGCTTATTCGTTCCTGTACAAATATCTGCCTCTAATTCATTTTTTAAATATATGAAAAGAAAAGGCTCCAATTTTAAGCAATTGCTTTCAAGTATAAATTTGGGACTGGTTCTCTGGGACACTTGATCCTGAAATCAATGTTCTTACTGACTTTTCATTTTGTAAAGATATTTCATTTTTCTTTTAGAAATCATGCAAGCAGTGATTTTGGAAAGAGAGCCTTGGACAGTTCTTCCTGTTCACTTCAGTGATTAAGACATAGCTGTTAATCACGCAACGGCAAGTACTCTGAACGCAGCTTTCATGCCTCTTCTTTTATGGGCAGGAGATGGATATGAGGGTCCACCTATGCTAACACAGATATAAAAGCAAATTTTTAAATGTTTATTTTCAGGGAACCAGGAAACTATTAATAAGACTGGAGCTCCATGAGGTATTAAATAAACAGGGATTGGGTTTAATTACAATTAGGAAACTCTCCAACAGAAATAGAAAGCTCTTTTTCCTATCTTAACCATGGGCTTCAATGGTATCATTTCTCGGCCATGCCCTGTGTAAATGTCAGGTGATCAGGCATCTCACTACAAGACACATTGTTAGATTTCAACTTCCTTGTTCTTCATAATAAACCACTATGAACATTATAAACATTTTGTTCTTTTGGTTTGTGTCCAAAGTCCTGGGGTCAGGGAAGGGATATTAGCTATCAGGCCCAAGTTCCTGGACTACTTTAATTTCTTCCCTGTCATTTTAGTGCCCTGTGGTGAAAGACACTCAAGTAGAAAGGTGCATAGCCAGTGCCACTACATAAAAGCACTAGAGACGAGAAGTCGCTGGCACATCACGTGATATCATTTCCTTTTATGGCTACCTTGCCCTTGATATTTTTTTTTTTTCCAATACAGCAATTATTCTAGGAACTCTTGCTTCCACCCTAACCCTAATAAGCATTCCTGACTCTTACCTCAGCACATTCATACCTTTCTCAGGATATGAGGCCTTATATATTTTCATCACATTTCCCTAAGAACTCTTTATGTTAGAAACCATCCTACGACTGTTCACCAATTCTTTATTCAGCAGAGTCTCATAAATATCTTTTCAATGCCTAATATTATGCTATCACTATGATAAATGCTGGTGATATGAAAGGCCAACTAAGATAGAAATTCTTCCATTA
The DNA here is from genome assembly GCF_964662115.1 of Mustela nivalis. NCBI lineage: Eukaryota > Metazoa > Chordata > Mammalia > Carnivora > Mustelidae > Mustela > Mustela nivalis. Next base: position 57,852,086 of record NC_139022.1, read on the forward strand.
AGGAACATATACTGAAATGGAGGACAGATTATTTCAATAGAAAGAGGAAGAGATAATGTAGAGCTCACATTAGATTCACCTATGAAGTCTTTAAAATTCCCATAATCAAGTCTTCACCGAGGATCAATTAAATATAAGTCTCTGAGGATGAACAGAAGCATCTGAAGACGATTCCAATTTGCAGCCAATAATTGAGAACCACAGAGAGTCAAGCATATCAAGTTGCGCGTTGCCTAAGATTTGATAGAGGTTTTGTGCAGACAGGGGCTTCAGGTAACACATGAGGGATGACTGAGAGTCATCTTAACCACGAGACAGAGCATAACCACTCCAGGCATAGAAAATGCTATGAGAGAGGCATGGTCCATAAACTCATTGGCTTATCTGAAATGTTGGCAATTTTTTTTTTTTTAATATATGAGCTTTGTAAATAATTCCTGTGTTCTTTCCTTGGCACTTTTATAGTCTGGGTCCCTAGATATTAGCAGACAGGTGAGGGTTTTCAGAATGACATGGCATAGTATAAATAACATGAAAACTGACTTAGTACACTGATTTGGACACACTAAAAATATTTTTATTTTTTAAAAGTATTTATTTATTTGAGAGAGAGACAGAAATAGTGGGGGGAGGGGCAAAGGGAAAAGCAGACACACTGAGGAACAGGGAGACACATGGGAATTGATCCCAGAACCCTAAGATCATGACCTGAGCCAAAGGCAAATGCTTAACTGACTGAGCCACCCAGGTGCCCCCCACCAAAAATACTTCTTAAAAATAGTTTGATATTCTTCTATTGTACTTTTTGTAAGTGTATAAATACATATAATTACTAATTAGATACTTTTTTTACAGGACCAAAAGGAAATTAAATCATCTTGACAGGTCCATATTTTTACTCCATGTATATTTGGGAAACACAAACTTGGGTTTTTAATATAATTTTCTGTTTATATACACAGGGAGCTGGTTAATATCCCAATAAGGCTGAGTTTTGTTTTTGTTTTTCCTGTAAGGAACAGAGAAAGCATTTATAAGATGAAAACTTCTGTTCCTTTTGCAAATGTACTTAAATGCACTTAGTTTGATATACCTAGATTTCAACAAGAAAAAAGAAAAGGTCTTTCTTTACTTTTCAGAAAAAAATAAATCATGAGTGATTTGGGAATGAAATTCTTCATAATATATATCTTCATGTATATGGAACTCTGAATATGTCATAAAGTTAAAATTTTACATAGTATTTTAGAGTTTAAATAATGATTTAAATGTTTCATGTGCCTCTTTTGAAATGAGCTCTTAAGCACTGAGAGCAAACAAGTAATTCAGTAAATGACAAAACTGCTACCTACTCATTTTGCAAACCAAATTCGGACTGCATTCCACAGCTACAAGTGTGCACACGAAAAAATGAAATGTTTTCTTTTGTTTATTTGGAAGTGAAGCTTGAAAGGGTGTGAAATGTCTGGAATGTAAATGAAACCACTAGATGGTGCCCTGTATCCTGAACATATGAGAAATGGCTGCAACTTGAGAATGACAATTTTCAACCTGGTGTTACCATGGTGACCTGCTTGGCTTGTTCTAGCTTTTCCCTAGGCCACTTTTCCTCTGTTCTTTCTAAATACATGGATTTACTCTTTTATGAACATGGTTATACATTGTGTCAACGGAAAAAAAAATAAATGCACTGACTACCTTTAGAATCACTGTCATGTGTAATGCCCTATGCCAGCAGCTTCTAAGGGGGATTGAAAAGGAAGTTTAGGCCATGGTATGTATTTGTTATCACAAAATTTATAATCCAGGTTAAACATAATAGGAGAAGATTAAAAAACAAACAAAGTAGAAATAGCAGGAAGGACTTGATTGTGCAATGCAGAGAGGCTGTTCTTGCTAAGTAGGGATGGATTTAGAGGACTCTGTGTCATGAATTATAGGGTATGGCTCTTTAGTTGTATCACAGATTTGTTATGTTTCTTTCTTTCCTTTTTTTTTTTTTTGGTGGAGAAAGAGAGCACCCACACAGCAGGGGGAGAGACAGGCAGAGGGAAAAGCAGGCTCCCCACTGAGCAGGGAGCCTCACGCAGGACTTCATCCCAGGACCCTGGAATTATGACCTCAGCAGAAAGCAGACACTTAACTGATTGAGCCACCCAAGTGTCCCAGATTTGCTCTTTTTCTTGAGGGTTTCTGTTTTGTTTGTTCCTTGGTTTTAATCTCCTATTGTCAGTTTTCTCAAATACATGGATTGGACAAAGTAATCTCCAAAATCCTACTTAATTCCCACCTGATATGCTTATTCTGAAGCTATAAGAATGACACAAAGGATAGAGAGAACAAAGCCATAATAGCCAGAAAAAGTACATACACGGGTAAGTACATGTAGACCACATTGGAAAACTTAAAATTTGGAAGAATAAACAGTATCAGTATCTGAAAAGGAGGAAAAAAAAAAAAGAAAGCCTGTCAAATATATTCATCTAATATGGACCTAAGCCCATTTACATTGGTGTATTTCTGAAGTTCCAGTGTTTGAACTGTTGCATGGAAAGTACATTAGGAACACAAGAAGGATTGTGCTATGTCTCTGACACTATAAATGAGGTCATGACCCTGAGAGTTATATTAATATAAATAAATACATTTACGTTAAAAAATAGTGTGCAGAAGTTACTTTAAATGTAAGGTGTCTCATAAACCAGAACAGAAGAGAAAAATCCAGAAATCAAATTACAGCATGTAATGTGTATAAAAAATGTATAGATATTTTCCTCAATATCCTATATTGGGACCCCCTATAACAAAATCAATTACATGTGTTAGAATGGGGGATGGCTGGTCTCCACCTGAAACCTCGTGATAATCTGCCATTTTCCTTTTTCTTTTTAATTTCCTCACACCCCAATCATTGAATGAAAGAATGAATGGATGAGTAAATGAGGGAGCAATGAAAGAGGAAATAGGCTCAATTTATGTTTGCTATTAAAAAAGAAGGTGATGGGTGCCTGGGTGGCTCAGTGGGTTAAGCCGCTGCCTTCGGCTCAGGTCATGATCTCAGGGTCCTGGGATCAAGCCCCGATTCTGGCTCTCTGCTCAGCTGGGAGCCTGCTTCCTCCTCTCTCTCTCTGCCTGCCTCTCTGCCTACTTGTGATCTCTGTCAGATAAATAAATAAAATCTTAAAAAAATAATAAAATAAAAAAATAAAATAAAAAAGAAGGTGATTTCACGACAATCAGCAGACTAGCTATTTTAGACAAAATAGAGTCTGCACGTTCCTTCACAAAGTAACATACGACTCTGCACATGGCTGGGTTTGTTCGATTCTTCAACTTCAAATCCTAAACCCTCAGAGATCCCTCATTAACCACCCTATCTTCAGTAGTTCGCTCTAGCTTCCTACGTCTCAAACTCCCCTCCTCATTTCTGTCTCACTTCCATATGTGTTTCCTTACACATTTCTTTCCTCTCCCCATTACCAGGCTGGCTCCTAGGGAACAGCACTCAGTGACTTCCCTTGTGTTTTGCAGTCACTTGTGAGGCTGCAACAGGAACACAGAAATTCTGTTTCTCAGGTAAAAACTAAGTTCTACAAACTGTCCCTGCGAAATGCTCTTGGACAGCGTAATATTACTGGGAAACAAATAGTCATTGCACAAACACAAATATATTAAATAATATTGATTTTAATTATTTATCCATATTTTTTAGTAATCTGCATTTAAAAATGTAAAGCATAAGAAACTTAGAGTAAATAACATGCTACAAATCAAACACTGATTGTTTTATCTTCTCAGAGAGTTCCACCAGTGCCTTTTCAAGTCAGTGTCCATTCAGAGATAGCTATTACAGACTTCTTCAATGGTAAATTTACACTGATTTTGAACTTCCTATAGATCAAATCATAAATATGCACTGTTTTTGAGTATAACTTCTTAGCTGAAGACGATGCTTTTGAGATTCACCAAAACTGTTTTGTGTGTCTGTATTCCATTAATTTTTTTTTGGTTGAATAATATTTCATCTTATGAATATGCCACATTCATGTATATATTCTAAATTTATAAACTTGTATGTTTTCCAGTTTGAGACTGCTTTAAATAAAGATGCTAGGAAACTTCTTGTCCATGTTTTCCTTTTATCTGAATGATTATTCTATTTTCTCCACCCCTTTGTTGCTCAGTCATATATATTAGACCTTTTCACAACATCACATATTTCACTTTAAATCTGTCCTCTTCCACACTTTGTCTCCTCCATATGCATAAGTTTGGGTCTATTTACTTGTCTTGGAAATTACCAATCATGCTCTCTGCTCAGTCCAGGCCACTACTGCATCTATTCTTTGAATTCTTTTCTTTTTTTTTTCCCCCAAAGATTTTTATTTTCATTTATTTGAGAGAGAGAGAGGGAGCACAGAGATAGAGTGGGCAGGAGAAGCAGAGTCCCCACTGAGTGGAAAGCCCGATGAGGGACTCTTTCTCCAGACCCTGAGATCATGACCTGAGCTGAAGGGAAATGTTTTACTCACTGAGCCACTCAAGTGCCCCATCCACTGAATTCTCAAGTTAATGAACTGGATCTTGCAATCCTAAAATTTCCACTTATTCAGTTCTTTTTGTGTGAGAGTTGTATTCTGCTTTTCAATTTTTCCATCTTTAACATATCATTCATAGTCATGTTGAGGCTCTCATCTACTAATTTCAAATCTAGACCACCTCTGGGTCGTCCTCTCCTGCTTATTTTATCTCTTATCAGTTTGCTGCTTGTTTCCATGTCTCAAAATGGTATACTATATTTTGTCCATTATAAATAACCAGATGATGGAATTCTAGATGATAATATTGTTCCTAGCAACAGCAAACTTTTTTTTGACTTGTTTTAATATTCCCTGTAGTTCTTGATTTGGTCATTGACTTGGTTTTATGTTTTGTTAAAGGAGCACCGAACGACCTTTGTTCTTATTTCTAGAGTGTGGCCCTTATGCTCAGGGTGCTGAACCGTGTCCTGAACCAGGCCATGTCCTCTCCGGAGTTTCACCTAGAAGCCGGGAATGTTCATAAAGCTTTCTCTACTTTGAGCTGGAATTCAGTAGCTCCTCCTCAACACTCTGAGATATTTCTCTGGTTTTAGCCACTCAGCACCATTCCCTGCTAGGCCTTCCAGAAACACTTTCTATACAAAAAGTTTAGAAGTTGGCCCAGCACTCAAGGTAAGCTTTTATCTAGATCTTTGGTGTTTCTTCTCTGTATCTTTCTCCTTCTCAGAATCCTGACACTAAATCCCAGGAACTTTGATAACCCATGCAGAAATCTCCGTGTCCTGATGGGGCTCTGTTTTCCTGAATTATGGAGACAACGAGGGAGAAGGAATATGTCCCTGCGTTATGTGGTGTTTAGTGCTTGAAAAGAACTGTTAAATATATTTTGTCCAGATTTTCTAGGTTCTTTTTTTTTTTATAAGAGAGGAGAGTAAATTTAATATTTAACAGTCCATGGGGATTAGAAATAGAAGTTCTCTAAGAGATTCTAATTTGTAAGTTTCAAGCCACAGAGAATCTATTATTTCTGTTTTTTTCATTATTTGTTCATTAATTTTTGAACAAATATAAATGTAGCACCTATTATTTGCCAAGTACTAAGCACTGAGGATACAGAAGTATAAAAATAAATATGGATCATGCCTTCATGGAGCTTAGAAAGAAAAATATTCATTAAATAAATTAAACATGCAGAAGAATAATTAATCCAAATCTTATAAATGCAACAAACTTAGAAATAGAAGTTGCTATGCATAATACACAGGCTCTGAAAATCAGTATGTTATGAATCAACCTAGTATTGTTGTTTCTGAAATGTACTGTAGAAGTGTGTACACCTACAATATTTTGGGCTGTAGTCACTTCGAAAGAAGTGGGGGCAACATTCTTCTTGCACAGAATATTTCTTTTTAAAGTGCTTTGAACACATTTCAATCTTTGCAGTGTGAATCACCAAAATATGAGCAGAAAGAGAACTATCTACCGAAAATATTATGTTTTTTTGCAAAGACTATGATTTCGGCTTCATCCATTTGAAGGAAGCAAGTAAATAAATTTAGGTGAAATGCTGACTAGGGGGACCAAGTAGGACATGTAAGTTTCCAAGTGAACAGCAGCTTCTCTTGGGGGAAAAACAGTTTTGTGTAAACAATCTTTTGGCAGATGTTTTTAAAATGTCTGTTATTCACTGAAAAGTGAATTTTATTATATGAAAATGATAAACATTTCCCAGAACTGAGCACAAAGCCATTTTCCCACAACCTTGTCTGTCACTATTGACAAAAATAGAGATTGGATACAAAGTTCACAGGAAGGTTGAGATGATTTATTTAATTTAATTACTTAAATTGAATGTTTTAAATAGGATTTGAACCTTGATCCATTTAGGTATAACAAAATGGAGCCACTATTCCTCCAATCACTCCTACATCATTAATGGACAGGACTTTATTAAGTTTTTTTCTAACACTAGCACCATGCTGGGAGCACAAGGGTACAGTACAACCAAGTCATGGGTCCTGTTCTCAAGGGAAACAGTCCTTTCAAAACATTGAGAACAGGGGTGCCTGGGTGGCTCAGTGGGTTAAGCCTCTGCCTTCAGTTCAAGTCATGATCCCAGGGTCCTGGGATTGAGCCCTCCATCAGGCTCTCTGCTCAGCAGGGAGTCTGCTTCCCTTCCTTTCTCTCTCTGCCTGCCCCTCTGTCTAATTGTGATCTCTGTCAAATAAAAAATTAAATATTTAAAGCAAATTTATAAAAAAAAAAAAAAAACCTGAGAGGCATTCAGGAAATGGATAATTACCAAGGAGTTGCTAACTTGTGTGACATAAGCAGTAAGTATAATATAATAACTTGAAAGAATGAAGAACAGAGAGATGCATGGGTGGTTTAGAACTGTCAAAAAAAAAAAAAAGGGCTTGGTTAGGAAGGTAGCAGGCATGGAGATGGCTCTAAGTCATGTTATGACTTAGTGGAGATTAAAAGAATATAAATGACATTGAGAAGAGTTAGGTGTTCAGGCTCTGACCTGGCAGGGCCTAAATGGTCTTTATGGTGGGGCCCTGGTATTTGTTGTGTCTCCTAGACTACACACTTCTCAGAAGAGATTATTTCAGAGCTCACGTGTCCTATGCTACACCTCCTCAGCTGATTCAGAGAGTAACAAATAAGGTTAATTTAAAAACATTTCAGGAAATATTTACTGGGCTGGTAGATGACATCTACTTGAAATAGCTTAAGTTCACCCTGCTAGGCATAACTGAGATTCCAATGAGTAATGTTTGTGACCATGAAAATAAGAATCCTAATTTCATCTTTAATTATCTTTAATAGGCTTGGAAATCTTCTTTGTGGCTCTAAAAAGGGATATTAAGAGTGGAGGTTGAATATATTATGCATGCCAGTGTAAAAATAGAAAGAAAAGAAATAAAAAAAAAAGAAATGTTTCCAAAACATTATAGGCAAATGATTTGTAAATAATTTGTAAAATGTTTAGTCTTTCCTAGATCTCCTGAGTTAATTTTTTTGGTTTGATGGGATATGTAAACTCTGAAAAAGCTATATTTATATACCTCCCACAGATTAATAAAAATTCCTTAGCCATAGGTGATTGAACACGGTACAAAACAGCAAAGATACCTACAGAAATATAACTTAGGGAACTGAATAATACAAACATCCAGGTCAGACTCTCCGGTTGATTCCTTTTTTGGTTTTTGGTACAGAGTCTCCAAGTATGCAATGAAATAGCCATGCTGAGAGAGGGACCAGAAGATCAAGCTGCCAACAGAAAAAGATGCTTGAGAGCTTCATGAAAAAGAGAAGATAAAAACTCCAGCCTTCTCATGGGTGACAAGGAGGAAAGATGGCTGCATCACCCACTGGTTGGTGGTGTTTGGAGGCTGATAACAAGGCAGAAGAAAGCTGACGTGGAACCTTTTCTCCAAGTTGCTCTCAGAGCCAACTGTGACTAAACAGCACCATGAGCTGGCAAGGGCACTGTGTCATTTGGGGCTTTGTTGCCTTTTATTGGTTTCCTTTAAATCTCAGTTGTCAGCTAAGCAAACCTTTGACTCAGTGAAGTAATCCATAGAACATGCAGGAATCCGTATGGGAGAGTAAACTTTCAGCAATACTTTTGTTGTCCTCCGCAGAGACACGAAAATATCCCATTCTTCTAGAGGCCTCATGTACCAGCAGAATTACCACAAGTCACAATTTTCCAGCATTATGACATGCCTCTTTGCAAATACCATAAAGCTTTTAATTTATAATGCCACATGTAATCTTATCCAGAATACTGTACTCAAATGGTTACTGTACTCAAATGATAATTTTTTAATTATCTAAAATATTTCCACAATCACACACACACACACACACTAAACTGAATGGAATCTAGTTAAAACTAAGTCTCTTTTTCATGCTGTCTTCTGTTTCATCTTTTCCTCATAACTACTTGCATAGTAGTAATAAATTCTACAAGAGGTTGTCTATACATATGTAAATATCAACCTATCACACAATAAGTCTCCTACACGTACTTTTTGTCTTCACTTAACAATGTAACTTGAAAATAATTTCATGTGAGTATATAGCATAACTTCATGTCTTTTAATGACTGTATAGTATTTTACATTTTATTGTGTATGGATCTATCATCATTTTTTTTTCAGCTACACCTATATGGATGGGTAGAGGGATAACTCAGGTTGCTTCTAGTCTTTGCTTATACCCCTAATTATAAGTCAATATCCTTTTAGACATGTACCTGTACCTATTTGTGAGTATCTATGTAAAACAGATTTCTCAGATTTAACATCCGAAGGAGATATGGTTAATTTATACTCTCACTAGTAAACATGTAAGAACAAAATGATCCATAAATGCTCTCCTTTGCTTCTCTAATCGTAGATTCCTTTATCACACCAAAATCCATCTATTTTAGTTGTTTTGCTTTTATTATTTTCTCTGACTTCCAAATGTGCCTTGGAATCGACTGTCTGGAACTTGACCAAATACATTATTATCTCAACACTTTTTTTTTCCTCCTTCAATCACTGATACCCCAGAAAGCCTCATTGTGGAACTTTGAAAGCATATCCCTATTTGTTTTCTATTGTTTGGTATACTGCCAAATCAGGGAACTGGGGATAGATCTAGCACTGGATTTACTTGAGTTTACCCTTTAATGTCATTTTAACATTTGTATTATAATAATCCTCTAGGTTTCAGGAAAAAAAATAATAACTGACATTTGCCACTACTGTTGTACTATTTAAATTGGCGAGTGACTCCCGCTTTAGTGCAGCATATTGACATATACTTCAACCATTTGTTCTTCCTCCAGCCTAGATGGACTTGAGCAATTCATTCTCCACGTGATAAACAAATAGTCTTTCCCAGACTGAAAGGAAAGTTACATCTAATATGTTACACCTTTTGTATCAATTCACATAAAAAGGCAAGTAAGCAAAAAGCAGAGGATTTGGATGTTTGTTGCTACTTAGAGGTAAAATGGCAACTGCAGGAAAGGAGCTACATTCTTTCCCATAAAAATTAATGTCTTTTATATAAACTCTCATTTTTTGGAGGCATCTGACTGGCTCAGTCAGTAGAGCATGGGACTGTCGATTTCACAGGGTCATGAGTTCACACTCCACGTCCAGCATGGAGCTTACTTAAAATTTTAAAAAGAAAGCAAATTATAAGGTTTTTAAGGGGTCCAAGTAACCAGGGGGTTGAGTCTCAAAACCCATATACAAATTTGACTACCAGAACTCTGTGAAAAGGGCAGAAAAAGGTGCTTGTAAGACTTGATATAATGACACAGATTTTAGTGATAGTTGATCTTCTTAGCGCTGTCATTTTTAATCTCTCTGGGCATTTTCTTCTCTTCCCCCACTGTCCCCATAATGGCAGAAGAGGTGAGGGATATATCAGTCAGGCTCCGAATAAAGAACCTTAACCGGTAGTTGATAATCTACCTATCAATATGATTTATTTAAATGACTTAGTTTATAAAATTATTTTGGGTGTGTGGCTAAGCAAGCCAGACACCTACTGCCAGACTAAGCCCCCGAGCTTTGCCCCGGATGCCCCCTGCTCGCTCCTAGACGTCCTGTGCCTAAGCTACCGCCAGTGAGTTGGAGCTTCTTGGCACCTGCAAGAAGCAACAGCTGGCCAGCCTTGTGGTCACCACACTTGCCTACTTCCCAGCTTTCACCCGGGAACACACAGCCCACCGAGAGGCAGTAAGAACACAGGCTGGAGCCCAGTGTCAAGGCCCGCCACTTTCCCAAGCTGCCCACCTGCCCACAAGACCCTTAACGCCTGAGAGATGGAAGCAGGAGCACCGAGGCCATAGGCCAGGTTGGGGACGACCTCCCTGTAGGTGGTGGTGGTCCGACAGGGCTTAGGATCCACTCGGGGGATGCTGGGGAGAAAGGAGAGCAGTTCCCCACCCTGCGCAGCCGTGAACAGTGACCCGAGCACATCCTAAAGACAGCAGCCTTGGAGCAACCCAAGAGGGACTTCAGTTGTGTGGTGGTCAGGAGAGCTGCAGGCCTTAGCACAGAGGACTCAGCCCACTGCCAACCTGTCTGCCTAGACACGGCAGTGGGCAGAGCTATGCTGGTGTCAGAGGGCAGCTCAGAGGCTCCGCAGCAGCAAAGCCAGTACTTGCCCAACTGCTGCAGCCTTGCAGCTCAAGCCTGAAGTCCAGATCTGTGCTGGGTATAGGTCATGAGGCTTCTTGTTCTTTTTTTTCTTCTTCTTTTTTTTTTCATTTGAAATTGTATTTTATTGTGGTAAGAACACTTAACATGAGGTCGATCTCCTTAACAGATTTTTAAATGTCAATACAATATTGTTAACCAGAGGCACAATGTTACATAGCAGATCTCCAGAAGTTATTGAAACTTTATACCCATTGATTAGTAACTCCTCATTTTCCCCAACCCCCTGCCTCTGGAAACCACCATTTTGCTGTTTCTATGAATTTAACTATTTTAGATATTTCATAAAATGTCATTAGTGGAATCATGGAGTATTTGTCCTAGGCCTGGCTTATTAAACTTAGTTTACCTAAGTGACTACCAGTGTTAATTCATCTTTTCACTTATGGCAGGTTTTCCTTCCTTTTTTAGGGCTAAATCATATTGTACTGTATGTATGTACTACATTTTCTTCAGCTATTCCCCCATCAATTTAATCATTTATCTATTACCAGAGAAACATGTTTGAATCTTTTATCGTGATTTCTGTTTTCTCCTGAAGAGTATTTTTCAAAAATCTAAATTAATGACCCTTTGATTCAAATAGTACTGAAATTTAATCATATAATATGGGCTTACTGATAGTGAGGAACACTACTTTAGTTGTGAAAATCATATATTAAGAATATGTCAATGTAATCTACATTTTAGTTTATTGCATTTTTGATATGGCGTCATTTTCCCATGAATAATTATTATTCATATTATAGACTTTTGATTAATGTAAACATGTACTCTTTCTTAAAGTGAGTAAAGTATTACAGGCTAAAAGCAACACATCTTAGAAATTAAACCAAATTAAAAAAATATATGAGACCTCTAAAAAAGAGATGGATATATTCTAAACATAGTTATAATCCCTAAATATAATGGAAGGTAAACTATTACTTTAATACAAAAGTGAAGTGTCCCTGACATTAAAGTATGCATAAGGCACACCTATGTTTTCATAGAAAATTTATATAATTACTCACAAGATAATTTTAAAGATACCAGCTGGTGTAACATAAATTAATAACTTTAGTAGGATGACTTTGGTGAGAATATTCTGAAACTGAAAACCAAAAGCAGTATTAATAAGCTCTGAAAAATGATATTACTTATATTTATATTGAAAATATTTTCATCTATATTCTAGATATTTCAAAATATATTTCAAAAATATTTTCTTATGAATTAACTAAATTTTACTTATTTTATTTTATTACCTCTTTCACTGCTTCCCCCCTTGTTCTTCCTTTCTCTCTCACTCACCTATGTCCCATTTTCCTTCCTGGAAAAGAAATTACTTCCTTTTAACCAAAGAGCTGTTATGTCATTCACTTGATGTTCGGTCCTTATGCATTACCAGAAGGTTAAAACTTAACCTTAAGTGAATAAATTGTATTAGCACTCAGGTACTTTTCTGTCCTCATTGAGATGTTCTACTAGCTGCTTAATATCTGTGCAAAACCGTTCTTACACATGAATTTGATTCTTTCCCAAGGGAAAACCAGAGAGGTTAGTAAATGGAACAACTAATTACTAGTCCATTTAGATGCATAAGGAATATTATGCTGATAAGAAAATCCAATTGGGAACAGTCAAAATGACCTTTAAAAAAATGGAAGAATAGGAAAAACATGAGCTATTTTTAAATCTTTATCCTCTTTTGACAACAATCCTCAAAACATGGTGTATGTGTTATTTTTATAACATTTCCTCATAAAGGGCTTGAAGCCCTTGAGAAATACATGTATTAATAAGTACACTTGTCTTGTGAAATAAACTTTTTCTCATTGGTAGAAAAGTGTATATGTGAAAATGGAACATAGAAAATAGTGTGATTGTTTTGGAGAAATAGTTCTGAAAAGCCATGAATGAGCATAAGTTTTTGTGACAGAAAACATACAAACTGGTCTCCAATTCCCTAACTCCCTGGTTATCTTGCAATCCTTTTTTTATAAGTCTTATTGAGGCTTGAAAGAAAGTTCTGTTTGTTTTCTTTCTTATAAGAACCCACCCTCTGTGAGCTAGTGGCCAGCTGCTGCAATATTCTGCAATCCTCAGCCATCTCCCCACAATAGAATGTCTCTTTAGCACATCATCCTGAGAATATATATTTCCCTATGACAGTTTGTGGACTGGGTCCCTTCAGCTTCAGACTGCTTTGCTGGTCAGTGGTCATCTTTTCTGCCCAGTGGAAACTGAGCCTCAGAAAACTTATTTTCCATGTTGTTAGTTATACTCTAAGATTTTTCATATCTTATTTTTCATTAATTACTCTTAATTTTCATATTTAAAAAGGTTCATGGGTGATTCTTTACACCTAGAAAAACATCATCTTCTAAGTCTGATCTGAATGTCTAAACCCAGTCTATGTCTGTGCTGATAAAAAGAAGCAAAAAATCAAATTTATGAAACTCAAGAAATTCACAGACATGACTTTATGTAATCAAAACCAAGCTGGAGGGGTCCATGGATAGCTCAGTCAGTTAAGTATACAGCTCTTGGTTTCGGCTCAGGTCATGATCTCAGAATGTGAGATTGAGTCCCAAGTGGGGTTCTCCTCTGGGCACAGAGTCTGCTTAAAATTCTCTTTCTCTTTGTCCCTCTGCCCCTCCCCCTGCTTGTGCATGCACACTCTCTCTCTCATTCAAACAAATAAATCTTAAAAAGAAAAAGAAAAAGAAACCAAGTTGAACATCAAGAATTGGAGATGCTTTCCTCCCTTTGTGATATCTTGAAAAACTCAAAAAGCCACACTTACAAGGCTCTCTAATACTTATTTAGTAATTAAGCCAGTAAATTGGAGGACAGGATATTGTGTTATACAACAAAAGCTAAGCAATATAATCTGTTAGCTCCATTGCCATATATTTCAGTCATTACTGTTTGGGGAGTGGGTACCCAAGTCATTCGTTTATTTGTTGGAAGGATTAACAGACTTTCACATAAAGTCATAATGTGGCTAAAATCTATTATAACAAAAGTACAATAAAAGAACAGCAGGAAAAAGATACACTTATGCAAAAGAAGTTACACACAGGCTTCCAAGTTCTTCCTCTTTTCTCTGATAGCACAAGATGCAGTTTTCTCCTGTGAGGTATCTCTACACAAAAAAGACCATCTTGAGTCTTGGGGTTGAGAAATCCAATAAATAACTAAGTGATGTGGTAGAAGATTTTTCAGTCAAGAAAGTTTTCAGTAAATGAGGCAGTACACTGTCATAGTGAGCAGCATTTGGGTTAGTCAGTAATGCCTTTTTTTGCCTTCTGACCCCAACACCTAATTGTTGTATGATGACGCTGAAAGGAAGATTTGTGTCTTCCACAATCTGAGTTCTCTTCACAACTTTAGCTCACACAAATCTTGAGGATTAAAATTAATCAACATGTAGATTTCTTTGCTATTTCGTAGTTCTTCATAAAATGAATGCAAAATATTAAATCTTCAAACTATGCAAAATTATTGTGGATTTCATGGAAAAAAGAAAACAATTAACTTTTTTTTTTTTTTCAGACCAAGTGCCTTTTCATTCTGATGACAGCTGTGCTGAAGCTCTTATTCCTTTGTGAACTGAGTAAGATGAGATGGTATATGTCAGGTGGAGTGGATATTTATCCTGGACTCATCTGCCCTTTGCTTGCACACTGAGTATGTTGACCAAAATGACCTCCAGATCTCCTTGGAAGTATCTTCAGGAAAGAGGACACACTTGACTCATCAGTGTTTGGCCTTAATATCAAATGTGTTTCAATAAGCACAAAAGTGTCTTTTTAGTTATGCTGTGCAGCAGTGCAGGAGACCATGTGTTTTGGCTTCTAGAGGTCATGGCTGACTGTTTAACAAGCTTTACCCTTCCTTTAAGGGTCCTTCATTGAATCATTGGAATGTTGATATCTATGACCCTTCAACTTTTTGTTGTTGCTACTCTTCCTGGCTATTACTATGCTTCAGCAAACATCAAAAACATTTTTTTACATAGAGCATATCAGGCTACCATAACAGTTACTTTTCTCACATAGAAGACATTAATTTGGAAAAATGTTTTTAAATTCCTAGGGATGAACACTACACCAGATATAATGTCCTTTTCCCTATAGGATAATTATCTTTAGGTATACCTTTTATTCTTTATTGTAAGAATCTAGATTAAGGATATGTGCACTTGCTGAATATTTGTCAAGAGCTAAATATTTTCTATGAATAAATATACTTTCCTAAAAACACTCCTGTTCACATCTTAAAGCACCATTATACAATTAATAGAATACAGAGAGATGATATGGGAAAAATGACATTGACAGAAAGTTATTTCAAAATATATAGGTTGTAGCAACTAATGTGAATTGATATTCAGCCTTCATATGCAGGTGTTAACTTTGGGTTAATTTTCTCTTCTACTCTCATCGTAAAAATAATTGCTTTGCTATTAACTTAAATGGAATGTACATTCTTATATTTTTTTAAATGTGGTGACTTATTGTATTCATTATGAATTCAGGATTCAATGTTTCAGGACTTGACCTTACATTTCTTTATAGCACTTGAGAGTGTACCTGAAAAAACTGGTGGATTCTAGCTATTTTGCAAGAATTGGGTGATTTGATGAAAAAAAAAAAAAACTTAAATGCACATTTTAAAAAAAATTATATGCTTGGGGCACCTGGGTGGCTCAGTGGTTTGGGCTGCTGCCTTCGGCGCGGGTCATGATCTCAAGGTCCTGGGATCGAACCCCGCATCGGGCTCCCTGCTCCGCAGGAAGCCTGCTTCCCTCTCTCTCTCTCTGCCTGCCTCTCTGCCTACTTGTGATCTCTGTCTGTCAAATAAATAAATAAAATCTTTTAAAAAAAATTATATGCTTGATCCAAAGAAAATTCAAGAAACAAAAATTTGAAATAAATATTAAAAATGCATCATTATTGGAAATTAAATTATTTTAAATGTTTTTCAGAGCTTATTTATGATAAATCCTTAGAAATGGAGGAGAGAAGTTTATAAAGATTTTTTAAATGTTTGGAAGATTGTTGCCTTTAAAATTGGGATAATCTGCAAATGATATTATTACTAACTATTAAATATAAAAATATCAGTAAAGAGACATGCAATAGAAAATATAGAAGTGATTTACCACCTAGAGATAATCATCCTTAACATCTTAAAGTAATTATATAAATATATTTAATGCCTTTGAAACTTGCTGTCAAAATGTTTTCATAGATTTTTCTAGAAATGTGTATCACTGATTGAAAATGAAGGTAAATTTTTTTTTAATTTTTTATTTTTTATAAACATATATTTTTATCCCCAGGGGTACAGGTCTGTGAATCACCAGGTTTACACACGAAGGGGGTGGGGTAAATTTTTTTTCATTGAAGATTATAATTATTTTTGCTTTTGTTAGTATAATAAGTGTAACATAGTATCCACTAACACACTTTTTAAAATGTTTGTTTCTTATGACTATTAACTTTCTGAATGTTTCATTCAAACCGGTGTGCTTAACTCTTAATGCCATAGAATAAAACAGTATTGGCCTAAATTGTGAAGTTTTTAGATTAAGAAGCCTTGTTAGTGGTTTTATTTAGAAATTGTTTAGGTTTAATGTCTTAGTTATTCTGAAGGTATTCCTAATGATCTGTAAAGAATTGCCTAGGGAAACATAAGTGTGCCTATTTTTAGAAATAGGCAACAGTAGTCAGTAATATGAAAATGTCAGCAATGCATCACTCTTATATGAAGATATAAATCACAACTACCTAATAATAGAGAATCTTCTAATTAGGAGTTAGGAGGTTAACTTTCTTAGCTTCATTAGGTTTAGTTAAAATGGAAACAGCTTAAATATTCAGAACATTTACATCTATACTATATCAAAAGGAAATTGCATACTACATAATTTTTCTTTATTTTTACACTGGGAGGAGTCTGAATTAATTAGGTGATGAGCAATAACATTTTTTATTTTGTTTTTAATTAGCTAGAACTTTTAAGAAAGTAAACTCAATCACCTTTGATGATTTTTGATAAAGTACAAAGCACGATGGGAAATGTGACTAAAGATAGGGTGACTAGCTCTTAAGAAAACGAAGCAAATAAAAGATGGTGACAAGAAAAAAAGGGGGGGATATTACTTTGTTTCAAGTAATCAGGAAGAGAAGTCTGTTCAACAATGTTTATAACAATGTTGTAGGAGCCATGAAGGATAGGGAAGATTCTCTGTGTTTCTTGATCCATAGAAATGACTAAGACTTAGGAAAATTATTATTTTTCTACTTGTTGAAATGTATAACCCACCTAAGCTGTGACCCCTGGGCAGCATTCAGCCCTATATTTCAGAGAAGTTATCACACCAGCCATAGTGTTAGTTTCCACTGCTGCCTTAACAAACCACCACAAACTCAGCGACTTAAAATGACGTGAATTTGTTATCTTCTAGTTCTTTACTTTGGAAGTCCAATGCAACTCTTACTGAGCTAAAATCAAGGTATTGACAGAGCTGCATTTTTTTCTGGAGGCTGTAGGGAAAAATCTGTCTCCTTGCCTTTTCCAGCTTCTAGAGGCTGCTCACAATCCTTGACTCTTGGTCCCTTTCCAGCTTCAAAGTCATTAATGGTCAGCAAGTCCTTTTCATACCACAGAACTCTCATTTTGATTCTTATTCTGCCTCTCTTCTACTTTTAGAAATGCTTCTGATTATATTGATCTCACCAAAATCATCTCCCTAATTTGTCATCTGATTAGTAAACTTAATTACCTTGGCTACCTAGTTCTCATTTGTCATGCAACCTAATATATTCACGGGTTGTGGAGATTCTGTCCCGAACAACTTTGGGTGAGGGGCATTAATCTGCCTGCCACAGCCATCAACTATGAAGATGGAACATAAATGGATATAGATTTGTGTTTTAATGTAATGAAATGAATCATAAACTACTCTTAAGCATATTTAACATTTTATTAAACTTCAGGCAACTTGCTTTTGGTCTTCCGGTGTTTTTAAAAAAAGAACACCTGAACTCCCACATTCTCATTCTCTGCCTAAAAAGCTATTTGTGACCTTTCTTTAAGAGCTCCCAATAATGTCTCCCACTGAGGTCAGCCTCTGATGCTTAATGAGTTTGTATACAACTTCTCTATCAAAATATTCCTCATAAGAAGCCATCCATTCTAGGAAAATTAGAAACTGAAAATCAACTTCTTGTGTGTCTTCTAAATCTTTTAAATTTCTGCTACATCCACTGAATCCAAGTTCTGAAAGACATTTTGAACTTGATGACAGGACGCAAAACCCTCTTTTGCTATGAGGAATCATAACTGTGCAGTATCATCTTGGCATAAAAGATCAGCATCTTTACAACCATTGTGAGCTCTGGCTTATAGACACCAAGATTTGAAATCTCTCTATACTGAAGGAGTTCTGCAACTATTTTAATTAACAATAAGTATCTTCCCTTGTTTTTGGAAAGACTCAGAAGGATGCCTCGCTTGGTTGTCTGAAATCCATGAAAAGAGCTTCCAGAAGTTTGCCAAGTATCTGACATTTTTCTTTCATTTTGTTTTGTTTGATTTTTTTCCCCTTGAACCTCAGAAGACAGATTTCTTACATGGATCATAGGGGAAACAATTACTCTGCTTAGCCATTTAAATCAACTAGAACAGTCCACAAAATTTTGCATTTTCTTCCTGAGTCCTTTAAAACATCTTCTTTTAAGCCTTGACTCTTGTTTTTGGCTCAGGTCATGATCACAAAGCACGATGGGAAATGTGACTAAAGATAGGGTGAGATTAAGCCCCGTGTCAGGCTCAGTACTCAGCCAGAGTCTGCTTGAGATTCTTTCTCTCCCTTTCCCTCCACGCCTCTCCCTCTGCCCCTCACACGTGAGTTCTCTCTTAGATAGATAGATGATAAATAGATAAAATCTTAAAAAAAAAATCACCCTTTTTATTCTGATCTTTGAAAAAATCTTTGAAACAGCTCTTAAAAGCATTGCCTTTTTCATTTATATCCTAAATCTTTTTATTTTCCCTAGGTTCCAGAGATTAGCTAATCTTCCACTGATCAAATGTAACAAGTAATTAGAAAAGTTTAGAAGGATTCCATTTAGTATGAGGACCAACAAAAAGTTAACCATTTTTGGAATTTACTCTTTCTGTCCCTAAAATAATTCTAGAAAATCAATCAGGAGACCCTGGACTTAAACTGGATTGCAGTAGGTAAAATAAATAAATAAATAAAATAAAATAAAATAAATGCACAAAAGCAGTGAATCAAACTGAGTGATTTAGGTTTATGAGAAATAAAGAGCCAAGAATTTAACTTTCTTTTTTTTTTAATTGAGGTATAATTAACATACACTGTTTTAGTTTCAGGTATGTAACATAATGATTTGATATTTGTATATATTGTGAAATAATCACCACAATAAGTTTAGTTAACATCCATCAATGTACATAAGCTACAGAATTCTTTTCTTGTTACAATATTCTTAATACAAAGCTTGCCAAGTTGTTGTTTAGTTCTGTATCGGGCATAAATGGTCTCTTTTTAACGTAAGCAACAATAATGAGCATATTTTTGGAAAGCTAAAAATAACTCTCTCCAGACTGGAATCAGCCGAAGAAGACCTTAGTGGATTAGGTTATGGCTCTGAGTTAGGTCTGCACTGTATTTTTCTTCTTTTTTATCTTTCTAGAATGATCTCTGTTGAGAGAGGGATTCATGGAATGATACTGTTTAAGAGAAGTGTTCTCAACCCTGAAATTTCTCTAAAGCAGTTTCGAAAATCTTACAAGAAATATATTGGGTTCAACAGACATGCATCAGTAGGTTCTTAGCATTATCAGCCATTCAAATCTCAATGTAGATTAATTTGACTGGTTTTATTTTCCTTTAGCATCTGTACTGATGATAGGAAATAGTAGGGATTTAAAAGGGAGGAGGTCACCATGATGGGCAGAAGACCAACAAGAGTTAGTTGTTTCAGGAGTTAGCAGAGGGGACCACCAATGTCAGCAGCAGGGTCAGCATTTGCTGTGGGTCAAAGAATGCCAGACTAAGGCAAAACGTGGGCCACACTCATCAACAGCACAACTCCTGCCTATCTGCACACTAGCTCTCCAAAAGGGAATATACAACCGGATGCTTAGGAGAAAGATGATTATAAATTAGAAATGCCACCAGAAAGGATTAGAGTATTTGTAAATATGTCTATGATTTTGTGAACTAATACAGTGAACACCTTTCCAAAAGATAACTCCAGCTGCTAAAATGTGCACTTTTTCTGGGACTGCCACACTCAAATAAGTACATACTGAACTGAAAGAATAACAAAGTAAGTGAACGTGGGATGTGGCTCTAAGAAAAGGATCTCGTACCACTGACTTTGGGAAGTGCTTATGGACTGAATTGCATTCCCCTAAAAGATGGTCAAGTCTCAAAACTCAGTACCTCTGAAAGTGACTTTATTTATTTATTTGTTTATTTATTTATTTAAAAGATTTTACTTGTTTAGTTGACTGACAGAGATCACAAGTAGACAGAGAGGCAGGCAGACAGAGAGAGAGAGACGGGGAGCAGGCTCCCCGCTGAGCAGGGAGCCCAGGATCCTGGGATCATGACCTGAGCCAAAGGCAGAGGCTTTAACCCATTGAGCCATCCAGGCACCCCAAATATGATTTTATTTTGAAGTAAGGTCTTTTCAGATGATCAAGTTAAGATGAGACTTTAAGGTCGTCCTTAATGCAATATGACTATGTCTTTATTTAAAAAAAAAAAATAAAAAGTTAATGTGGACCCAGAAACAGGCATAACAAAAGAAAGATTATATGAGCAAATTAAGAGAAAATGCCATATGAATATCAGAGTCATGCTGTCATCAACCAAGGAACATCTGAGGCTGTCAGGGCTGGAAGACGCCAGAAAGCGTCCTTCTCTAGAGCCTTCAGAGAGACCATGTCCCTGCTGGCCTTTTATTTGAACTTCTATCCTCTGGAACTGTCAAACAATAGAGTTCTGGGGTTCAATGCCTTCCAATTTGTGATACTTTGTTATAGAGCCCTGGGAAATTAATATAGGTGTGCCTTTAGAAATAATAATAGTAATAATAAAAACATGGTTTTTAATGGAAACACCTAAATCTATTTCACTCAACAATAAGTTTTTTTACTTTGGAAGGTTTGTGTTTTCGTTTCCATCTCTACATGTTGACATTTTCTTCCCTATAAAGGAGAGGGTATAGACTAGTCTGAAGATGTGTGGCTTTCAGGCTACACATATGGCATACATCCAAAATAAAATATCTAAATAAGAACCTAATATGGGAGATGGAATGATGTAGGGAGTTAATTTTCCCTGAGCTTGTTTCTGTACATGGAAACTATGCTATCTGATGGGAAATAAGAGAATTTCACTCCATCCTTCTGAGTTCAAAATAAAACACCCTTAATATTTGTGCTCCTTTGTAGGACATCCTTCTTCCTGTTGTGGGAGTGAGACTCCGGTTTCCCTGATTCTTTAAGACACCTGCAAGTATGTGACCTTGCTGGGACACGAATGATCCTTCTCCAGCTAGTGCACACATCTACATTATCTGACCTTTTCTCCCCAACCCACCTATCCACACATACAATATCACTATAGTCTTTTTACTGTGACTCACATTCTGAAAATACACAGATTAGAGAGATGATAGAAAGAGACAGAGTCAGAGAGATGGCACCGTAGAGTAAGAACAATGATATGCAGTAAGATATATTTGCAAATCAAACTAATTTCACTATTCAGAGTGTTGGGAAATTCTGACTTTCAAACATATATCCACAGCTTCTTAGAAGTTTCTGTTTATTGTTTATACATTTCCTTTTTGCTTGTTATACTGGTTGTCTTATTTGAGTACATGATGAACCAATATAAATAGTTAATAATGACACTAGAAATATTATAAAATTTAACAAACCTAGCATTTTTCATAGAAAAATAGGAAAAAAGGAGGTAAGAGAGATTTTAAATTGAAAAGAGCCACCCAGATAAAAAGTATATGTATAATCTGATGGATAACTTTTTAAAAAGCATCATGAATGTGTGTTATTCTGATTTCTTCAAAGTCCTTGAGAAAATTAGGGTGCAAAAGACTTCATCCTGGATCAAAATGATAAAAGGCCTCTCATCCAGAATAAAAATTGTTTTTTCCTTATAAATTCTATTGTTGGAAGCATCCCCTAGTCTCTTCCTGCTAATAAAAATAAAATTAACATTTTCAGGTAAACAGTGTTTCCCTTACATGTGTTTAAGTAGCCAAACAATCTTGTCAGATGTTTTTTCCACCAAGCATTTCACTTAAAACTTTCCCATCTTTCTTCAAACCTTCAGAGTTCAATTTTGGTCTTCTCCAGTTCTAGCATTTTGCATTAGCAGGAAATAGCATTGTGCCAAATATTTCTAATTGACATCCGCAGAGTATCCTGTAATTCTTCCCTCATCTGTCAGGTAATTCAGCTTCTGTAGTCCTATTTTTAAATTAATGAAGCAAAGGAATGTTGTTTTTCCCCATTGTGAAACTGAAAAACAAGATCAGCTTCATATGGGGGGCATCAGAAAAGGCCTTCCTTTGCAGAAATTCTATAAATGTTCCGAAAAGACATGCCATAATCCAGAATATGGAAGTGGAAATGTGTGATTTTGTTCAAAGGCTTTGCGGAGGTACTTGTCTTATTGTCACAACTTTTTCTAAATATAAAGCTTTGTTTTTCTCTTTCAGCATGATTTAGCATCATTAGTCATACCTCACAAAGTCACCGCAGGGAAGATTTAGATTGCTAGTGTCATTTTACAGGTGAAGGCATTTAGAAAAAAAAAAAAAAGGTGTGTGAGACCCAGATACAGGCATTGAGGCATTGTTTTGTTTGTTTGTTTGTTGCTTGGTTGTCTTTTCTTTTGTTCCCCCCAAGCTGTTTTCAGTCCTCCTCAGGAATGCATGGCACTTTCTTATTGCATCTGTGTCAAAGCAAAATACATTTTTCTGGCCTCTTCAAAGAGTGTTCTAGTCTTCAAAACCAAACACAAAGCCTAAAATGATCTCTAGAATGATGACATGACTACAATAATAATAGTTTCTAAATAACTTACGGACACTTAGGATACAAGTAGCTTTAGCAGAATGAATCCAACTGCAGAAGACAGATGTTTAAGTATCTTAGAAAGATGAGGGAGACCCAGGAGTGAGAAAAGGAATATGGACTATGGAACTGGCTTTCTTAGCACCATCCAGCCCAGACATAAGCAATAGGCTTTAAGCGTTTTAATGGGATCTAGAATGATCATGTGCAGTAAAGCCAGCCCTTACAGAAAGAACAGTTGGCACTCACTCTGGGGAGTTCGTAGAGGCCATTTTAGTTTCAGCTCTCCCTCAGGGTCAAATACCACATTCCACATTCCACTATTAAGCAAAAAAGTAAATTCCTGTGCATGAATTGTAATTGGCAATATAGCCACTTGTGTTATTGGTGCTACAGTGGGGCCTTGACAGGCCTAACATAAACACTTAATTATAATATTTCTTTTGCTCCTAGGATGGTTCTATGACTATTTGTTTCTGCTGCGCTTCTTGCTATGGGAATTCTAAATACAAAATCTATTCTAATTAAAACAAAATTTTTATTTGATAAGAATAAACCTACTTTGAAAGTCCAACCATAGAAATAACTTTTTTTTTTTAATATTAAATCTGAGGCTGAAAAGAAACATGAAAGGAATCATTGACCAAGTTGATTCACTATTACAAAGCATAACTGCATTAAAAATATAATTATAGATATCTATCAAATGATCTCAGTAATCACTGAGTAAATTGCTTCTTAAATTTTAATCTATGAATCTAGTTTCTCTGACTTGAAAACATGTCTCCACCAATTTGCAGTTGAGTGGGGTTTCTTAAAATTGAGCTAGTAAGTTCATATTGTAGGCGTGGTACTATTTATGCTTCTCAGATTTTTGTAGCCCTATCTGTGACAGAATTTTTTACTGTATTTTGAAAACTGTGGGTTCCAATAAAAAAAGCTAATATCCACTTTCGAACTAGTGTTTATAATTAGAAAAAGAAACAAAGATTTGTTTTATAGTGTTTATTTTGCTTCTAATTAGCTATGTGTGCTCATGAAAAAATTTATCTATTTCTCACATATTTCCATTTCTCAGTGTTGCTCTGAGGATAAAGAAGATGGATGGAGAAGATGGGTGTAAAAACACTTATAAAGCATGCAGAGTATATGAGCTTCCTGTGAGATTATTGTTCCTATTTTAACTATTACTATTTATTTTGATTCAGCCATCTGTACATTTCTTAACTTGTTTTGAGCAATCTTAAAAATGATAACAGTCACTTCTTCAAATGGATATGAAGACAATACAGCTGTTATCAAGATGATAATTTTATCTCAAAATTTTTCAAATATTAGAACACTGTGGCAGCTGTAATCCAAAAACAAGAAAGAAAAAATGAAAGAACAGTTTAATGAAGCAGAAATAGGAAAAGTCAGTAGGAGTTAATTATTATAGTAATAAAGGTGATAAAATATTTGGGAAAATTATTAATAGCATGGTCTACTCTTAAAAGTTCATTGTATGTGGGGTGCCTGAATGACTCAGTCAGCTAAGCATCAGCCTTTGGCTCAGGTCATGACCCCAGGGTTGTGGGATCGGGCCCCATGTTGGCTCCTTGCTCAACAGGGAAGTCTGCTTATCCCTTTTCCTCTCCCTCTGCCCCTGCTTGTGTTCTCTCTCTCTCTCTCTCTCACTTACTCTCTCAAATAAATAAATAAAATACTGAATAAATAAAAGATCATTGTACAGGGCGCCTGGGTGGCTCAGTGGGTTAAGCCGCTGCCTTCGGCTCAGGTCATGATCTCAGGGTCCTGGGATCGAGTCCCGCATGGGGCTCTCTGCTCAGCAGGGAGCCTGCTTCCCTTCCTCTCTCTCTGCCTGCCTCTCTACCTACTTGTGATCTCTCTCTGTCAAATAAATAAATAAAATCTTTAAAAAAAAAAAAAGATCATTGTACAAATGATGGTGAGAATGAGTGTTTACAGTGTGACTTAAACTAAGGAAATCCTTCTTAGACATAAAGATCATTCTCTTAGAACTGTTAGAAAAGGCCAAATTTAAAATCATTTTTTTCAAAGACTTTATTTATTTATTTGAGACAGAGAGAGAGAGAGAGAGCATGAGAAAGGGGAGGGTCAAAGGGAGAAGCAGACTCCCTGCTAAGCAGGGAGTCTGATGTGGGACTCGATCTCGGGACTCCAGGATCATGACCTGAACTGAAGGCAGCCACTTAACCAACTGAGCCACCCAAGTGCCCCTAAAATCATTATTTAAGTATGAACTCCACAATGATCTTAGTATAGTACTCTTTCTTTTATATCCACTCATGTGTTTCCATCTATTTTGGGAGTGAACAATCCATGTGAAAAGATAAAACCATTACACAATTGGTTGCTTCAAGAGTGTTGTTTCTGCCTGAACTTAATTAGCCATTACCCACACATATTTACTCAAACTAAATAATATAAGAGTGAAATTTTGAAGTAGACACATGAAGGATAGGACTGGGTATCATTATATTCTGTCCCGTATGGTTTTGTATTGTACTGCTGCTCTTACTTCCTTTAATTATCCATATTCCTCTATATTCTCATTTCAGATACTTGGTTAGCCAATTTCCTTTTCCAATCACCAGGGTGAGTCCCCACATAATTTGAATCTGTTCATTAGAATGAAGTGGTGGATTTCTTTCTTTCCTTATTTCCTTCCTTTTTTTAAAAATTTTTAATGTCTCAGTTGTTAAAGATCAACTTGGTATGTAGTCTTAAAATGTTGGATAAGCTGCTCAATTAAGTTTGACAGCAAGAGTAGTATGACAGCATGCCCACTGGGGAGTAGAGCACTCTAATTATAATAACTAAGATTGGTTTGAATCCTAATGGTGATGAAACTGTATGGTTCTGCTAGTTATTCTACAATTCTTCTCAATTCTCCTGGATCAATAAAATTTTGACATTAAAATGAAAGAAAATCTAGTCAATATATGCTTGTGTCAAAATGTACATGGCTGCCCCAGGAGAAAGTTCGTGGTGTAAGAGTGATTCATTTATACAAGACTGATAGAATGCCTTGCTCAGCATGCTGGAAGAAATTTTTGACACTGAAGCTGTATGAGAAAACTGATGACTTTCAGACAGGACTTTTACATGTAAACAGTGGGCTGGAAATTAAGACAGAAGCATACTGCATAGATTACTAGGATGATGTTAGAAGTTACACAGAAATACAAATGATACACAAGTTACCTGTTGGTAAGGTTGTAGACAGGGCTGGAGGTAAGAAGGGTGCCTGCAGAGCAGTGCTAAATGCAATAGTTTTATCAACTAATTCATACTACTGCTAATGAGTTGAAAGTTTGAGACATGGATACTACTCTACTTACTATGAGATGAAACTGTGATCAGATTGCAAATAGATGGAAATCTAAGTAAATACAGGACAATCAAATAGCAAATAAAAGTAGTACTTTGGAAAATAATAAAAAAATAAAAGTACACAAATGAGCAAAAAGGATGATTACAAAAGTCTTGGTACAGCTACTATCGCTGGAATGTCAATAACCATATCAAGAATAACTGCATGCAGAAAGACCTGTTTTAGCAAGATGCCTGAGTGAAAATAAAAAGGATAATGACCACTTCTTATTTTTCAGGAAGTTGGTGGTTCCACCTAGGAATACGTGAATATGAGTGAAGCTAGCTAAAACATGATGTTTCAATATGGACCGTATGATATAATAATATCCTTGATTTAGATGGGCCATCTGTTAAAGGAAAGATTTCATTGTCAAAAAAATGTTGGGGAGACATTGGGATAAATAAAATGTTTACTGAAAGATATCTCAGAGTCTTTAACAAATGAATGTCCAATGAAAGAAACATTTTGAATAGGTGCACAGTGAGAAGATTTTCCCTAACTTTTTTTGTGATTGATGGGCTTTTTTTTTTTTAAGATTTTATTTATTTATTTGACACAGAGAGAGAGATCCCAAGTAGACAGAGAGGCAGGCAGAGAGAGAGGAAGGGAAGCAGGCTCCCCACTGAGCAGAGAGCCTGACGTGGGGCTGGATCCCACCACCCTGAGATCCTGACTTGAGCCGAAGGCAGAGGCTTAACCCACTGAGCCACCCAGGTGCCCTGATAGGCTTTATTTTTTAGAATAGTTTTAGGTTTACAGAAAAACTGAGCAGATAGCACTGGGTTTCCATATACCATTTCCATATTCATTTCTCCCTTGCAGTTTCTGTTTCAACATCTTGCATTAGTGTGGTACATTTTTAACAAAGGAATGAAGTTTTATTTCTAATCCAGTCTCCATTTCTTTAGGATTTTGTATCATGAATGGGTGTTGAATTTTTTGTTAAGTGATTTTTTTGCATCAATTGACCTGATTATATTGTTTTTCTCTCTAGCCAGTTGATACGGTAAATTGCATTGATTGATTTTTTTTTTTTTTTTTTTTTTGGACTGTTGAATCTTCCTTGCTCCCTGGCATAAATTTGATTTGGTAATGGTATCTAATTATTTTCTTAAAATTTTGGACTTACTTGCAAATATTTATTTAGGATTTGGGGGTCTATGTTCAAGAACTTATTGGTCAGCAGTTTTCTTTCCTTGTAATGTCTTCAGCTGATTTGGCATTATGGTAAGACCGGCCACACAGAATGAGGTAGGAATTGTTTCTCCTGCTTCTGTAGTGAGTTAAATACATTATAACATGTTTTTAGGTCTGCCATGCAAATTACTACAAACTGAATGGCTTAAAACAACAGAAATTTATTTTCTCATAGTTTGGGATACTAGAAGCTTGAATTCCAGGTGCTGACAGGGCTGTTTCCACTGAAACCTTGCGGGGAGGATCCTTCCTTGCTTCTTCCAGCTTAGTCCACCATGTGGATGACGTCACGCCTCAGTCTCCATTTCTTTAGGGTCAGCTACTGAAGATTTGTTTTGTTCTGTTCATGTTTCCTATCCTTTTTTATCCTCACAGCTTTACATTGGTGCCTGCATTTGAAGAAATAGCCACTTCTCTTTGTCTTTGCCTACGGACTGGTCAAAGAAGACCTTCATGAATCAGCATGGCTAGAGATTCTGGAGCCTCTCAAAACTTTTCTATGGCTGTGTCTCCTTCGGACTCATCTGTATAGATTCCTAAATAGAGGGCATTTACACTTATTTTCGGGTGCTCATAATCTGCTTTCTCTGGGGTCTTTTACTGCCATACCTCAGGACAGGACTTAGGACACATTCCACTCTTCTCTCTCCTTTCCTTGGAGAAGCCTCAAGTTCTGTGTCTTTTCCTAAATTTACTGAGCTGTGCAAGGCACAGTAGAGCACCTGCTCCTTTTCCTTGATGCTTAGTTGCCTCGATGAAACTGTGAGAGTTCTGTTGTTCCAGGTGAGGCAAGAAAGGTATTAGCCTCTCAGGAAGCACACCACAATGCTGGGGATATCGGAGGCATGCTTTCCTTCTCTCCTTCCTGCCTGGTGAAGAAACCTCAGCTTGGAGGCCTTCTTTCTATCTCATAGAGCTGTATCAGATACAGTAGCTATCCACCCCTCTTCCTCTTTTTTTTTTTTTTTTTTTCCTGTCCCCAAGCATAGATCTGAGTTTCCAACAAATCATTTTCCTTCTTTCTGAAGGATTTCTTTTAACATTACTTGAGAGATTGTTTCACTGTTGATGAATTCCTTTTGAGAGTGTGTGTGTGTGTGTGTGTGTGTGTGCGTGCGTGTGTGTGTGTGGTTGTTTGAGAAAGACTTTTTCTCTCTCCAGTTTTGGAAGATAATTATGCTGGATACATAAGTCAGTTTTGCTGGACTTTTTTTCTTTCCTTTCCACACTTTAAATATTTCTCTCTAATGTCTTCTTGCATGCAAATTTTCTAAAGAGAAGTCCAATGTAATTTATATCTTTGTTTGGTTATAGGTAAGTTACTCACCCCTCCCCCAACCTCCTGGCGTCTTCTTAGATTTTGTATTTATCTATGGTTTGCTGGAATATGATATGCCTGGTTGTACATTTTAATATCTACCCTTCCTGGTCTTCTCAGAGCTTCCTGGACCTGTGGTTCATTGTTTGTCATTAATTTTGGAAAACTCTCATCCATTATTATTTCAGATATAACATCTGCTCCTTTCTCTTTTCATTCAGGTATTCCCATTTAATATATGTCACATTTTTGTACTTGTCATACAATTCTTGGATCTTTTGTTCTTTTATTTTTAATTCCTTTATGCTTGCTTTTCAGTTTGGGACGTTTCCACTGACCTATGTTCAAACTCACTGAATCTTTCAGCACTTAAGTCCAATCTACTGACAAGCTTATCAGAAGCATCTTTTTAAAAACTTGTTACAGTGTTTTTTTTTATTCCTACCACTAAAAAAAAAAAAAACTCTTAGAGTTTCCATCTCTCATCTTACATTAACCACCTACTGTTTCCATTAGAGCCCTTAGCATCATAACTGCAGCTGTTTAAAACTTCCTGCCTGATAACTTAAAAGTGTCTGCCATATTTGTGTCTAGCTCTGATGCTTGCTTTATATATCTTACGCTGTTTTCTTGTGTTTGTTTGTTTTTGTTTTTTTCTGCTTAGCATGCCTTTTCGTTTTTTGTTGAAACCTAAGCACGATGTAACAGCCAATAGTTACTTAGTAAAGGACCTTTAGGGTGAGGATTTATGTTTATCTGGCTGGAATTAGGTGTGTTTAATATTTGTCTCAGAGGATTCCATTTCTTCTGCTGTCTTTATTTTACCTTCTTTGTTTCTGCATTTCCCTAGAAATTCTATCTAAACTAGAGCCTGTGACTTTCATTTCTTTCAGTTGTAATCTATTGTTATTGTATTGGAGTCCTGTCGATATGGGTAAGACATTCGGGAGGGGAAGCATATTATGAACTTATGATTATAATCTTGTCTTTTTTGGAGGTCAAGGGTCCCTTGGTTTTGGCCTTTGTAGGTTTTTTTCTTTCTTTCTTTTCTTTTTAGCATAGTTTCCCCTTTTTTTGAGAGATACAGGAAACTTAGAAGGGATTCGTGTTGCCTGCTCCTCTTCCCCCAAGTCAGATAAGGTTCTGGTAAAGTTGTTTCCCTTCAGAAGAGACTTTTGCGGAGATCTACTTCTTTGCTTCCAGGGATGTGAGGGAAAGTGTTGGACTATATACACCTTTTGCTTGAAAGAGACAGATTTCAGTTCAAGAAGATCCTGCCAAGCTGGAGGGTCAGCAGTTCCATCCCTAATAATTACAATATTATTATAATTCCTATCATTTTTATGTCGAGGTTGTGCTAACTTAGAAAGGAGTATCTTTGAAGGTTCTCTGAGTCATGAATGAAATTCTCATATAATACTGACTTTAACTAAACCTTATAAAAATTACAGGATTTATCCACTTGCTAAGGCACCTAGGCCAAAGTTGAGATAAAATTGTAGGGAGGAAGAAATATAGAAAACATGGAACTGTGCTCCTAGAGACAGAAAGCTCTAAGCTGACTGCAAAATGGTCACTTGTCCCCTCTCTGACCTGAGCACAATCCATGAGGACCTAATGGGGCTTTTAGAGGTAAATCTGCTAAGAGCGTAGCACTGCCAGAACAAGACTGGGCCTCTAGTTTTTAGTTCTGAGGCTAGTTCACCATCACTCTCCAGAAATTCATCAAGTAATGATGATCTTCCTAGCAGTCCCTGGCTGCAACAGCTTCTGTTCCCAGTGAGCTGCGATTCACTGCAGACTCCAGTTTTCTGGGCAGACATCTGCCCTGTGACTTCAGTTCTCTAGTGGATCTAGGAAGAGTTGTTGATTTTGAGTTTGTTCAGCTTTTTCCTTGCTGATGGGATGGGGGTGATGACTCCCAAGCGCTTTCTCTGTGTGAGTGTAAACTGAATGTTTTTTTCTTCCTATTTAGGGAGGAAGGATGGTACATATGGACATATCCCAGGGGACAACAATTTGGAAAATGTCGACCTGACCACAGCCTTCTCATGTGTTTTTAAAAATACAAAATAACAGCCAAAATAGGACTGGTAGAGCCTCAGGAATGAAAAATGATCTGTTAACACCTAAATCACATTTGGTGAAAAGACTACTGGATAAAAGAATCATGAATCTTCCACTTAGTAAGAATTTCAGCAAAAGTTGGCTTAACTAAGTTGCTTAACTAAGAGAGCAAGTCTCTCTCATTCAAACTGGGATAGTCTCTGTGTATGACAAGGGTTATTATGAAGCTAAAATTAAGTGACAAAATTAATAATAATAATCATAATAGCAGCTAATACTTACTAATATATTAAAAGGGGCCAGTGTTTACAGATTTTTATTTCCTCAATCATCCTCCAAACCCTGGAAGGTCATATTATTTTTTTCCAGTTTTAATTAATTTATTTTACTTATTATTTTTAAGAATCTTATAAAGCTGTACAAACATCACCACAAACCAATGTTAGAATATTTCCATATCTGAAAAAAATCCCTCAGGCCTGTTTACAGTTAATTTTCATTACCACATACAGTCCAGACATTCTCTACCTCTATAGGTTTAATATTTCTGGATATTTCACATAAATAGAATCAGTTGCATGTATAAGTACAAGTGCATATATCCCTTTATTTATTTATTTTCAACATAACAGTATTCATTATTTTTTCACCACATCCAGTGCTCCATACAATCCATGTCCTCTATAATACCCACCACCTGGTACCCCAACCTCCAACCCACCCCGCCACTTCAAACCCCTCAGATTGTTTTTCAGAGTCCATAGTCTCTCATGGTTCACCTCCCCTTCCAATTTTCCCCAACTGCTTTCTCCCCTCTAACTCCCCATGTCCTCCATGCCATTTGTTATGCTCCACAAATAGGTGAAACCATATGATAATTGACTCTCTCTGCTTGACTTATTTCACTCAGCATAATCTCTTCCAGTCCCGTCCATGTTGCTACAAAAGTTGGGTATTCATCCTTTCTGATGGAGGCATAATACTCCATAGTGTATATGGACCACATCTTCCTTATCCATTCGTCCATTGAAAGGCATCTTCGTTCTTTCCACAGTTTGGCGACTGTGGCCATTGCCGCTATAAACATTGGGGTACAGATGGCCCTTCTTTTCACTACATCTGTATCTTCAGGGTAAATACTCAGAAGTGCAATTGCAGGGTCATAGGGAAGTTCTGTTTTTAATTTCTTGAGGAATCTCTACACTGTGCACCAACTTGCATTCCCACCAACAGTGGAAGAGGGTTCCCCTTTCTCCACATCCTCTCCAACACATGTTGTTTCCTGTCTTGTTAATTTTGGCCATACTAACTGGTGTAAGGTGATATCTCAATGTGGCTTTAATTTGAATCTCCCTGATGTCTAGTGATGATGAACATTTTTTCATGTGTCTGATAGCCATTTGTAGGTCTTCATTGGAGAAGTCTCTGCAGGTCATATTATTGCAATTTTTCCTTCAAAGATGAGGGAAACAGAGGCATGGACATTTAAATAATTAAACCTAGTTCACAATGGTATAATATCAATTCCTGGTGCTATCTGAGTGCAGAGCCCAAACTCCAAAGAACATAGTAATATGCGCTGTAATTCTCTATGACAAACCAAATGTGATTCACTGAAGGCGTCATTTAGAACACGGATGATCATTTGTTGAGAGGTTTATTGGTTCATTCAGAATATGAAAGGGCTTAAAAATATGTTTATATGTTTGGAATAGGTAAAACCTAGACATAAAATACTTTTATCAGTGTAAAGATTTTTTTTTCTTCTTGATATTTGTTTCATTCAGTTATTATGATTGAGTGATTATTCTGAGCCAAGCTGTATAGTAACTATTTTAAGGAAAATAGACACACATTGGACAAAGTCACTGCCTCCTAAAAGGCAAAATAGAGTATGTATATGCATGTCCGTACTGCACAACAGGATATAACCAGCAGCCATGGCAAACTCATAATGTTCTCTGTTAGTTCATTAAGTAGTGACCATAATGTGTATTTCATTTTTGTCCACATGGGTTCTTCAGTATTTCTGGAAATCACAACTTTGTATGGTGTGCAGGAAAAATAATTTCACCTAAAACCTGAAGTGCTGTTCTACCTATATAGACACAGAGGATCAGGGAGGATATTAGGGTACCACCTGATCATCAGGGTCTCAGTCCAGACAGTAGCTGCAGTGGCTCTGTGGGTATGCAGTAGGAGAGAGCACTGAGTTGCTACAAGAGTGTGTAGATATTTGCAGGGGTCTCTAAACATTCTGAAAATTTATCATCCATGTTGGCTGGAATTAAAAATTCTGTTGCTCAAGGATATAAGTGTAAATTTATAGCTACAGCTTAGAAGGCAAATAAACAAACACTTGCTACAGGCTTTATTATGTTTGCTGTTTGTTGTTTTTGAAAATTTATTTAGTGGTTGTGAAAGATGCCAGATTGAAAAAGACACTTAAAAAAAAAAAGAAATTCACAGTTTATTCACAGATGACTCATTAGCGCTTCAATTTCCCCAGGAGTCTTGTTACCTCTAGGCTTCTGAACAGTTTAATGTAAGTTTCTTGCTGCACTTTGGTTTCTATTTGAATTTGTGGCAGGGGGGTGAATAGGAAAAAACTATGAGTCACCATGAAGGGTCAATCATCAGATTCTAGAGCCTGACTTCTTGTGAATAAATCAACTTAATTTCTCTGCACCTCAGTTTCTTTATCTGTAGAATGAAGATAAATTGCACTACCTTTCAGAGTTGTTTTGAGTATTAAATTAGTTAATATGTCCAATACTTGAAAAATTAGAATGATACCTTTCATGTATTCAGTACTTTCTTGGTGGTAGCTATTTTACGTATTCATTTAAGCGTATCGCTTACTATAAAAAGTTCATTAATCTAACATATCCCATGTTTAAATCATACAGCAGTTTCTCAGTTTGACTTTTGATTTTGTAATGGTAGTGACTGTGCTACAATTAATGAGCTGTGAGAGAGGAGGGAACAGCTGTATTCACTGATCTCAGTACCTGTGACATCATCAGTTGGTGGTAATAGGTCACTGTCCTCCTTCTTGGACTCCCATCCATAATACTGTATCCTACTCATTCTTTCCATGCTTAGTCAACAAACTGTTAAAGCCATGTTTTCTGTAGTGGATTTTTGAGGCTGAATTCAGCCAGGACTCTTTACCTCCTATTCACGGGAGAGTAAATTCTGCCACACTGTTGTGCTTAAAAGACCTTGTGGAGATCTACTTCTTTGCTTCCAGGGATGTGAGGGAAAGTGTTGGACTATATACACCTTTTGCTTGAAAGAGACAGAATTCAGTTCAAGAAGATCCTGCCAAGCTGGACAGTTAGCGGTTCAATCCCTAATCATTACAGTATTATTATAATTCCTACCATTTTTATGTCGAGGTTGTGCTAATTTAGAAAGGAGTATCTTTGAAGGTTCTGAGTCATGAATGAAATTCTCATATAATATTGACTTTAACTAAACTTTATAAAAATTACAGGATTTATCCACTTGCTAAGGCACCTAGGCCAAAGTTGAGATAAAATTGTAGGGAGGAAGAAATATAGAAAACATGGAACTGTGCTCCTAGAAATGAACTCATCAGTAAGAAATTGTGGCTCATACATGAACATGAGCAGAATTCAACAAATTTTGGAAGATTCCCACGTTATACCTAAGAGATCAGAGATGACACTAGTGATTCTCATGTAGTGATTATCATGTAATGTGCTCATATAGATAGATAGCTAATGCTTATTGTTTTTCTCGCATATTTTACCTACCATTAATTTCATCCGCATTGTTTGGCTTAGTTCCTGTTGTATGCGAGTAAGTAGCTTATTTACTCTCCAGATCTGTCCTTCATTATCACCTGTGCAAATAATACCTATTAACTATTATTTTTAGCTCCTTGACACAATATGTGGTAGTACAAAAGGTTCACACAACACATTTAAATCATCATTATCATCCCATCATTGCTCAGTCATTTTTGATAAATACTTACAAGCTGCCCACCCAACTCTTCCAAGCAGTCTTTTAACTCATTCAACCTTTATGGTAACTCTGTGGGATACTGATTAATGACATTTCTATTTATATATGATAATACTAAAATAGAGCAAAATAGGGGATAATCGTCCAAGGTTAATGACTGACTAAGTGGTGAGGCAGGATTTAAATTCAGGGTCTGACTCAAAGTGAAAAATGATGCCAAATTGTCATAATGGGCAATTAAGGGTAACAATAAAAGCCATGTTTTGCAGAGATGGTGGGTATGCTAAGCCATGAGGCAAAGCGAGAAGTTCTCCATGCTTCCACAGATTCCAAGGACATCAAAGGGACAGGAACACTGTTAGGTACGGAGTTTAAAGAATAATTTGGGAATTTTGGCAGTTATTGGCCTTTGAAATTATAAAGCCTACTTATATACATTTACATCCACAAATTTTTTGAGAAGAGCTATGTAGTGTACCATAAAACTATTTAAAAATGTGCTTCTCAGCAATTTAAAAGTACAAAATGCACTCTGGACAATGTGAAGTTTAGTAGTTATATTGATATGCTATCAGGCACTGTGAAAAATGTCCTTGCCAAGGAGAAAGTTTTACTAAAAATTCTATTTTTAAATGATCTACCTTAAAAAAAGGCAGTTTATATTCATAAGCACTGATTTTCATATAATCTGTCACAATGCTAACTTAAAGGAATCCACAGGTGAGGTAACACCCTTATCTTTAACTAGGAAAATAATTTAAAAATTCAAGTTGATTCCAATATTATTATGTCGTGCTTAACATTTTATATAGCATGTGTTATAATAGTTAATATTATTGAAGCTTTTATCTAGGTTTAGCAGAACTTAACTTTTTAATATTTATTTTCTATTTTGGGGCACTTCGTGACACAAAATTAAAATAATGTCTTTCAGGTCATACACTTAATAGGAGTCCTAGAAATAGTACTTCTACATCCTACTTTTCCACTAAATTTCAGCAGGTTAAACTATTTTATTTTGTTTAAATGTGCCTCTCCCGTTCCCAAAATGCATACATCCAAATAATATGGTTAAATAAATAAAATCTACATTCAGTAGATTGATTTGATTTGTTAATAAGCTTTTATATACCGCACTAAAAGCAAGATTTCCGAAAGAAAAAAATTGATCATTTGGACTTTAATAGAAACCATCGCTCTAAAAAAGAAGAGGAAAAGCTGTTGGGTCAGCGGCTCTGGGAATGCAGGAGAAACAATAGAAATAACCGCCGGGGGGTGCCTGGGTGGCTCAGTGGATTAAGCCGCTGCCTTCGGCTCAGGTCATGATCTCAGGGTCCTGGGATCGGGTCCTGCATCGGGCTCTCTGCTCAGCAGGGAGCTTGCTTCCCTCTCTCTCTCTCTCTGGCTGCCTCTCTGTCTACTTGTGATTTCTCTCTGTCAAATAAATAAATCTTAAAAAAAAAAAAAAATTAAAAAAAAAAAAAAAAGAAAGAAAGAACCGCCGGGCCTTCATCTTCTAGACACCCCCCTTCTTAACCCTTGACTCTCCCGCTATAAGGATGTATGCCCAGGTCACGTCTCCACAAGTAACCCGATACCTATGCAAGAAACGGGAATGTCAGGACTCCCCCAACCCTCCAATCCCCGAATACCATACCTTATATGGCTGTGAACCTATTCCCTGTCTTAACCCAGATAAAAGACCACCCACTCGAATCCCTCCCGGTGCGACTTCCCAGATTCTCCTCTCCAGAGTCGCAGAATCTCGCCGGAGAACGTTTTTAATAAATCTTGCCTTGTGCCTTCCTTACCTGGTGTCATGTTTATCTTGCCTGTAAAACCTTACAAAAGCCACATACTGGGCGAAGATATCTTCAAGGCACATCTCTGAGAAAGAACGTGTGTCCAAGTACACACAGTACTCTTACAACTCAACCAAAAATAATTTAAGCAGCCCAGTTTAAATACCATACCAATTAAATAATTTAAACACCCTAATTTATGTAACATAATGTTTGGTAGCTTTTCCTACAATATTACTTGCTCATAAAATTTACAAATCACGGGGCGCCTGGGTGGCTCAGTGGGTTAAAGCCTCCCCCTTCAGCTCAGGTCATGATCTCAGGGTCCTGGATCCAGCCCCCGCATAGGACTCTCTGCTCAGCAGGGAGTCTGCTTCCCCTCTCTGTCTGCCTGCCTCTCTGCTACTTGTGATCTCTCTCTCTGTCAAATAAATAAATGAAATCTTAAAAAAATTTACAAGTCACATTTTAAGTGGCTCTGTCTCTTGTATTAGCATTTTGAAAGGGCCAGCAGTTGAAATGCCAGCAGTTGTCAACAACCAACAGAAGTCGTTCTAGTCAAGGAAGGCTTCCCCTAGATGCTCCGGAGGGAGTGGGGGCCCTGAGAGCACTTAGATTTCCAACTCTGGCTTCCAGAACTATGAGAGAAAAAAAAAAAAAAAAAAGGTTGTTTTTGGTCACCCAGCTTGTGGTAGTTCTTCAAAACATCCATGAAAGCTTCTATAGCCACTCAGCTTTCAGACTTCATTCTAAC
The DNA here is from genome assembly GCF_964662115.1 of Mustela nivalis. Lineage (NCBI taxonomy): Eukaryota > Metazoa > Chordata > Mammalia > Carnivora > Mustelidae > Mustela > Mustela nivalis. The sequence goes on from NC_139022.1 coordinate 57,889,535, forward strand.
TTTCCTGACATTCTTGATCATGGATTCACCAAGATGTATGCAGTTCACAGAGGTGATCCTACTGTCTTTATCTCAAAATCACATGGGTTCTTATAAATGCCATCACACATATTTTTGTCTTTGGTATACAGTAATTAGGGTGGTCTAAACTGTAAAATTATGATTGTAGAAGCAGGAGTGATACAGAAGTGCAGCATGTAGAAGGAGACATCGAAAGGAGTCATGGAGAAAAGAGAGCTTTAAAAAAAAATGACATTGGGTGCCTGGGTGGCTCAGTGGGTTAAGCCGCTGCCTTCGGCTCAGGTCATGATCTCAGGGTCCTGGGATCAAGTCCCGCATCGGGCTCTCTGCTCAGCGGGGAGCCTGCTTCCCTCTCTCTCTCTCTGCCTGCCTCTCTGTCTACTGTGATCTCTCTCTGTCAAATAAATAAATAAAATCTTAAGAAAAAAAAAAATGACATTGAAACACAGGGTACAACCAGAATGTGTCAGAGTGTTAACAAATAGAGAAAACAAATGGTTGGTACTCAACACAAAACATGGTACAGAACGTGAAATTAGAGACATATGGCTTCAACTCTCAGCTCTAAATTTTAAGAGTTGTAATAATTTGGACAGTTTGCTTAATCTCTCCGTTTTTCACTTTTCTTATCTGTTAAACACAATAGTGGGCAGCTATCCTTTCTTAAAATTACTGTAGATGAGATAAATAATATAAAATGGTTATTAAAGTTCCTGACTTGTCCAGTGCTTAATAAATTTTAACTATTGTTGTTTTTCTTGTTCTTTTTCTTATCATCCTCGTATATTACTTGAATGAAATAGGTTTTTTCAGGTTCTAACTATAAACCTTCTCAGAGATAAATGGAAGGGAGTAGAATTCAGTCTAATAATGTTCTTGTGTCACATGCTCAAAGAGATTTACTTATAAGCAAGAAACTGAAAATGGACTCATCCTTATTAATAAAACTCACCTAGACAATTGTTTGTTTTAGTATATTATGACATGAATGTGAATTAGAGATCTGAGGTTGGACTCAGGCATACCACAGAAATTTGAAAGGCTGTATTGGCTATATGAAAATCAGTATGTGAGAGAAGTTCCTGAGTGGTCACGGCACTCACAAAGAACTGTGCAATTCAGGCCTCTCATGTTCTAAAATCTGTGAATCCATTTACTTCTTTAGTTATTTTTTACATTTCTGACAAAATGTTTGACCTATGATGTCATTTCATAATTTTTGATCAATTTTTCTTTGCTGTGTTATTGAAAACGACCTTGTCAGATTTCAACCCTCCTTGTTATCTTCTGTGTTTCACCTGATGAATATATTATCAATAGATCATGGGGATGTATGAAGAATTGTCTTCATTAATTTGTCCTTATTTGCTAAAAAAGAAGAAAAATGGTGCATTCTGTGTGTGTGTATATGTGTGTGTTGGAGATAATTTTTACCAATTACTTGAAAATGAACTTAGGCAGTTTTAGTTGTCAGTTTATGGTATATGCTTTTTAAATATAACAGTAAAAAATGCTAAAGTGCATAATTTTACTTTAATGAGAAAGAATTTATATGTATACCTTTTCTCATTTTGTGTTAATGGGTATAATATGAACAAAACACTGTGCATTTAGATAAGAATTTATTCTTTGTTACTTACTTTGTGTGAGGAAGTTTTTCACCTGCAGGTTTTCCAAAAGCTTGAGACACAATTAACTACATAGTTACAATATCACATAAACGACTGGATTCTAATTACCTTTGGCTGGCAAGAAATATTACTGTCTTTTTAAATGACAGTCTTAAATAAACCTGCATTCTCAAGTTTTGTTATTATGGTTATAGTTATATTTTATTTTGTTTTTGAAGTACTCTATCATATTCTATGACTGCCTGCTGCCCTAATTCTGTCCCTTTAGGTCTTGTGGGAAGGGATGAGCCATAGTTCACGGCATTAAAAAAATTATTAATTTATTTATTTTTAAAGATTTTATTTATTTATTTGACAGACAGAGATCACAAGAAGGCAGAGAGGCAGGCAGAGAGAGAAGAGGAAGCAGGCTATCTGCTGAGCAGAGAGCCCGATGTGGGGCTCGATCCCAGGACCCTGAGATCATGACCTGAGCCGAAGACAGAGGCTTCGCTGCCTCTGAGCCACCTCACTGAGCCACCCAGGTGTCTCAATTACTGTACTTATAATGGTAACAATATGCACTACAATTAATATGTATTAAACCAGTGGCTGAACACAGTGAAAAAGAAAATTTCTTAGTTATGTGAGTCACATTTTGTTCAACACAGTCTTTAGGGTTCCTAAACTACAAAATCTGTGTCATCTAGAAAGTAATCTCCCAAATTGCCCCAAATGTTTGACATCAAGTCTGAATTGAAAAGAGAAAAGATGAGAATTTATAGGCCTTTCACAAGCTCTGGTTTGAAATGTATGTTTCACTTCTGCACCATTCTATGGACTAGAACAGGTCACGCAACCCTATGCAAATGCAAGCTAGGGGAAGGCTAGGAAAGAGGTGCCAACTGAGCAGTTCCTGCCCCTTAATCTGTTCCCCTGAATGGAAAACTTGGGCCTGCCACAGCCTGCCATCCAAGGACTTCATATTCACCGACACGCCCTTCCCAACACTCGGAACACAGACTGACCTGATGGATGATGGAGGTTTTCCTCTCCTTATCCCTGCTCCACATCCTGACATTTCATCAGTTGCTGATTGTTTTTTAAAGCTATTTCCCTTTCCATTTTTTAACTTTTATTTTGAAATAAACACACTATTCTAACTGGAGAACTCAACACTCATCTGCCAGTAATGGGTTTATTATATAGCAGGCAGAAAATCAGTAAGGATACAGATGACCGAACAGTACTTTCAATCCATTTGACTTAATTAATGTTTATAGAATATTCCACCTAACTAAAACAGAAGGAACATTTCCTACTTCATCCTGTGAAGTCAGGCCTATTATATACCAAACCAGAAGAAGACATTGCAAGGGGGGGAAAAAAAAGTATTGTCTAAATACACTCATGAACAAAGACCCCCTAAAATTGAAATAAAATATTTGCAAATGAATCAAAAAACTTAAGAAAAAAATTTACACCAAGGGATGCCAGGGATGCGAGGTACGTTCATTAAAAAAAAAAAAAAATACATTTTACACATTAATTAACTATAGAATGAAAACCATATAATAGAGTAATTGATGTAGAAAAAAAGCATTTGACAAAAGCCAATACCTATTTACAATGCAAACTCTCAGCAAACTAGGCATAACTGGAAATTTCCTTGCTTGATTAAAGAAAACACCTATAAAATACCAGCACTTACATGATCCTCAGTGCTAAGAGATCATTTGCATCCCATGATCAGAAACGAGACAAGAATGTCTTCTCTCACCATTTCTAGTCAGTATTTTACTAGAAGTTTTAGTGCAGTAAGACAAAAATTTTTAAAATCATGAAGAAATGTATAATATACACATATATTTTAAATATATATATGAAAGGAAGAAACAAGACTGTCTTTATTTGGAGAGAGAGAGGTCCCTGTAGAAAAATCAAAGAATCTGGCAAAAATCTCTTAAAACTAATAAGTAATTAAAGCACATTCCCAGGAAATATATAAGGTCAATAGAGAAGAGCCATAGTTTCTTACATATTTGCAATACACAACTAAATTGGGTAATTAAAAAAAATCATTTACAATAGCACTAATATAAATGTAAACTATGTATAAATCTAATAAAATATGTATAGGTTCTGTGTGGTAGGAAGTAGGAAACACAAAGGATCTGTATGAATTAAGAGTTATTACATGATTGGGCACCTAGGTGGTTCAGTTAGTTAAGCAGTTAGACTCTTGGTTTGGGCTCCAGTCCTCATTCAATGGATCATGAGATCAAATCCCAGGTCAGGCTCTGAGCTCAGCGGGGAGTCTACGTCAAGAATTTCTCCCTTTGCCCCTCCTCCTACTCATTTGTGCATGTGCACGAGCGCAATCTCTCTCTAAAATAGATAAATCTTAAAGTTATTACATGTTTGCTCTTAGAAAACTAAGTATTAAGATATACATTCTTCCTAACTTGATCTATATTTTCAAACCTATCTCAGTAAAAGTCCTAGCAATCTGTTTTGAGGATACTGATGAACTGATTCTAAAGGTCTATGGAAAGGCAAAAGACCTAGAAGGGTCAACACAATTCTGAAACAGGAAGACAGAGATGAAGGACTCACACTACATGACTTCAAGGCAATTTAAAGTTTTGATAATCAAGGCAGCACGTTATTAGTGACAGAAGAGGCACATAGGTCAGTGGAATATAACAGAGCACACAGACATAGCCTACACAAATTAACTGTTTTTTGCAAAGGCACAAAGTCAATCTAATGGAGGAATGATAGCTTTGCAATAAATGGTGCTGGAAAAACTGGATAACTGTATGCAAGAAAAGGAACCTATACATATACCTTACATTGTACACAAAAGTTAAGACAAATTGGGGGCACCTGAGTGGCTCAGTTGTTGGGCATCTGCTTTCAGCTCAGGTCATGATCCCAGGGTCTTGGGATCGAGTCCTGTATTGGGCTCCCTGCTCAGAGGGAAGCCTGCTTCTCCCTCTACCACTCCTCTTATTTGTGTTCCTTCTCTCTCTGTCTCTCTCTCGCTCTGTCAAATAAATAAAATCTTAAAAAAAAAAAAGTTAAGACAAATTGGATTGTAAACCTAAAAATAAAATGCAAAAATATAAAACTTCCAGCAGAAAACATAACAAAAAAATTGGTTTGCTTTGTCAATAAGTTTTTATATACCACACTAAAATCAGGATTTCTGACAGAAAAAATTGATAACTTGGACTTTTAAAAAAGCCACTGCTCTAAAAAAGACAATGTTAGAAGAGGAAAAGCCACATACTGGGAGAAGATATTTTCAAGGCACATCTCTGATAAAGAATGCATGTCCACAGTACATACAGTACTTACAACTCCATCAAAAATAATTTAAAGAGCCCAGTTAAAAAATAGGTAAAAGAGCTTACCAGATACCTCACAAAAGAAAATATATAGATGGCATGTATGCATTGAAAAAGGATGTTTGACATCATCCCTTAATAGGGAACTACAAATTTACACAAGAGGAGACACCACTATCCACATATTTGAATATCTAAAATCCAAAAATAGATGATACAAGTTGCTGCCAAGGATATGTTGTATCAGAAACTTTCATTCAGTACCAGCGGGAATGAAATATGATACACTTTCAACACAGTTTGGAAGGTTTTTTTCAAGCAAAATATAGTTTTACCATATGATCCAGTAATGATTCCCCTACTTACTTACCCAACTGGTTTGAAAAGTTATGTCCTGGGATGCCTGGGTGGCTCAGTTGGTTGAAAAGTTATGTCCTTACAATACCCTGCATGTGAATATACATATTTATAGCAGCTTTATTTATAGTCACACACAAGAAAAGAATCAACAAAGATGTCCTTGAAAAAGTGGACAGACTGTGGTACATCAATATAATGGAATACTACCCATAGATAAAAAGGAATGACTTATCAATCTATGCAGAGTTGGGTCAATGTAAATGCATTTTGCTAAGTGAGGGGTATCTGGTTGCCAGTAGTCTAAGCATCTGGTTCTTTGGTTTCAGATCAGGTCATGATCTGGTGGTCATGGGATCGAGCCCCCTGCAGGCTCCACAGTGGGTATGGGGTCAGCTTCAGATTCTCTGTCTCGGTCCCTCCCCATTTCCCCCCGCTCATGCTCACTCTCTCTCTCAAGTAAATAAATAATATCTAAAAGAAAAAAAATTTTTAAAAATGCATTTTGCTAAGTGAAGAAAAGCAATGTGAAAAGGCTACTCATTATATGATCCCAATTACATAATATTTTGGAGAGGCAAAATTACCAAGACGGTGAGAAGATCAGTTGTAGCCAGGTGTTTGGGGATGGGACTGAATATATGAAGTACACTTGAAATTTTAGGGGACTGAAATTATTCAGTAAGATGTGATACTTGTGAAAACATGCATTTATCAAAACGCAGAACTTGGTAGCGCAAAGAAAGAACTTTAATGTACACTAATTTTAAAACAACAGAATTTGGGGCACAACTTCCCTCCCAAACATATATAATGACAGTCCTACAAGAGAAAAAGCATTAGACAAATTCCAATTAAAGGCCATTCTTTACATTAGTAACCCCCAAAACTGTAGAAGCCATTCACTGAGAACAAGGAAGTCTGAGAAATTATCATGGCCAGTAGGAGACTAAAGAGATATGACTGCTAAATACACTGTGATGTCATGAATGTGATCCAGCAACAGAAAAGGAAGTTAGGGGAAAACTACGGCAATCTAGATACAGTATAAAGTCTAGTTAACAGTACCATTAGTATTAGTACATTAGCTATGACAAATGCCCTGTACTAATGTGAGATTTTACTAACAAGGGAAACTGGATTTGGTTTCTGTTGGACTGCGACAATTTTCACAAATTTTATATAAATCTAACACTATGATATAAATTTTTAAGTAATATATTTTTTAAAACCCTGAAAATTGTGTTTTTTAACTGGTTCTGAGTAACATCATCAGGGCAATTATTACAAACTGAAGATGCTTTCCAATGAACAAAGACATCCTCTAATTGAATACATACAAACTAGTGATCCATTCTGCTCTATCTGGAAGGTTCATTTTAGATGATTAATTAGTACAAGGATTATGAACTCCTTTTTTCTAATATTTAATATCTCCTGAATTTCCTTTGAGGATGCTGTTATGTGAAGTTCTGCCTAGAAAGTTATGTTAGTTCTTTGCCTGGCAAGCAATAAATTGAGTTTTTCTTTTCCTGTTTCTTAACCTCCTCCTCCTCCTCTTCTTCCCCTACTAACCTCTTTCCCTTTTCTCCTTTCACTCCCTCCTCTCTCCTATTTTTTTTTCTCCTCTGCTAGTCCCTGTCTTAGCTTCCGACATACCTTTGTTTCTTTCATTTACCAGCCATTATTTACCTTATTATGCAATGCAACCACCATTGAATGTACTCACAGCTCAGCACATTATGAAATATACCCATATAATTATGCTATGCTTTTTCTTGATCTGCTTGAAATACATAAATAAAATTAAGGTACAAAGTGTTCTTTTTTTTTTTTTTTTAAAGATTTTATTTATTTATTTGACAGACAGAGATCACAAGTAGGCAGAGAGACAGGCAGAAGAGAGAGGAGGAAACAGGCTCACCACTAAGCAGAGAGCCTGATGCAGGGCTTGATCCCAAGACCCCAGGATCATGACCTGAGCCGAAGGCAAAGGCTTAACCCACTGAGCCACCCAGGCACCCAAAAAGTGTTCTTTTAACCAGCTTCTTCAGTGGTAACAATGTTCATGGATATGTTTCTTCAGTTAGTACTTGGTACTGTGGATTAAATATTATGTTGTAATAACCTGTTAGAAGGCTTCATTTGATGTGGATGTGAATGAACCCACTAAGTGAGGGTTTTCTATCCTTGTTTTAAAGAGTCACATTTTATATCATTTCAGACTTCCTGACAAGCTGGCTCTCTCCTTCTTGCAGAATATCCTAGGGTCCCTTTTATTTTTTAGAAATATCAAGATTAGAACATTATAAAGGTATTTTTAGTAATAATCAATATCTTGGCTTCAACTACATCCCATTGAGAGAGAGCTGACCTTAGGTAAAATTGTGTTGTGAGCCATTTACTTAGCTGCCATACTATTTCACTGTGCACAGGTATCAGAGTGGTCCCCAGAATAAGTTTTTTTTTTAAAAATAATGAATTAAGTATTGAATGGAGCACTGTTTATTGCATAAACAATGAATTTTGGAACACACACACACACACACACAAATAAAATTAAATTTAAAAAATTAAGGTTCATAGTCTGGCAATGACGAAGTAGGTTACTGAAGATTGATTTTGTGGGAGTTACATCTCTGTACCTCAAATTTATAACTCCAAAATAGGAATAATTTTCCCTAATAGTTTTGTGTGTGTGAGCATTAAATTTGGTAATTTGTATAAAGGATCAGAAGATTGCCCCTGTACAATCATAGACACTTGAAAATCGCTGCTGTTCTAGCTAGAGGATTCTTCAATACAATGCCACACAAATGCTCTAATGAAATACACTATTTTGACTAGAACAGATTATTCACACTTCTGTATTTATTCATTCATTCTTATGGCACAGGTAGTGAGAAAGATGGTTACATCTAAAACTTTGTAATAAATTGCACATATGAAGCAAGACCTTAGTAAAGGGCTCCTATATAATAAACACCATTAGTAACCTGGGAAACATACATTTAGGAGAGGGAAAATGGGGATACCTGAAAATGGATTTAGAGAGTGTAATACTGGGCTCAGACTCATCTCTCTGCTAATTTACTATACAAGAACTCACATATTCTGGACCATACTTAGAAGCCTTAGGCATCCATGTGTGGAAGTGTGAAAGGTGGATGCTGAGAAGTCCTATGTGTATGACATTAGATTTGCTGTGATCAAAAAAGAAGAAAGGGGCACCTGGGTGGCTCAGTGGTTTAAAGCCTCTGCCTTTGGCTCGGGTCATGATCCCAGAGTCCTGGGATCAAGTCCCACATCAGGCTCTCTGCTCAGCAGGGAGCCTGCTTCCTCCTCTCTCTCTGCCTGCCTCTCTGCCTACTTGTGATCTCTGTCAAATAAATAAATAAAAATCTTTAAAAAAAAGAAGAAAAAAGTTAAGAAATGGAATAAGTTTTAAAAATATGGAAATTACAGATTTGAAATAATGTGAAATTCATTTTAGATAGTAAATAATAGTGTTCTTGCTCAAAAATATTTTTAATTTAATTTGAACTAATTTTAACCAGCTTCATTTTAATATTTTATTCCATTTTATTCTCAATCTATATGATAAATAAGGTCTTAATATCCTAATTATTAATAACTTTTCAGCCTTTCGCTTACATCTTTGCCTGAATATGTAAGCAATATTTTTCTTTCTTTCCCTGTTTATCCCTATCCTTATTGTATTACTTTACAATTTCTATGTGCTAGATAAATCTTTAGAGGAATTATAACTAAGCTCTTTTCTGATGTTCTAATCTAGGCAAACCATTCAGTTTTCTTTTATTTTTACTTTATGGATTTACAAAAGTCTGAATTTTCTATTAATTGTATGTTTTGTTATCTCATGCCATTTCCTTCTCCTAGGTCATTAGCAGTGAAATTGCCTAAAACTAGATACCTATCTGAGTAACATTTCTCTCAGGTATTATCCATTTTAAAGCATTTTGTCTGCCGGAAGCCCTTTACCACCTAAAATTTCCTAAATTGTTTTCAGTGCTCTTGCCATGATTCCAAAGTCCTGACCTCCTAAATTGGTCTTTTGTATGCTGTTGTGTGTTGAAAGTACTCTAAAAACACAGTCGGATCAGCCCTTGGATTTCTCCTTCTGACTCTGTGTTCTGGCTTTAAAAATTGTCAGATTTATTAGGCACTCATCCTTCCTTTTGTTATGCTAGCTGTGACTATTTTTAATCAACCTTTTTTTCATATTAAGAACTCTGTGGATGTGGCTATAATTGACACTTCTAAAATGCCCTTCTTCAAAAACTTCTTTCGATTTTAAATGGTGTCTCAGTGATTTCTTACAGCATTGTGGCCTCTGATTTCCCCTTCACCAGTGTGGAAGTGTTGGGTTTGCCATGGTGGAGATCTGGCAGGGAAGAATGGAGGTGAAAAATGTGGTCTAACCATGAGTGACCAGGAGTAGAATCAAGGCAAGATAGGCGTTAACTTGAATCTACTACTCAGGGCAGCATGAGCCTGACAGAGACTGGAAGCTGTGTCTTCCAGAAGGGCCAGGCAGGGAGAGCACCCATGGCAGAGCCAGAGTAGTACAGGTGGCCAAAAACCTTTAAGGGCTGCTTTTCAGAAGTGTCTCTAGACTCTTCCACAGATGTTTTCTAGCTGGTAGTCAAAGGATCTGGTATCCATTGATTCTTTTCCATCCACAGGCATTTGAGGTGTTCCTAAATCATTCCATTTGAGTTGGACTCAGGAAAATTTTGTGATCCCACACCTTCCTGGTTACAATAAACATTGATTACTACTGAATAATAAAGGAAAAAGGAAAAAAAATTATTTCACACCAGAAAGAGGAAAAATCTCCTGGTCCTGAATACAGACACTACACAGTGTTAAAGGTGACGAACTTCTTAATGTTGATGGCGGTAAAGTTCTAAAGTGTGAAATGTGAAATACTATGGTCCCTCCTAACCCTAGACCGATGAGGAGATGGGAAGGAAATTAAAAACAAAACATACCTAAACAGATAATGTGTCCATGGGGTTCTGCCAGCCCTTGGCTTTAGGGCCTATCTCAGGACTGTAGATCATAGAATAGAGCCTCTCTGTTTGGGAGCAAATTAGTTTTGGGGAGGGTCAGAACGATATTTTTGAAGTAAGCCATTCTTTATTTCTTCCATAATTCTGTTTCCAGGGTTTATTTTCTTTATGAGAATGCAGTGAGTAGGGAAAGGGTTAGTGTATAGGCAGCGAGAGATAGGATGCCCCTGACTAGATCTGAGGGATTTTCAGGTATGTAGATATTGAGATAGAACCAACAGACTTTGGGGAAATTTAGGCCAACCTATCCCAATTTCAAGGGTTGAAAGGTTTTTCTAATAATTACATTGTAACCACAGAAAGTAAAATAACCACAAAAACTGATCAGGCCTCAGAGGAAAAGTTCACTATGAAGATTAACCAAACTTAGCAATATCTAACTGTAGACCACAGATGTCACAGAAACAAAGACTTGCGCACAATGTGTAAGCATCGTGTCTCGTTCCACGCCACTGACCTAACCACAGGAAAGTTTCCTGCTAAAGTCCTAATAAAAGGCCAGAGATAAAAAGCCCTTGCTGGAAACCTGGTAGGGACTCCTCTTCCTCTGTATCCTCACATGATAAACTCTATCGCTTTGCTCACTCTCCTTTGTTGGAGAGATTCATTCTTCAACTCCATGAGACAAGAACCTTGCTCTCCTGCTTTCAGTAGTTGGGTTCAAATTGCATCCGGGTGGAAAAGTCAGAAGACTGGAAGCTGGGAGTCACAGGTTGGGAGATAAAGAAATAAATTTCAAATTGGGTAGTTGGGTAGTTTCAGTAGTTGGGTTCAAATTGCATCAGGGTGGAAAAGTCAGAAGACTGGAAGCTGAGAGTCACAGGTTGGGAGATAAAGAAATAAATTTCACAGATATTTATTCTATATAAATAACTGATTGTTACAAATATTAATGGATACATACACACACCTACACACACTCACTCTCCTTATTTTCACAGTAAAACAGATGAGGAATTAGCTGAGTAACTGAGGCCAAATTGACCCAAGAGAATATTTTACCATCTGGAAATGATCTTTTGATTACTAAAACTTAAATGTTCCCTTCTCATTTATTAAGACAGATAGTGTTACCTTACAGATTATCCTGTTAAATCCAAAAGACAGTATCAGAAATAACATTTTATAAGAAAGGAAGTGGGTGCTGTCTTACCAGTCTTGTCTGTATTCTTCCTTTGATCAAGTTTTGTATGATGTGTGGTTTTTCTTCTTTATTTTATTTAACAACCCATGGAAAAGTTCCTTCTCTAGCTTTTCAAAATATTATAATGAAACTATTAATTTATGAAAGCATTAAACTCTAACATAATCAGAAATATTTGTATGCCCATGACATTTTGTAACACTTTAAAATTATAATGTATATACTTATATATATGAGATCACTTAATTTCTTTGCATCTGAGCATATGGCCATTATAATTGCTTAAGTCAACTAGTATTTTTTGAGGAATCACATTGACCACAGTTCCGTGATAAGCAGAGTAATAACCTAAAAACTGTACTTTTAGCCTGAAATATTAAAATGATTTTAAAATCCCTAGAATATGGTTTGGACATTGGAAGAAAAAGGTGACTATATAATCCAAGTTGGGTATATGCAACAATTATTTACATTCTAGAATAATTTTCTTATCTCATCATAGATGCACATTTTGAGTAGTACATTCTAGACAGTAATTTGTAAAAATCAAATAAAATGATTCTCCTCTGTCCTCTTCTACCCAAGTTTAGTGCTTGGAGGACAAAGATAACTTTTGAATCATCCCCCTTGAAAACTCTCATTTAAAAAATTTATTTACATTTGCTGGAAAGCTTAATTGTTTCTCATGTGGAATATTTGTAGAAAACCAGAGGCATGCTAATAGAACTCTTTTCTATGGTTATGTAGCAAAAATGAAAATTTTTTAATGTCTAAAATAAACTCAACATTTCTTTTTAAGAAAAAAATAAAAAATTAAAAAAAAAAAAGAAAAATGCTTACAGAGTAAATACATGTCATTAATGATTTGTGAATGTGTGTGCTTTGCAAAATGAGTTTAGCAGGGCTCTCCAGTTCTATCTATAAAGAACATACAGCAAGAGTGGTAATAAATATAGAATTTTTTATGATTTCTGTAATTTAGAGGAAAGACAAAAAACAGTCTCTGGTTTTGTGTGCTAATTAGCACCTCTATTATACCATTAGAGCATAAAATGCTCTAATGGTAACACTGTGGGAAATTATTTAGTTTTTATCAACTAAAATGATATTTGGGTGGTGTCACTAAAAATAGAAACACTATATTAGGTCTTCCTTTTGCAGCAGCTCAAAGCATGTCTGCCCAAGTGTAGCTTTCTGTGGATACCTGGACTGGAATGTGCATTTATAATCTTGTAATTCAAATTACTTAAGTGACTGAATGTTGTTCATTCAATTATTCTTAGGGAGCTGAGAAAGGGGAATGTCTAAAGGAAAGAAAGCTGAATGGAAGAATGAAAGAGGAGTTGGAAATTTCTACTGGAGGGGAAGAAAATAATTCTCTCTCTACTCTTCTAGGTTCTTGGCTGAGACCCTGGTATAATAAGAGATTAACAGGTGAAAAACCAACAGAAGTTTAACAACTTCTATACCTCTTGCATACTAGGAAGATACCTAGGAAAAGTGAGTTACTCCCTGTAAAGGCCCAAGCCACCATCTTTCATACCATCTCCAGTGAAAGACAAAAGAAAGATGTTGAAGGAGGAGGAATCCAGTAATGGAAGGTTATCAGGCAAAGCACAGTAAACAAAGGTAAGGTTGTTATGCAGGTTTAATTCCATGACTCTCCATTTATTACAGTTTCTAGAGATTTGGTCATATTCCTTTTCTTGTTACCTGGAAAGAGACATTCTTACAAATGGAGATTCTCCTTATAAATGTAAATGAACCTTACAAAAGGGTGCCTTTCACTTTTTCTGAGCTTCTCCTATGCTGGCTGTTTCTTAAAAACAGCCCGCTGAAAAATATGCTAAAGAAGCAATAGTTATTATTATACTTATTAATTGTTATATTTTGCTTCCCTTTACTATCCTGTCTTATTAAGGAAGGAGTTGGTGACTTCTTTTTCTTTTGTTCCTCCTTAGTCCTACAGTTTTTTTGGTTTTTGTTTTTTAAATCTGGAGGTACACATTTGGGAATCAATACATAGGCAGCAGGTAAATTTTTTTGAGGATTTTATTTATTTGATTTGTTTGACAGAGGAGAGAGAGAGAGGGTATTCCCAAGCACAAGCAGGTGGAGTGGCAGAGAGAGGGAAAAGGAGAAGCAGACTCCTTGCTGAACAGGGAGCCAGACTTGGGGCTTGATCCCAGAACCCTGGGATTATGAGCTGAGCTGAAGGCAGATGCTTAACCCACTGAGCCACAGGTGGCCCAGTCCTACAGATTTGTAAGGAACCAAACTCTGCCACCATCAGGAATGAGCTTGGAAACAAATTCTTCCCCAGAACATCCCCAAAAGAGCTCTTCCTAAGTGACATCTTGGCTTTGGCCTTGGAACAGCCTAAGGAGAGAACCCAAGCCTGCCCACCCAGACTCCTCCCTCACCTACAGAACTGGATCAGAATTGGCGAGTGTTGATGTAAGCCAGTAAATTTGCAGTAATTTGTTATGCAACAATAGAAAACTAATAAAGATGGATATGAATGACATGTTCTTGCTCTGAACTTTGACAGTTAAATGTATACCCTGTTTTCTCAGATGACATTTCCCAATTATTACTATCCCCCCACATTTTGTAAAGAGTTGTGAGAGTCCTTGATATTTTTGAAATACTCTCCCATTGGGGAAGTGAACTGATGTGGTATGTTCTTGACAATTGTAGTAAACACTGGTTGTTTTTAAAATGCTTATGATAAGCTTAGAGTCTGGAAAATTGCTCTTTAACTTGATGGGGTATTTTTTATCCTTTTCGATAAGATACTAATTTGCATCCTTTTGAAACTCTTCAATTCAAATCATAAATGCTCATTATACTTCTTCATTGTAAGCATGATCAAGACTTATGCATGCCTATCTTTAGCACCTCTTGAAATGGCTACAGTCCTTTGAACAAACTAAGTACTGGAGAAAACAAGGACTGTATTTCCCTGCATCTTGTTTTCAAAGATGGATGCACTCTTCAATAGCAAATGCCAAACAAGCTGAACAGTTTCAAGGGCTCTGTTGATTGAAAAACATTATCAGATAGTACTTTGTGAAGCAGGCCCTCCTAAATGTGGATGCAATGTTATTTGAATGAGAACCATCTCCTAGTTAAGATTAACAAAGAACTGGCATAATAAAAACAAATCTTATTATAAAAGAAAAGTGTGTGTGTGTGTGTGTGTGTGTGTGTGTGTGTGTGTGTGTTTACTTTGAGGACCAGATGCATTCATCACCATAACAAAAATGACCTAGAAATGTCAAGGACAACAATTCTTAGGCACTGAGTACTCTAGAAAATGATTGCTGGGAACAAGTTTTTTTTTTAGTGAATTTTTTCATTGTTTTAAATTTAGTTGTTCTGTCTCTTGTGTTATCTCCCCACTATTTTAATTTCTACAGTTGTTAAAATGACATGTCTAGCTTATTGATTCAGTTTGTATAGATTTATAAAGCATAGATTTACAGATAAAATCTATAAATATTATAGTTTAAACGTACTCAAGTTTTTAAAAAAATTAAGATAGAAGGGTAAGGATCTGGGTATTGAGTTCATATATGGTTGCGATGCTGCCTTTTAAATCAGTTAAACATAAAACAAATCAATGAAATCATTATCCCATTATATGTGTGTGTGTGTGTGTGCATGTATATATATATATGTGTGTGTGTGTGTGTATAAAAATATGTGTGCATACTTTTTCAGATTTGTTAGTTTCAGTGTTAAGAGGGTTTGCCTTTCTTCAGTATTTAGGAAATAACTGAAATTTGCTTGGAAGAAAGAGAAAAATATATTTGTAAACACTAATCAATTTAATTTTTCATTTTCTTATATTAAGGAGACTTTGTAATATATGTTTGTGCCCATTTTATGGATGAAAACAGTAAAGCTTATTTAGACTGTGAAAGTTGGGAAGTTTCAGCAAGGGGACCTATCATGTCCTACCACTCATGATCAATCGCAGACCCAATAGAAAGAGACAGACTTGATTTCCCATAGACTTGGCCTTGCACATATATACTCATGATGTGGGAAACAAAGGCAGAAGAGAAATTTTTACATTTCCTTACTACTTACAGCCCACTGACAAGTCCTTGAAACAGGCAGTGACACTCCTCTAGGGATTCAACTGCCTCCACTATTAATACTTTGCTAAGGGCAAAAAGCAATCTTAGTCTGACCCCCATATAAAAATTCCTTTTGGAATTTCCTTTATCTCTATTTTTTTTTTAAGATTTTATTTATTTATTTGACAGATGGAAATCACAAGTAGGCAGAGAGGCAGGCAGAGAGAGAGGGGGAAGCAGGCTCCTTGCGGAGCAGAGAGACCGATGCGGGGCTCGATCCCAAGAGCCTGGGAATCATGACCTGAGCCGAAGGCAGAGGCTTTAATCCACTGAGCCACCCAGGCGCCCCAAATTTCCTTTATCTCTAAACCCCCCAAGATAAGTGTTGGGAATCATCCCCCAAGTATATAGTCCACTGATATACATCTAAAGGGTTTCATCACTAAGAACTTAGAAGACAGTAATAAGTGAACTTTTCCAAACAGTAGCTAGTCTCTTTAAGGTCCTGGAAACCTTGCTTCCAAAAATTCCTTTGAGATTTATGCTAAGCCTAACCCTCTCCCATATCAAAGTCCACTCCTCAGTACCCCAGTACAGCTCTTTCTGCCACGGGTCCTGTTCCTGTTCTTTAATAAAACCACCTTTTTGCAACAAATACATCGCAAGAATAATTTTTTGTTGTCATCTATGAACCCTAAATTTCTTTCCCACATCACTATTATACTACTTCAGTGGAAGAAGAAATGCTTTTTTCATCCCCTCTGGGCAAGAGCTCAGCCAGTGAAAAGCTACCACATTCCTAACTCTCAGTTTATTCTAATGGAATTTTAGTTCTTAATATCCCTCCCAGGTTACCCCTCTCTCCTTAAAAAGCATACAGTCTTCTTTGTTCCCCAGAGTTTCCTACAGTTTTGCCGCGACTGTGTCATTACTGACAAAAATGAATAACCTATCTCTAGTCATGAGGAAATGTCAATGAAACCTCAAATTGTGAGACAGTCTACACAACAACTAGCCTATACTCTTAAAAAATATCAAAGTTAAAAACAAAGAAAGGTTGAAGAAATATTCTATATTAAAGAAGAATAAGTTACAATGATAAATTTGCATTTTAGAATCCACAAAATGGAGGCTGCCTCCGTTGCTCACCCACATCCCAAATCCAAACTTGTACACCTGCACATATGGGAAACACCTGTCAAGGAATCCTAACATATACTCATCACAATCTTCCAGTTATTTCAGGATTTTCTTTTCCTTCGATGCTGGCAGCTCTTGGTCACATTGCTTCAAAGAATGAAGAGGCAGACCAGATGAAGAGGGATGGGCAGCAGAGCAAAATTTATTGAGTATAGTAAAGTGATAGTACAAAGCACTCAAAAAGGGAAGGAACCTGAGAGGGTTATCACTGGAGTTTCTAAGTCTAGGGGGTTTTATGAGATTGGTGGCAGGCTGTTTTAATCTGATTAACCCTCCAAGTGCCTGTCACCTAATCAGGTTTTTGCCGATGTACTTACTCATCTACTTATCAGGTAGTTGTTTTCATGGGAAAGGGTGGAGGGCTTCTCTCAGGGTGGTGTAAATTACAGGATGGGGTCTTTTTCCTTTTAAGGATAGTTTCTTCTTTGGGGCAGGGGAGGATGGCTTGCCCCTACCTGCCTTTCTTCTGACTATCCTCCATTACAATTCAGCTTTAGCTAGATTACCTTGCCCTAGAAAATAGGACCTCTGATGCAACCATGCCCTATCTCTGCATTGCCTTTTCTAATGCTCTGTAAAATTCACTCATGCCCCAAATTCCTTAAGAACAGTACTTTATTGCTTGTGAGGCACTGTACTCCCCCAATCCATTGACTGTTTTCCCTTGAATAAAAGATATCAAAGTTTCTGAGACTAACTCCTATATGAACGTGAGTGTACCTACAGAGATCTTTTGGTTCAGTTCTTCTTTAGCCACTCTCTGGGATCTTGTAAGCTTCTCCTGGACTGAGCTCCATTTCTTTTGTTCTCTGAGCTCTTCAAGTTGTTGTTTGTTTGTTTGTTTTCCATAATTCCTCTGTGTGGAAAACTCTGGAGTCTGAGAGACTCTAGATTTCCACAGGGTAGATATTGGGACAGGAGAGATTCCAGACTTTCACGGTGAGATTTAAAGGTTTCAAGAGTTGTGTGAAAGCAGCCAGAAATACCAAATCTGATGAAATTAGGGAAGATTATTTCAAGAGAAAATTATAGCTATGCCTCAGTCTAAGAAACAACACGATAGTTGTGAGGGGACCCACAACTCACAACTGCCTCAAGGTCAGTCCAGAGCATAAACTGCTAGGGGTCTTGGGGAAATAATTTAAGACAAGAAAATTGGATAGTTTTGGACTAAGGCATATCAAAATCTAAGTAGGCTTAAATCAGAATATCAACAGCCATTAGGGTGTTTGCCACTATAAAGAAATCTTCTCATGAAAGGATTAAGAGATCTGTGGCTATGGGAATCTCAGAAGTCAAAGCCACAAAATTGGTGGGCATGAGTCAGGCTCTTAAACACTATTAGAGTGCTCACTGTCTAACTTTAAGACTTCCGTGTCAGATAAATTGGTCACAGAACAAAATAAATTGACACTAGGTCACCCACTAACATCAAGAATGTTTCTGTGTAACAGGTATATGGTAAAAAAACACAAAATCATCAACTCTGTGCATATCCCTATCAGGTGTTATTTCTGCTCCAGAGACAGACAGCCATGAGCATGCTATGAAGGCACACACACCTTGTGTCTTTCCACAATGTCAGCTTAATTCAATCAAAAAACAAAGTCAAATCACAACTATAAAGCAGGCTCAGGGTTCCAAATTTAATGACCATTCTCCATGTGAATAATCTTGGTTTCTTACATGGCACACAAAGCAGGACAGCAGACAAACCGCACAACAAACAAGATAACAGAAGGGTGCCGGAAGTGAATGAACCAAAAGCAATGTTAGTCTGTGGGCATGAAGTTGAGATAAGGCCTTGGTCTGGTCCAGGTCAGCTCTTGGCACTTGCTGCTTCTGATCTTCAAGTGGTGAAGGATCTCAGTTCTATTCGGTGATAGGGCAGAGCATTCGGTGGCGTTTGCCTTTATTAAGTGGTCAGACATAGAGAGGTCAGATCTGAAGAGTTTGACAGTTTGCTGCCAAAATCCTTGCCTTTTCAAAGGGATTTAGTTGGCTTTGTGTCTCTGCAGACCTCCTCTAGTTCTGCAAGTTATTAGTTCTGAGGTGTCAGCTGACATTGGACCAAGCAATATTTCCTAGCTGCAGTACCTTAACTGCTTGTGTCATTGCTTTACATAGATAGGCTCCTGCTTGACATGAGAGACTCCATTTTTCTCTCTACAGAGACCCAATGCTTAGCTGAAGAAATGGAGTCCTCAAGTTTCAGAGGACCTACTTATTTTGTATCTGAGAACTGTAGTCCCAGAAGCTGCAGATATCTACAAAAATGGCAAAATCTTACAAAGACAAGCTAGAATTTCAATGGCCATTATGGGCAATGTTCCAATTACATAAGGTCATTCATTTAGGAAGTATACTTGAAAGCATTGGTTCTCAAATCAACAAACAGAGTGGGATATTGATTTTAACTGGTATGTAGAAGACTCCAAAAGTCTTCAAGATTCCAAAATAGACTCCCTGAAAGATTCATTGTAAAAAGACTAATGAAAAATTAAAGACACAAGAGGGGCAAAGAAAAAAAAAAGAAGAAAGACTGTAACACTAACATGACTCCTACTACTACCCTCTATCTTTCTTTACTTGAATACTTATTCTATTAATCTTCCATCTGAATTGACTCCCACACTGAAGACACATTGACACGGTAAGTAAAATCTGCTAAGTTAGTGCCCTTAAGAGTTGTAATAGCTCCAAGCCCAGAACCTAAAACACCTGGGCTTCTCCCATTGTACTTTCCCAGGGGTCCATCAACAAAACACTGTCCCAGAAATCAGTGTCTCATTCTCAATCAAGTAGGATATTAGAAAAAGATTGTCTTCAAAGGTTTTGTCAACTCTTTCCACACTAACTTGAATGCCCCTCTATCAATCCTTGAAGGAGGGCCTCCTTAAATGGCTCCCTTCATAGAGTTGAAGAGGTTACAAAAGGGCAGGGGGACTGTCTAGTAAAATACTATCAGTTATTCCCTTAAACACCAGAAGGCAAAGTAAAATTAAAGTTAATGGAAAACATTGCCAATGTTCTGGTAGATCTCAGGGCTACAATTTCTACTTTAAACGCCATTCACTCCTGATCCTACAGATGGGATCCTGGGAAAACTGGCAGAAGCCATCAAAGGGTCAGAATGTTCACCAGAGTCAGCTCTTCCGAATCTCTGTAGCGCCCAGTCAAGAAAGGAAGGTAAAACGAAATGCTGTCCTTTGGTTTCCACATTCAGACTCTTGTGAATTTCCTTTTCGAGTAGCCATTGTTGTTGATCTTTTTTCTCCCAGTGACAGCTATTTCCTTCATGTTTGTCTCCTTTTGTGTCCTGAGTACTTGGCTTGGTTTTCTGCCTGCCTGGGGCATGTAGGTGGTCAGGATTTTGTCTTTTCAAGTGGCTAAACTCTCAGGTAAGGGGCCCCCAAAATATGGCCAGACAGAAATACAGGTTGCACTCCAACAACTCCTAGGTTGTGCTGCCTAGACTCCTACCAACTGCTGCCAGCTCTCTGGGGAGTTGTCTAAGTCTTTTCTTGGACTATCTTTGGGAGTAGCTTTGGATCTTAGGAGGAGAGTACCTTTTGTACCTCTTTGGGGAAGTTTCTTTCATCCGTGGGGTTATTCAATACTGTTACAAATATTGGTTTGTACTTCCTAAAACCTGATGAGATAATTGAAAGGATTTTTAAAGTATCTCTATGGTCAAAAGTTGGCCCAATTGGAAGTTGATATTCAGAGGCTAATAGGTATGTTTTGTTTTAGGCTTTCTCCCCTAAGGTAAATGAAATGACACACCTAAAGGGAAAGAAAAACATTCCAAAGATAAGGAACTCTAAATCAGGAACTTAAGAGTATTTTGATTTCCATGTTAGTGGAAGATCTTCTCCCTGATCTAAAGAAGAAAACTTGGGATTAAATGGGTGGGTCAGCTCTTTGAGGTCATTCAGACTATAACCTGATTCTTTGAGGAATTAAAAACAACTATCTTTTTCTTACAAATTGAGTCGTTGCAAGAACAGGAAAAGTCCAACTATCTTTTATCTATCCCCAAGCCTTCCCTTTCATCTCAAAAGACTTACAAGTATTGTAAAATTCTAGATTTAGGAACCAATGGCCCTCTTGGAGGAACTTAAATTCTTTTCCTAGGCCTTTGAGGTGTAAATGTTCTCCTCTAACTTGTCTAAGAACTCTTATCTAGGCCATGTCTTTGAAATACAGACTTCAGGGAGGTAAAGCTTAACCAAGGAGAAAAAAAAAAATGTTATTTGGAAACTAAGAGAATAAAAAAAAAATCTTTAAAGTCTTTTACACAAATATTAGTAAAAATTGAAGCTACCTGAACAGATAACCTTAACTTACACCATCTTCCAGAAGCACAATTTGGCTCCACCTATTCTTTTTTTTTTTTTTTAAGATTTTGTTTATTTATTTGTCAGAGAGAGAGAGAGAGAGTGTACACAGGCAGACAGAGTGGCAGGCAGAGGCAGAGGGAGAAGCAGGCTCCCTGCCGAGCAAGGAGCCAGATGTGGAACTCAATCCCAGGACGCTGGGATCGTGACCTGAGCCGAAGGCAGCCGCTTAACCAACTGAGCCAACCAGGCGTCCCTCCACCTATTCTTTTTATAAACTAGTGCATTTTACTTTGTCATACCATTTTGGGGCTAAACTTTTAAAACAAAAACTTCTAAGATTTCTGTATATGTCTCTTTGTGCATGTTTATGTATGTCTATGGTATATGCTGGATAGTTACTTGGTGCCAGCAGACCCTAAATGCCCCTGTTATCTTGAGAGTGTAGAGATATAGTCCTCCATCTATATTCCCATCAAGCACAGTTTGGAGAAGGTGTTGTTCAGCATTCAAGGTCTGAGGTTCTGGGGGTGGTCAACCCAGCACATCTCCCTTTTGATGGAGATCTCCCTTGATCTCCTTGGAAACACTGGTCACAGGAGCAGGGGAAGGGCCAAGGATAGTCGCTAGATTCAGTTGCTATGCTATAAAAAACATGCTGAACATAGATCCCACAAGCAGATGCTTTGTGCAGTCAACCACTCCTGGACTCTCTGTACGTAAGTTCCCCCCATAAACCTATGTCTCAGTTGCTGTCTCTGGGTCTTTTCTTTGACCTTCCTGGACCATCACTCACCCTTAGAGTCTGCTGGGGTGTGGCATCACAGTAAGTATGTTACAGATGTATAATATTTTTCTACCTCTGAATGGCACTGCCAAAATGAATTTTTAAAGAGCTTTATTTAATTGGCTTAAAAAATTAAACATTTATAATCTTTGAACATGAAAAAATAAAATAAAATTAAGATGTTAAAAAAATTAAACATTTATATAAATCAAATATGCTCTCAGAAATACAGTAACTCAAAGGTTTTTCAAGTTCATATGGCCTAGTATAACCTTGGATAAATAAAAGCTAGTATAAGTTTATTTTTCTAATTAATATGGCAGTGTCTTTAAAGTTATCACCATTAAAGGTAATAATTTTATTCTATCTAGGTTTACAAAAAGTCAAATAGGTTGTTATCTCTGTTACAGAATTTGTCAGCAAGAAATGTAACTTAAGATGATGGTTAGCTGTTTAATGTCTTATGAAATTTTCATGAGTAATGTAAACAATTAAGAATGAATAGATTAAATAGATCTAAGACAAAAGTTTATAAATGAACATTTCAATAATAATTAAATTTTATGATATGTCCCCATAAAAAGTTTCCAAAATCTATTTTGTTAACTTGAAACCTTAAAGTTATACTGACATGGGGCACCTGGGTGGCTCAGTGGGTTAAAGCCTCTGCCTTCAGTTCAGGTCATGATCCCAGGGTCCTGGGGTCGAGCCCCACAATGGGCTCTCTGCTCAGTGGGGAGCCTGCTTCCCTTCCTCTCTCTCTGCCTGCCTCTCTGCCTGCTAGTGATCTCTGTCAAATAAATAAATAAAATATTTTTAAAAAAAGTTATACTGACATAAATTAAATGATATTTATTGAGTATCCATGATGTGGAAAAGAATGAACAAAGAAATGCAGAAAATTTAATCTCCTTACAACCTGCAACCTACTGACAAATGTTTGAGGCAGGGAGAGTGACCTTTCTCAAGGAGTTCAACTGCCTCAGTGCTAATTCTTTGGTAAAGGCAAAAAGCTATCTTAGCTTGACATTAGCCCAACCTCCAGGCCCCTCTAAGTGTTACAGGATTTCTTCTTCTTGGGTGCCCATGGTGCTTAGTAATGCCGCTCTAAAGAATGAAGAGGTAGATCAGACAAAGAGTGTTAGGCAGCAAAGCAAAGTTTACTGAGTGATACTAAAGTGATAATACAAAGCTCCCAAAGAGGAAAGACGACCTGAGAGGGTTGCCACCAGAGTTTCTAAGTCTAGGGATTAAGCTGATTAACCCTCCAAGTGCCTGTCATCCAGTCAGGTTTTTGTCCTCCATCTGTCACATGAGGAAGGGTATAGGACCCCAAAAAGTACCCCTGACCACTGAGTTTCAAAGTTTCAAAACCTTATTGCATATTACACAGCCCAAGAGGATTCCATTTGACATCTGGTGCTGTGCAGATGGAGACCTCAAAATCAGGAAGAGAAGTAGCTAACATCAGGATGGACTGTTCCTTGCAACATGTCAAATGAAGAATATTTCTTTCTCTTCCTTCTTTTCTATCTGACCAACTTTTTCTTAATTCTTACACGATGAAGGTCTTTTGTGATTCTTTTGTCCACTTATGGCTTTGACCTGTCCCAGAAAGCTAGTGTTAGATTTGCTAAGATGCTGATGATCCTACAGGTCTTCCTATCTGCTAGAAAATTCTGATTTCCGGTAACTCAGTTCCTCTGGATCAAGCTCACTAGATAAACACTTCCACAGAAGTGGAGATAGTTACATGGAGTATATAAAGAAGTCACTTGACTTAAGAAAACAACTCCTTCAAAGAGACCTTTTTCTTGATCTCTTTGGTTTGTTGGCTTAGTTCACAGGGACCATGACTTTGGAATGTCCTCCAAGTGTTGGGTATTATTCTGTTTATAGTCATTCTAAGTCTCCCCAATGTTTTCTCTCAAAAGTTTTAACCACATGTTTGCAACCACTGGTGACCAGACAAATGATCTTTGTTTAGAGGCCAAAAATGGGATGAAAGAATAGCAACTAAAGAACCAAGACCACTATACTAACCTATAGACTCTAGGCAGAGATCCAACCTGACTCCTACATTAACAAGAAGCAGGAGCACAGAATGGCACTTAATACCTCACCTCTCAGTATAACAGAGTATTGCTCAAAAGGGGATAATTGATAAAGTTAAAGCAATGAGCAGGTGCTTGTTCTGAATAATCACTTAAAGATTGCTTTCCACTATGCCTATACCAGTCTTTCTTTAGCAGTACATAGAAGTTCTTGCAGTTCCAAGTCCCTACCAACAAAAGATATTTTTTCAAATGTCTGCCAATCAAACTATATGTCTATTATTTGGAAGGCAAAATGGGTAAAATGAACTAAAGGCAAACCATGAAATACCACTCAATGGTTGAAGGAAATGGCTTAGAGATATAGAAACCAACATTGGTATATATCCATAGCATGGTAATTATTGAAAAAAGTGAGACCCATATTGAGGTCTATGACACAATACTATTTTAGCAAATTAAAAGCAGGCGTACGCAATCATGCCAAGTCATAATTTAGTATTCACATAATGCATTACAATAGCTGCCTATGTGAGGGCAGAATAGGAGATCGGTATGAAGAAATAGGTTAAAATATTCCTCCATATAAAATGCTAAATCTTACACAGTAAATGCAGGAATTTTTGTTTTTTTACTCTATTTAGACCAAGTCCTTTCCTGGAAAAAGGCAATTTTAGCTTTTCAAAATGATTCCTGCCCCCCAATTTTCCTTCCCTCTACCCACAGATTAATACATTACTTAATGATATTTTGAATTAAAAAAAAGTTTTATATTATGTTCCAGGCATTATTCTTTTTACTATGAGAATATTGACTCAGTTAATCCTTATCACAACAACTTGAGATAGGTGTTTTCATTATCCCCATTGTATAGATGAGGAAATCTCATCACAGAGAGACTGAGGAACTTGTTTGATGTCCTGGCATTGTTGTTCACCAGTGGTGCTTGCGTAGAAGCCTAAGCAGTCTGTCTACAGAAATTGCACGTTGACCACTATGACCACCTGCTCTTCATGAGTCATATTTCTGAGCCATATAAAAAGCTATTCCATAATGATTGTTATTCTCTAAGAACCAGGATTTAGCACCCCTCATCAAAAGTCATTTAGTACAGTTAAGCACTATTCTCATGGTGTGGTCAAAACCCTGAGTTTTATAGAATATAGTTACGAGTTTTATAGAATATAGTTACAACAGGCTTGAAGACTCAATTCAAGAGACCTATGTCAGTTTGAATATAAAATCCTTATTTTTTTGTTTGTGTTTGTGTTTGTTTTTGGTGGGTCCTTCTCTAAGTAGCTCCAACATCTCATCTATAGTTAGTTACACTTGTTCTTCACTAGATGTGATATGTCAGGGTTAAGGGAGCAGTTATTCATCCAGTTTAACATCTGAAAATTTCTCCTCTTTAATAAAAGTCAAAAGCGACAAATTTCTCTCCTTCTTTGCCATTTATTCACATAACAGAGACTTTGCTGCTCATCAGACCTAGACCACCTTTGCTCTCTGTATGCAGAATATACTTCAAAAAGCCCATTTAAGTCAAGCAGAGAGAGTCAATTATCATATGGTCTCACTTATTTGTGGAGCATAACAAAAAGCATGGAGGACATGGGGAGTTAGAGAGAAGGGGGTTGGGGTAAATTGGAAGGGGAGGTGAATCATGAGAGACTATGGACTCTGAAAACCAATCTGAGGGGTTTGAAGTGGCGGGGGGGTGGGAGGTCGGGAGTGGTGGGTATTATAGAGGGCACGGATTGCATGGAGCACTGGGTGTGGTGAAAAAATGATGATACTGTTATGCTGAAAATAAATAAATGGAAAAAAAATAAAACAAAACCAGCTTCAAAAAAAAAAAAAAAAGCCATTTCATACATATGGGCATTTTTGTTTTTCTAATAAATGCCAGTTCATTCAGGCTATGGGCTCTTCTACCAATGTTGGCTGCTAACTGCTTCTTTCACCTTTTTGTTGTTTTCTCTAGAGTCTTAGCCACATAGTTCAGTTTAGATAAATTTTTATTTTGTTTTCCCATCATTTTGAAGGACTCCTCTTACAGAGATGAACCCAGGAATTTTTGTGACCCCCAGCTCACAAAGTTTGGTGCAGCCCTTTTAATATCTATATTACAAAAACAATAACTTGGAAATAATGTGCTATGTGGATATTTATATAAAATAATTTAGATAAATTTTTATTTATGGACATAATCCAAAGTTGAGAAAATTTACATTTCCTGTCCATTTCTGTAATATTTTGTGTTTTGCCTGTGTATTCTTTGATTGTCTCTTCATATGCAAACAATATTTGCATTTACCATTTTACTTACTTAGAGAGAGTATGATTGGAATGGGAGGGGGGAAGGCAAAGGGAGAGAGAGAATCTCAAGCAGTCTCCAAGCAGAGCATGAACCCTGCACATGGCTTAATCCCATGACCCGAGATCATGACTGAAGCTGAAATCAAGAGTCAGATGCTTACCTGACTGAGCCACCCAGCCATCCCTGCAAGTGATATTTAAATACTAATTTCTGTAGAGCAAATAGATCATTCAAGCCTTCCTCTGACGTGATCTATGGCACTTTGTTTTTTATTATTGATGACTTACAAAAGTTTCTTTAAATCCACAACCTTTTAATGATAGTGCTGTTTCCTTTTTAGGATTTTGTCAAATATGATAAAAACTTTATCAAGTTTCTTTCATTTATAAGCTCTGTATTTTAGAGGAATTTGCTAACAACTGAATTCTGAAAACTCCACTCATCCAAGTATTTCCATTACTAGGCTCCATGGAACTCATTAAAATTGGAAAATGTGTTTGGCTGGTATCTTTCTCTCAGACGCTGAGTGTACAACAGGCAGTAGGGATATTCTTGCAAACTGTTGTTATGTGTGACAGCCAGCAGTAAGTTAGCACTACAAGAAAACGACTTTATCTCTCATAAATATAGATAGCTAAGACAAATATGGTAAGACATTACTTTCATCTACACTCCAGTTGCTATTTGGATTTCACTGGTTTTTCTACTTTTGTTCTTTTTCTGTTCTGAGATCTAATCTGGGTTATGACACTGCATGTAACACTACTTTAATTTTATTGAGAAAAATTATAGTTGAATCAAAATATATTCATGACCATTGTGCCGTTTTTGAACCTCTTCATTTATACTCTCTCATTACATGCTTAACTACTTACTATACATGGCCCAATTCATATGTCACTCATTTAGCAGTCTTGCCTCTGTTCAACAAGGACTGTTAGTCATACTCGTGTTTGTGTTCTCATGGTAGTGTGTTTGTGCTGTTAGCCTATCACTCACTATACTGCCAGAACCATTTTAATCATATTGCACTTGTTTTGACACTGAGCTCCTTGAGGGGGTAAAAATATCTCATTTTTTCAACTTTATTTTTTATTTTTATTTTTTTTTTTTTTTTTTTTGGTACTGGTTTGGGCATGGAGCCCAATATTGGGCTTGAACTCACAACTGTGAGATCAAGACCTGAGGTGAAATCAAGAGTTGGACACTTTGACTGAGCCCCTCAGACACCCCTTAACTTTAATTTCTAAGTGTCTAGTGCAATGGAAGAAAAATTAAAATATTTATTAAAATATTTGCTGAATTTTTATAACTAGACTTTTTAGATACCTACTTATGGTTTATAGCTGCATATTCACTTCCATGACAACAAAAACAAAAAATGGCACTATTATTTATTGAAATATGCTTTTTGATTTATCTACCTTTTCTCTCCACCTCCCAAATAATTATGTCTCATTCAGGCTCATAGGTGGTTTGTTTGTTTGTTTGTTGCCTGGGTTTATATGTGGTAAGGACGTTGGAAAGCACATTTAGATTGGGCATTTCCACCATTAAGGGCAACCAGTAAGTTTTCTTCAAGCTCTGAAAATTAGAGACTCAAAAAATTAGAGACTCAAGCACTGCATTTTTAAAACACTCATGGACATTATTCAAAGTCAGTTCTTACTTTCTTTGAATATCAAGGAGAGATAGAGATAGGAATATACAGGGTAAGTTTCAAAGATTGCTACTTTTAAGAACTTGAGCCCACATCTCTGCCTTTAAGCCAGCACTGTCCAAAACAACTAGGAGAGATACTCAATGCATGATTAATCAACTAGACAACAAAATGTACCTCAAGTACAGTACTACTACTCACATCATAGTACACGTATAACTGCCTTCAGATATGAAGAAGGTATTTGTCCTCTCTTGGAGATTTACCTTGGTGCTTTCCTAATACATCTTAAATCAAGAAAAAATAATTCTTATGCACTATACCTATTAACTAAGCCAACTTTTTTTTTTTAAATTTTAGGCTAACTTTTTATATAAGATGTTAGTATTTTGCTCCCAGAATTTGTTCTATGTTAGAAATGTCATGCTTGAGGGGCGCCTGGGTGGCTCAGTGGGTTAAAGCCTCTGCCTTCGGCTCAGGTCATGATCCCAGGGTCCTGGGATCGAGCCCCGCATAGGGCTCTCTCCTCAGCAGGGAGCCTGCTTCCTCCTCTCTCTTACTGCCTCTCTGCCTACTTGTAATCTCTGTCTGTCAAATAAATAAATAAAATTAAAAAAAAAAGAAATGTCATGCTTGAGAGATATTACTAATGATGCATGTTATCCATATTAACTAAGGGAAACTCTTCCTCTTAAAGCTGCAGGTTTAACTAGTTTTATCTGTTTAATTGGATATCTTTCCTTATTAATATTTAAGTAATAACAGCATTTCCTGCTTTGCATTTTCCTGTTTTGTTCAATATTTTAATATAAACACATCTGATATTTTTATTTCAAGAATCACATTTAAAAAAAATATGAAATAATACCAAAAGAGAATTAAAAGTTGACAAATATCTTTTAAATAAACCTAAAACCTAACCTTTCTTCATAATTATTAAAATTCAAAGTTATTTTCTATTTCAAAATTATCTGTCAAGCTGAAAGCTTCAAGCAAGATCCTATATATATATGCCTGTGTGTGTGAGAGCGACATGCCTATTTGTTTCCTAAATGGCAACTCTTTTACATAGTCAATAATGAGTCTCTATGAACTTGACTTTGATATGAGGGGTAACTATGATCTATAACTCAAAGAAAATGTTTCTCATTGTCATGATTTTTCATTGACAAAATTTATTCAGACACTGTAAACTGCTACTATTTATGAATATTTCAGATAAAATGTATAAATATTTTCACTGAAAATTTGAGAAAAACTTGAGATGGCTCAAAAACCTTGTGACTCTTTAAGATTTGGGCTGTATGGGAACCTGACTATTCAGTTGGTAGAGCATTCGACTCTTGATCTTGTGTTTTTGTGTCTTTTTTTTTTAATTTAATTTAATTTTTTCAGTGTTTCAAGATTCATTGTTTATGCACCACACTCAGTGCACCATGCAGTATGTGGCCTCTTTAATACTAACCATCAGGCTCACCAATTCCCTATGCCCCCAAACCTTCTCAGAGTCTATCTCAGAGTCTTCAGTCTCCATGGTTTGTCTCTCCCTTCCCCAATTTACCCCAATTCACTTTTCCTTTCCATTTCCTAATGTCCTCCATGTTATCCTTATCCTCCTCAAGTAAGTGAAACCATATGATAATTGACTCTCTTTGCTTGACTTATTTCACTCAGCATAATCTCCTTCAGTCCTGTCCATGTTGATACAAAAGTTGGGTATCATCCTTTCTGATGGCTGCATAATATTCCATTGTATATGTAGACCATATCTTGATGTTTTTAAGTTCAAGGCCCATGATGGATGCAGAAATTACTTAAAAATGTAAAAAAAATCTTAAAAAAAGATTTGGGCTTCAGGTTTGTGGCTAATTCTGTAGAATTTTCTCTGATTTTATAATGATTACTATGAGGACAAAGTTTGGTAATATAATAAAAACTGAATTCTTGAATAGGTAGAGACTATTAGTTAACTCCTACCACATATTTATTATCCTCGTGTCTTGCAGATATGTGCACATATGCCTAGTGGTCCAAAACCAGAAATCCTTTGCTTACAATCCAACTCTTTGATTTTAATTTCTCCCATACCTTAGTATCTTCCCACTCTTTGATATTCACTTATAAGAAAGAACAATTAGTTATATCCTGTCTCTTTGACAAAGTTATGGGGAGAGGAAGATATTCAATTTGATGTGAAAGCCTTAAAATAAGTCAGTTTTTTAAAATTACTATATTTAATAACATTCACTTTTTTTAAGATTTATTTATTTACTTTGAGAGAGAGAAAGAGAGCACACATGGCAGAGACAAGGAGAGAGAGGGGGAAGAGAGAAGTGTAAGCAGACTCCACACTAAATACTGAGGCCAACATGGGTCTTGATTCCATGACCCTGCGATCCCCATGACCTGAGCTGAAACCAAATACAGGCATTTAACCTACTGCACCACTCAGGCACTTCATAATAACATTCACTTTTAAAATATTTTACCTTGGAATAGGTTTTTAACTAGTTTAAGAAAATATATTCAGTCTACATTTTCTTGCATGTCAGTAAGTCATCCTCAAGTGGATTTTTACTTCAGCCCAATTTAGTATCTTCAAGGTACAAAAAATGTGTTTTCTCCCTACAGGTATGTTTAATTAAAGAATGGGTAGACCAGTACAATGCAGAAATATCTAAACATGGGTACAATGGTACAGGATATATAGAAATTAGGTTTCATAGTGAGAAAATGAGAGGAGGGTGAGAACATAAAAGTTTTATGGGATACATACATATTAAGTACTTCAAAGACCCATTATTTGAGGACACACCCAGGACGTTTTTTTGTCAGTCTCACTTTTGGAAGCCATAGGATTCATGTCATTCTTTTAGGAGTGGCTACAGAGGAGGTTATTTATCCACTTCTGGTTGTTATAGATAGTCTCTCATACACTTAGATTTCCTCTAAAACCGTCCAATAAAGGTGGGCAATATATCAAGCAGCACACTAGTAAATGTATACTTTTCCTTCTAGCAAAGAAAAGTGATAATGGAAATAGTGAATCTTTATTAAATATTTTTATTTTCTAGAAGATTGACAAGTATGATATACTATAACTCAATAAATAGATGAGCTAGATACTGTTATTACTATTTTAAAGGTGAGTAAAGTATTAGAGAAGTTAAATAATTTACCCAATATCATAGGGCAACTGTGGTGCCAGTAATGGAACGAAGACATTCTGACTCAGATGTCCACATTCTTAAACTATGTTATTGACTTCCACATATAAACAGATGGCTACTAATATATTAAACTGAGTTATTTTCTGCATTATTTCAAAAAGAACTAGGAATTGTTGGGTTCCTCTTTATTTTTTGATAAACAGTTTGATAAACAAGAAACCAGTAGGCATTGTATTCATGTATACTTGATCCATTTTCCAGGAAATTTAAGTTGTACAGTAACTCATCATTTATTTTTCAGTTAAATATACTTTTAGAGATGAGATGATGACTAACTGGAAGTTAGAATTTTATTATTTTTAAAGGGCTTAGTCAGTCATTTAACTAATTTAAAGACTCTTCTGTTATGATTTATTATAGTGCTATTGATTACATAGTAGGTTAGTAAGATATTTTATACCTTCTCATTCAGAGACAAAGAAAAAATAGTTGAATTAAATTGTCAGCTTCTACTATTTTCTTTAAAATTATAAGAGAATGACCATTTTTTCTCTATTAAGTTAAACTTTAAAAGCATTATTTAAAAGTACTCATTTGCAAATTAAAGCTAATTCACTACATTCATTAAAGCTACACTTACCCAAAATGATTTTCACTTGATTATGAATATTATGATTAAATGAGTCTTAGTATGCAAATATCACTTAAGTTCATTTACATGTTACTTAAATCACCAGCTCTTATAATCACAGTAGAGTTACTCAAAATATAAAGACTTCTACCAAATAAAGATTAAAAATTACCATCCATCAAACTGTATGGATAGAAGTAATTTTTAAATAGCCTACTTGTCCTTCTCACTTTAAAATATGAAAATGTAATTAAATTTTATGACAGTTCTTTTTTCAAAAATGCAAGCATGGAATGTAAAATGTACATATGTGTAGAATGAAAAATATCTAAGTGTATCTATGTAGGGTAAATAAAGGATTTCAGATAAATAAAGGATTGTAGTATCTTTACTAAAATTATGATGTTAATAATAGCAGTAACTGCAAAGAGAGTCATGACTTCTTCAAATTCAATGTGGCTATAATTATTTCTTCATGAGATGACATAAAATGATAGTAAGAATTACAATTTTTGTATTCTAAATATTCTAGATTTGGTGTAAGCATCCTGCGTGAATTATGTCACTATATAGTCACTAAAGGTCTTTGAGTCTTGTACTGCTATGGTACCATTAATCATATTAGTGAAGTTTGGCTTTGAAAATAACTAACTTTTACAGAATTACATGAGTACTAAGGGGCTAAGCAGGAGTCTCACTTTACAGTCTGTACTCATGGGGTGGCTGGCTGGCTGCATTGATAGAGAATGCAACTCTTGATCTCAATGTTGTTGAGTTGAAGCCCCAGGTTGGGTAGCAAAGTTATTTAAAAAAATACAGTAATACTGGGGTGACTGGATGCCTTAGTTAAGGATTTACTTTTGGCTCAGGTCAGGATCCCAGGGTCCCAGGATCAAGTCCCACATGGGGCTCGCTGCTCAGCAGTGAGTTTGCTTCCTACCACTGCCCTTCAGCCTGCTTATACTCTCTCTTGCTCACTCTCCCTCTATCAAATAAATAAATAAATAAAATATTCAAAAAAATACAGTAATAAAGTCTGCACTCATAATCTCTTTGCTTTACCACAGAGAACAGTAACGTAAAAATTCAGAAAAACAACTTCTTTGTGCATATCTGTTATTAAAGTTATTTTTGTGAAAATTCAAGAGTATCTTTATTCTGATGCCCAATTAGGATCCATCAGGATTCTGATAGGTAAGTGCACTTGCAAAAAAGAAAATAAAGATTTTAGTAATAGTGTCCCCCTTTTTACTTGTGGTCTTTTGCTCAATAGAATACTATTAACAGTGGGTGTCACCATATGAAACATTAAATATTTCATTTATCGGTGATGTTATCACAACAAAATTCTAACTAATATCTGACTTTAAGTCTACTTCGTGTTACAGATGTTCCCCAACTATATAAAACAAAACAAAAAAAAACTTTGTGAATGTCCAAATTTTTAAAACAGCTAAGTTAGGGTGTACTTATGTGAAATTCCAAAGTATTTCTCATTTCATAAGAATATTCACTCAAGAGTCCCTGTAGATGTTCAGTTTTCTAAGAAAAACTTGAAATACACTGAGTTATTGAAAATAATTCATTTCCAACCATCTTTTGGTTTAACCAAGCACGCATCTATTGGTTAAACCTATGTAAACATGATTTCTAAAGAAGTCACAATGCTAACCTGAAAAAAAGTACCAATTTCTGACACATTGTGTTAGATTTAAAAAGGCTGTGGCTCTGTATTATTAGTGGAAAAGGAGACGGTACTCTGTTTTCCAGAGGACACAACCATGCCCATACAGCACTCAACTTCTTAGAGTAGTCTCCTTGCAGAACAGAAGCAGAACTAAATGCATTAAAGTACATTTGATGTGTTCACCTCTTATTAAGCTTATTTCCCAAAACAAGAAAATTGCAAGTTTTGAAATGGTGTTATTTAAACAGTTTTGCAATTGCTTTTCAAACACTTCCCACTACCTATTCCCTCCTCCTGTCTATAACAGATTTTATTTAAAAATGAGATGTAACATTTGAAAGTGTCATTTTATAGGTTCAGTGTAAACCTTTATTGATTTCTTTGGTTTACCTTTTGTGCCTTCCCAAGTGAGGAAAGAGGAAAAAATCTGTCATTTTTAAATCATCAAAAAACAGAAAAAACATGTTGAATTGGACTTAATAGACATTCAATAGGTCTTTCAGAAGCAAAACGAATCCCTCCTGAGTTCAACTCTAGGGAGTTTTATTTTAAATTTTTATTTTATTTTCTAGGGAAAACAGTTAATGATATTTCTCATACCAAAAACTTTAGCAAATCATAAGAAGCTCTTAACTGTAGGAAACAAAACTGAGGGTTGCTGGAGGGACTATGGGTAGGGGGGTGCGGTGATTGGGTGATGGATATTAAGGAGGGGATTTGAACTAATGAGCACTGGGTGTTATATGCAACTGATGAATCACTAAATTCTACCTCTGAGATTAATAATATATGTTAATTAAATTGAATTTAAATTAAAAAAAATTTAAACTAAGATTTTGAGAATTCTTCACCTGAAGTATGTAGAGGCCCTTATTGTGATTAAGAACAGTAATAATGATAATGAATGCAAAAGAATGAATAATGATAAAACAATTATTACAATTTTCTTAACAAGTAGAATGTAGAAATAAAAGCAACCCTGTATTAAAAAAAAAAAAAAAAAAACTATGTTGCTAGGTATTGTGGAAAGCTATTTACATAAATTATTTTTAAACTTCCCCAAATCCCTGTAGGTAGATATCGTTGCCCTAATTTAACAGGAAATAAAACTTGACTATAAAGAGTCAAGCAACTTAATTTGCTCTTAAATATGTACTGTTCAGCACCTGTATTTATGTGTTTACCTCTACAGCAATGAACTGAACAGCACATATTCTCTAATAGAGAATACATTCTGATTAGACACACACACACACACACACACACACACACAGGTCAGATTAAAAATACAAAAAAAGCCAGTTGAATTCTAATTTTAGATAAACAACAAATAAAATTTAGTGTAAGAATGTCCCATGTATTGCATGGTTAAAGGATAGCCCCACATATTGTGTTTTAATTATATGTATGTTCCTTTATTGAGTATTAAAATGCACCATTAAATATGATATTCTAAGTACACGGAAAGGCAGTATTTGGAAATACTTATATTTGAGACTCAGATTTAACAAATCTTTTTTTTTTTTTATTAACTTTTATTTATTCATTTGACAGACAAAGATCGCAAGTAGGCAGAGAGGCAGGCAGGAGCCGGGGGGGCGGGGGTGGGGGAAGCAGGCTCTCCACTGAGCAGAGAGTCCATGCGGGGCTCAATCCCAGGACCCTGAGATCAAGACCTGAGCCAAAGGCAGAGGGTTTAACCCACTGAGTCACCCAGGTGCCCCAACAAATCCCTTTTTTTGTCTGATGACCTTAACACCCACGTACACACAAACTATATTGCTATTTTGGATCATGTTAAATGTTACTGAGAAAAATATATCAGGGACTCAGGAGAGGAAATATGAGGGAATGTTTAAAAAGGTAGTTAGGGACTTCTTTACTGAGAAAGAAAAGATCTTTGTTCTTTACTGAACAAAGATCTGAAGGAAATGATAGAACAAGCCAAGACAGGTCTAGAAAAATCTTTCCAGGCAGAGGAAATGACAGGTGCAAAATACTAAGCCAGGACGATATCAGCTTACATGAGGATGAGTGACAGAAAGCAGCATGATAATCAGGCTACAGGAATAATAACTACCACTTGGGACTCAAGTGGATTTTTGCTAGACTTCTCAGGCATGACTATTGATAGATACATATGCAGATACAAATCTACTTGTTTCATCAAACTTTCTAAGAGCTAGTTGCACGCCATGTTCATTATCAGGAAATACACATAATCATTTTTATAGGACAAGAACCAATGCACAAATAATTCATGTGGCTAGCCTAGATCTCTCAGGTTTTAGTGTCAGATCTGTATATACCATTTAATGGTCTAAAAAAAAATGTCAGATCTATATATACCATATATTCCAAAGATCAACAGGTAAATCACATCTATAAATTCTAAAATTCTAATGAATGTAGCTAATGTCTTCATGAGAAAATTAGGCCTCCCACTAAAACATACTGTGCACCACCAGCACAGTACATAATTTATGAGAAATGAAACTTATAACTACCTGGTGAATGTTATTGAAATCTTCTGAAATGCAGAATCAAACCCTCAATACCTAATGCCCTAATAGAGTATTATAGGAAAGTCTTCCATGATCTCCATAGTCCATGGTCAAACAGAGAACAAGAAGTAAGACCTGGAAAGGAGATCCTACCCTAGTAGAAGAGATATAGAGAGCAATGATTTATTCATAGAATATACTAATCCATTAAATGACCCTATTGCACAGAAAAAGATCCTGTAATGACCTAAAGCAACTAGAGGACTGACTTCAGTGACTTATTCTAAGCTTTGTTACTTCCTGTAGAATTTAGCTAATTACATCAATGAAATTTCATGTTAGTTTTAGTGATGTTAATGTACTGATGTATCAATTTTCCACTATGATTTTTCATATGGAGCCTTCTAAGAAAATTAGTTTATATATTACAGATATACATAACTTTGATAAACTATGTAAATTATATAGTCTTCTTAAAATATCCTACTCCTTTCATGAATATACACAGAATAAAAGTTACCATAAATATTAAATTACTTAATGATATCCTAAAACATTTTTAACTTTCTACATACAGTTTTAATATGATTGAACCTATCCAAGCACCAAATAATAATTTCTCTTACTGATTTCCATCTTGAGGATACCCATTATGGGAGTATTTCAAAGACAGATTTAGATACGACCCTTTCTATGGGTGCCAGACATGAATCTTAGGCATGCACGTTTGATTATAATCTTGACAAAGTATTGTCACCCTGAAAAATTACAAAGAGGTCAAGGGTAACAACTAGGAAATTAAGAAGTTCTTATCACTCAAAATTTTTAGTTTAACGAGAGTATTTTAGTATATGTGCTGCTGAAGTGAGCACAATAAAAGAGTATTTTAAAGGGACATATTTCTGTGAAGTGTGTAAACCTGGCAATTCATAGACCTGTATCCCTGGGGATAAAAATATATTATATGTTTATAAAAAATTAAAAATTAAAAATTAAAAAAAATAAAGGGACATATTTGTGACAATATGAAGTCAATGTTGTAATTTAGTAACAAAACTATAGACTAATTTCAAATTTTTTGATGCCCTCTAACCCTCAAAATATTTTTAAATAACTCAGTTAATCCAGTAATTTTTTAATTCTTGGAACACAAATAGCAACATATTCCAGGTAAATAGTCAGGTGGCTATTTGCTAAAAGACTGAAGTGGTTTGATTTAATGTAGTCAGTAAGCTGTAAAATCACAGGAGGTAACTAAACATATGCATTTGTGAAACACTTTGGTAATGTAGTTGCAAGTTTCTCCTTAGCACTTTTCAGTACATGCATGTAGTTTAGTGACTTGGGTGGGGGGAGGCCTTTTTTTTCCCCAAATAAAGAAATGTATTTCAAAACTAAATGCACAGTACCATGCGAGATGAATATGAATAAACAGAGCGTCTCTATTCTTTTGAATCCACTAATATGTTCAATTATTGGCAAAATTTGTTAAGTAATTAATGCTAATCTACAACTGTTTTCTTTCAATTTTGAATTTTTCATGGCTATTAGAAGATGGGTTCAAGCATATACAACAGAGTTCCATGGCCCTCTATGTATTCTTCCTACAAATACTTGTTGAGTGTTTCCCATGGAGATAAACTGAAAAGAGGAATTTATCATTTCTTGAAAGCATATAATTAAATTGATGTCTAAATTTAAACAGATGCTAATATCAAACAAGATATCTGCTCTAAAGTCATGAGAATCCATTAGTATGCCAATGGATGTAGATGATATCCCTAGGGCAAAGGAGACAGAAAGCTATCAATTTATAAGGAAAAGAAATGTGTATTCTTCAATTTACAATTGTAAATGTGTATTTTTCAATCTCAGTGCCTGAGATTACTCTCATTTAAATTTAACTTAAACATGTCATGTGACTTGAGAGCTCTAGCAGTCTAGGTCTAATCAAGAAACAGAAATCACACAGTAGGCTAACCAAAGAAAGTTTCATATAAAGATTTTTTAATTATAACTTAACAAGTATGTGCCTATCTATCAAATGACATTTTTTAAAAAGATAAATTCTTAAGTAATGTGTTTATATGCAAATGATGGCTTAGAACAACATTCTACTGAGATTATTTCTAGAAGTATTATTTCAAGTGCCTCAGCATTGTTTGTCATGAGAAACAAGGTATTAAAACGGAAAGAGTATTTAGAGAAGAGTCAAAAGAAATGGATTCAAGCTCTACCTTTGTTATATTTCCTTGAGAGCTTCTCCACATCTCTAAATGTCTTGCAGTTCTTCAACTTTAAAATAAATTCCCCTCCCCATGCCCCAGAGATGTGATAAAAAGCAAACAAAAACGTGGGAACAAGTATTTGTAAAGCATATAATATTAACAAAAGTGAGATTTCATGGACAGTGTTGATTAAAATCGTCTCTTAAATGCTCCACCAAATTAGGTCAATGTCTCAAATCCTTCTGCTTGTCAAGGGACAACAAGAAGAGGGATACCAAAACCAACAATTTCAGAAAGTGTCTAACCTATGGATTGGTGAGTGTTCTCCTAGCAGTACCATAGGTCAGTTTCACGGAAGAGACACAGATGCAGCTTACCGGGATAAAGAACAAATGGCAGCAAGGAAGAGCTTGGGAGAGTGGTGCTCACTTGTACATTGTGGATCTGGCCTTTGCCTATTAAAGAATTTATGTGACCTTTAGCAAACAAGTCTACAAAGTTGTTATTCTATTTTGTTCAATGGGAAAGAGAAAAAAAATTGCAGTTCTGGGGTATATTAGTTATGGATACAGCATTGTAGCAATCATTTGTTACTTAGCTCAGACAGTGACCAACTTATGCCAGTAAATGTAAGGACTTCTCATCATAGTAATTTTTTTCCCCATCACTATACAACCTACTGGAAGCACTCGACGCGTCCTCCAAATCACCCCTCTCAGCAGTGACAAAGTAGGAGAATTAGTCATGTCATTGCAGACAGTCAAGTTCTTCCTGCAGGCTAGTTTTCCAGGTGGTGTTACAATTTAATTTTATCAGTTGCTCTTGAGCATATCAACTAAGCAAAAGTCTCATTTTTACCTTTTTCATAATTGTAATTTTCAACTATTTGACACTAATATCTTACTCTCTTTGTCTTCATATTTAGAATTTAAACTTCTTTTGTTAATGCTATCATACTTACCTGGATTTTTGTTATATTAGAATTCAGGTTACTTTTGTTTTAATTCCTTTTAATCAATCCCCCTAGCTATTACAGGAAAAATAATAAAATAGAGTATCTTTCTTAGGTAAATTGTCAAAATTGCTCACAAGTTAATTGTTCACAAGTTTTAAACTCGAAGGGACTTCTGTCCAAAATGGTAATTATTATTATACCTTCTTTTACCAATGCAACTTTAAACATTATTTTGACAGAATTTAAAATAGAGAATATTTGATACATCATCAAAGTGCTTATCTGTAAGCTTTTTTTCAAATATCCTCCAGATTTTTAAAGTAAAATATACAGATTGTTACAGATAAATCCAAGGTCCTTCTTGAATCTACTTCTCCTCTCTATCTCTCTCCTCTTTCCTTTTCCCTCCATTTTTTCCTCAGAGTTAATTATTACTACAACAAGCACCACACTGCACCTAAAATGTCAGTGTAGTATCAAACATTATCCACAATTACCTGAAAAGTTTATTAAAACATTTTTTTTCTCACATACCTGTCTGAGTCAGGCTGGATTTTCATTGTATACTTCAAGTGGAATGATGTATCACAAAAGATCAAACTAAACTACTCTGAGAGTATCACTGTCCTCTAATAAAACAAGGGTATTGTTCTCAAAAATTTATTTTATTTTGGAAAATGTCTTAATTTTTTTAGAAATATTTTTATGGTAACATGTGATATGTGAATTTTACTATTTTTTTTATTTTTTGTTTTTTTAAAGATTTTATTTATTTATTTATTTGACAGAGAAAGATGACAAGCAGGCAGAGAGGCAGGCAGAGAAAGAGAGGAAGCAGGCTCCCTGCTGAGCAGAGAGCCCAATGCAAGGCTCGATCCCAGGACCCTGGGATCATGACCTAAGCCGAAGGCAGCGACTCAACCCACTGAGCCACCCAGGCACCCCTGAATTTTACTATTTTAAAAGTGTTAGTGTTTGGACAATTCTGATTTAAGGACATTCTTTTCCTATATTGGGTGACTAGTGAATCATCAGGGGCCTTATCATTCTATGGATGTTCTACATGTGCTTTTTTTTTCTTTTTTATCTCAGCAACTCAAGTTTTCCCAGGACACTCAACATCCAGATGATAGAAACATCTGATTAAAATAACAGTTAGGGGGGCGCCTGGGTGGCTCAGTGGGTTAAGCCGCTGCCTTCGGCTCAGGTCATGATCTCAGTGTCCTGGGATCGAGTCCCACATCGGGCTCTCTGCTCAGGAGGGAGCCTGCTTCCCTCTCTCTCTCTCTCTCTGCCAGCCTCTCTACCTACCTGTGATCTCTCTCTGTCAATTAAATAAATAAAATCTTTATATATATAAAAAAAAATAACAGTTAGGGGGCGCCTGGGTGGCTCAGTAAGTTAAAGCCTCTGCCTTTGGCCCAGGTCAGGGTCTCAGTGTCCTGGGATGGAGTCCCGCATCGGGCTCTCTGCTCAGCAGGGAGCCTGCTTCCTCCTCTCTCTCTCTGCCTGCCTCTCTGCCTACTTGTGATCTCTGTCTGTCAAATAAATACATAAAAATCTATAAATAAATAAAATAAAATAAAATAAAATAACAGTCTTAACAAGTAGAGATGCCTATTTTAGAGGTATTTTATTATACTATATTTTAACTACACTATTGCTCTCGATTATCATTAATACCTACTTATGTTACTTATGATAATCTATGAACTTGGTTTTTAAAATTTAATAAAATGAAAAGGCAAGGGAAAGAATAGGAAAGATACAAGAGAAATACTCTGTCAGAGGACTAGGGTCCGGAGTATATAAGAATTCTTATAGCTTATTAAAAAGAGAAGTAGCCTGATTTTTAAATGTACAGAAGATCTGAACAGAAATTCACCAAATAAGATGTACAGCTGGCCAAGAAGCACATAAAAAGACCTTCATCATCAGTTGTCATCAAGGAAATGAAAATTAAAACTATAATGAGATATCACTACAAACTCATTGAAATGATTAAAAGTTTATGGGCTAAAGTATCAACAGTTGGTGATATAATACAAGTAGAATCCTTAGACACTGCTACTGTTGAGGCAAATATTGAGCACTTTGAAAACTAGGCGGAATTTTGAAAAGAAACCTACATCTACCATACCAGGCGTTCCTTTCTTAGGTATTTGTAACTAAAAAGGGACATATTTCAGAAAATGACTCCTATACAATTGCTGTTAGCGGCTTTGTTCATAATAGCCCCAAACTGTAAACAACCAAATGACCAACAATAGATACAAAAAGACTGTGATGTATACCACAGTTGAATACTGCAAGAATTCAGCAAGAAAGGAACAGACGACTGATAGAATATGGATGAATCTCAAACTCATTATGCTGAGTGAAATAACCCAGACAAGAAAAATACATAAAATAAGATTCCATTTATATAACTTCTAGAAAATAAAATTCATCTATTATGGTGAAAATGAGATCATGGCTCACTTGGGATCAGGAGGAGAGGAAATGATGGACTGCAAAGGGGCACAGACAAAACTTTGTGGGTGCTGGAGCTGTTCTTATTTTGATTCTGGCAAGGGATCCACTGGTATCTACGACTCTCAAAGCTCACTCAGTTGTCAACTTTAATGAGTTGTGGCTTCTTGTATATAAATTATTCAACAACACCGAAAAGATAATTTAGAAAATGGAAACAGCACTTAAATCTTTATAACATTCAGATTTTTCTATTGTTTTGAGAAATTCTACTTTTCAAAGAATTTCCCCATTTCCTTTAAGTTAACAAAATCATTGGCACAAAGCTGTGATTATATTATTCTATTATTGCTTTAAGACATGTATGATTTGTAGTGAAGCCCATTTTTTTCATTATTAATATTGCCAGTTTGTGTTCTCTTATTCCTCACTTTTGCTAGTTTAGCAATTTTATTAATTCCAAAGAATTAACTTTAACCTTTGGGGAATTTTATCTATTGCACAGATGTTTTGTATTTTACTGATTTGTTATTATTCTACTTTTTTAATTGACTTCCTATACATTTATATACTTCACTATTATGTTCATTTTTGTTTTATTTTATTTTATTTTTATGTGTGTGTGTGTCCCAAAATTCATTGTTTATGGACCACACCCAGTGCTCCACGTGCCCTCCTTAATACCTACCACGAGGCTCACTCAACCCACTACCTCTCTCCCCTCCAAAACCCTCAGTTTGTTTCTCGGAGTCCATAGTCTCTCATGGTTTGTCTCCCTATCTCATTTCCCCCAACTCACTTCTCTTCCCCATTTCCCAATGTCCACTGTGTTATTCTTCATACTCCACAAGTAAGTGAAGCCATATGATAATTGACTCTCTGCTTGACTTCTTTCACTCAGCATAATCTCCACCAGTACCATCCATGTTGATACAAAAGCTGGGTATTCATTCTTTCTGATGGAGGCATAGTACTCCATAGTATATACAGACCATAACTTCTTTATCCACTCATCAGCTAAAAGGCATCTTGGTTCTTTCCACAGTTTGGCAACCGTGGCCATTGCTGATATGAATATTGGGGTACAAAGGGCCTTTCTTGTCTTTGGGGTAAATACCCAGTAGCAATTGCAGGGTCACAAGGTAGTTCTATTTTTAATTTCTTAAGGAATCTCCACACTGTTTTACAAAGTGGCTGCACCAACCTGCATTCCCACCAACAGTGTAAAAGGGTTCCCCTTTCTCCACTTCCTCTCCAACACTTGTTGTTTACTGTCTTGTTGATTTGGGGCCATTCCAACTGGTATCGCAGTGTGGTTTTGATTTGAATCTCCCTGATGGCTAATGATGATGCACATTTTTTCAATTGTCTGTTAGCCATTTGGATGTCTTCTTCTTCTTCTTTTTAAAAGATTTTATTTATTTATTTGATAGAGATCACAAGTAGGCAGAGAGGCAGGCAGATAGAGAGAGAGGTGGAAGCAGGCTCCCTACTGAGCAGAGAGCCTGATGCGGGACCTGATCCCAGGATCCTGGGATCACAACCTGAGCTGAAAGCAGAGGCTTTAACCCACTGAGCCACCCAGGTGCCCCCATTTGTATGTCTTCTTTGGAGAAGTTTCTGTTCATGTCTTCTGCCCATTTTTTGACATGATTATCTGTTTCGTGTTTATTGAGTTTGAGAACTTCTTTATAGATCTTGGATATCAGCTCTTTGTCTGTACTGTCATTTGTGAATATCTTCTCCCATTCTGTGTGTTGCCTCTTGGTTTTGTTGACTGTTTCCTTTGCTCTGCAGAAGCTTTTGATCTTGATGAAGTCTCAAAAGTTCATTTTCATTTTTGTTTCCTTTGCCCTTGCCTTTGGAGACATGTCTTGAAAGAAGTTGTTTTGGCTGATGTCGAAGAGGTTGCTGTCTATGTTCCCCTATAGGATATTGATAGATTCCTGCCTCACGTAGAAGTATTTTATTCATTTCGAGTTTATCTTTGTGTATGGTATAAGAGAATGGTCAAGTTTCATTGTTCAATACATAGCTCTCCAATTTTCCCAGCACCATTTATTGAAGAGACTGTCTTTTTTCCACTGTATATTTTTTCCTG
Organism: Mustela nivalis; assembly: GCF_964662115.1. Taxonomy (NCBI): domain Eukaryota; kingdom Metazoa; phylum Chordata; class Mammalia; order Carnivora; family Mustelidae; genus Mustela; species Mustela nivalis. The sequence goes on from NC_139022.1 coordinate 57,933,313, forward strand.
TTTTGTCAGATAATTTGACCATAGGGTTGAGAGTTCATATCTGGGCTCTCTACTCTGTTCCACTAATCTATGCGTCTGCTCTTGTTCCAGCACCATACTGTCTTGGTGATCACAGCTTTGTCGTAAAGCTTGAAATCAGGCAAAGTGATACCCCAGTTTTGTTTTTCTTTTTCAACATTTCCTTAGCAATTTGGGGACTCTTATAGTTCCATACAAATTTTAGGATTGTTTGCTCCAGCTCTTTGAAATATGCCAGTGGAATTTTGATCAGGGTGGCATTGAAAGTATAGATTGCTCTAGAAGGTATGCACATTTTAACAATGTTGATTCTTCTGATCCATGAGCATGGAATGTTCTTCCACCTTTTTGGGTCTTCTTCAATTTCTTTCATGAGTGTTCTTTACTTCCTCGAGTACAGATCCTTTACCTCTTTGGTTAGGTTTATTCCCAGGTATCTTATGGTTCTTGGTGCTATAGTAAATGGAATCGATTCTCTAATTTCCCTGTCTGTATTTTCATTGTTAGTGTATAAGAAAGCAACTGATTTATGTTCATTGATTTTGTATCCTGCCACATTACTGAATTTCTGTATGAGTTCTAGTAGTTTGGGGGTGGAGTCATTTGGGTTTTTATATAAAGTATCATGTCATCTGGGAAGAGAAAGAGTTTTACTTTTTCATCGCCAATTTGAATACCTTTTATTTCTTTTTGTTGTCCAATTGCTGTTGCTAGGACTTCTAGTACTATGGTGAGCAAAAGTGGTGAGAGTGGATATCATTGTCGTGTTTCTGATCTCAAAAGAAAGGCTGTCAGCTTTTCCCCATTGAGGATGCTATTCACTGTCGGCTTTTCATAGATAGATTTTATGAAGATGAGGAATGTTCCCTCTATCCCTATATTTTGAATCGTTTTAATCAGGAACGGATGCTGTAGCTTATCAATGCTTTTTCAGCATCAATTGAGGGGACCATGTGATTCTTCTCTCTTCTCTTATTGATTTGTTCTATCACATTGATAGATTTGTGAATGTTGAATCACCCTTGTATCCCATGGATAAATCCCACCTGGTTATGGTGGATAATCTTTTTAATGTACTATTGGATCCTATTAGCTAGGATCTTGTTGAGAATCTTGGCATCCATATTCATCAGGGATAGTGGTCTGAAATTCTCCTTTCTGATGGGATCTTTACCTGGTTTGGGGATCAGGGTAATACTGGTTTCATAAAAAGAATCTGGAAGTTTCCCTTCTGTTTCTATTTTTTTGAAACAGGTTCAGAAGAATAGGTATTATTTCTTCTGTGTATGTTTGGTAGAATTCTTCAGAGAATCCATCAGGTCCTGTGCTATTGTTTTTTGGGAGGTTTTTGATAACTGCTTCAATCTCGTTACTGGATATTGGTCCATTGAGGTTGTCAATTTCTTCCTGATTCAGTGTTGGAAGTTTATAGTTCTCCAGGAATGCATCCATTTCATCTAGGTTGCTTAACTTATTGACATATAACTGTTGATAATAATTTCTGATGACTGTTTCTATTTCCTTGGTGTTAGTTGTGATCTCTCCCTTTTCATTCATAATTTTATTAATTTGGTTCCTCTCTTTTTTCTTTTGGATTAGTTTGGCCAGTGGTTTACCCATCTTATTGATTCTTTCAAAAAACCAGCTTCTAGTTTCATTGATGTGTTCTACTGTATCTCTAGATAGAAACTAGATCTCTAGAAACTAGATAGAAAGTTGATCTCTACTCTAATGTTTATTATTTCCTTTCTTGTGTGTGGGGTTGGCTTAATTTATTGTTGATTCTTCAGTTCTTTAAGGTGTAAAGAGAGCTGGTGCATTCTGGATTTTTCAATTTTTTTGAGGGAGGCTTTGATGGCTGTATATTTCCCCCTTAGGACTGCCTTTTCTGGATCCCATAGGTTTTGTACCAATGTGTCTTCATTCTCATTGGTTTCCATAAAGTATTTAAGTGCCTCTTTGATTCCTGGTTGATCCAAACATTCTTAAGCAGGGTGGTCTTTAGCTTCCAAGTGTTTGAATTCCTTCCATACTTTTTATTGTGGTTGATTTCCAGTTCCAAAGCACTGTGGTCCGAGCATATACAGGGAATAATCTCAATCTTTTGGTATTGGTTGAGCCCTGATTTGTGACCGAGTATGTTGTCTATTCTGGAGAAACTTCCCTGTGCACTTGAGAAGAATTAGTATTCCATTGTTTTAAAGTGGAATGTTCTGTATATGTCTATGAGGCCCATCTGGTCCAATATGTCATTCAAAGCTCTTGTTTCTTTACTGATTTCCTGCTTGGATGATCTGTCTGTTACTGAGAGTGGTATATTAAGACCCCTACAATTAATGTATTCATATCAATATAACTCTTTATCTTGATTAACAGTTGGCTTATGTAGTTGGCTGCTCCCGTATTGGTCCACAGAATATTTACAATTGTTAGATCTTTCTGGTGGATAGACACTTTAAGAATGATGTTGTGTCCTTCTTTATCTCTGACTACAGTCTTTAGCTTAAAAATCTAATTTATCTGATATAGGAATTGCTACCCCAGCTTTCTTTTGGGGCCCATTGGCATGAAAGATTCTTCTCCATCCCTTCACTTTCAGTCTGGACATCTGGACGAATCTTTAGGTTCCCCACACATCTCTTGTAGATAGCATATGGATGGGTCTTTTGTTTTACCCAATCTGCAACCCTGTGTTATTTTATGGGAGCATTTAGACCATTCACATTGAGAGTAATTATTGAAAGCTACATTTTTATTGACAACATGCTGCCTGTTAAGTCCTTGTTTCTATAGACTGTCTCTGTAAATTTCTATTCTATGTCACTCTTGGGTTCTTTCTTCTTTAATAGAATCCATGCTTAATATTTCTTCTAGTGCCAGTGTGGTGGTTATATACTCTTTTAAATCTTGCCAGTCTTGGAAGCTCTTTACCTCACCATCCATTCTGAATGTCAACCTTGGTGGATAAAATATTCTTGGCTGCATGTTCTTCTCATTTAGTGCCCCGAATATGTCTTGCCAGCCCTTTCTGGCTTGCCAGGTTTCTGTGGACAGGTCTGACCTTATTCTGATGGACCTTCCTCTGCATATAAGGAATCTTTTTCCCCTAGCTGCCCTCAGGAGCGCTTGTCTAAAATTATGATTCATCAGTCTCACAATCAAGTGTCTCAAGGTCTTTCTAGATTCATTGATCTTAAGGGGTGGTCTTTCTACACCTAGGACATGAATGCTGGTTCCATTCCCCAGACTGGGAAAATTTTCATTGAGAATTTGTTCAACTATATGTTCTAGTCTTCTTTCTTTCTCCTCCCCCTCAGAGATCCCAATAATTCTGACATTGGAACATTTCATGGTGTCATTTATTTCCCTAATTCTGTTTTCATGGTTTCTAAGCTGTTTGGTCCAGGCCTCCTGCTGATCCTTTTTTTCTATCAGTTTGTCCTCTAGATCACTAATTCTATCTTCTCCCTCAGTTATCCTGGCCGTTAGAGTATTTAGATTAGATTGGATCTCATTGATAGAATTTTTAACTTCTTCCCTGGTGGCTTTCACTTCTGCCAGAATCTATCCTATGTTATCACTTATGGTTTTCTCCAGGCTAGCCATTGCCTCAATAATTGTTACCCTGAATTCCCTTTCCGGCATACTGTTTATGTTCATACCCAATAGTTCTGTAGGAGAGGGCCCAGTCTCTGAATTTTTCCTCTGTTGGTTGGTCCTACTCCTAGTCATTTTGGTGAGAAGTGGTTGAGGGGATGTGTAGCTGAGTATATCAACCGTGATCCAGGCAAGGTGCACCCTTGCCTTGGTGGTGGAAGTAAACACCAAAAAGAAAGAAAAAAGAAAAACAAAAAGAAAGAAAGAGATATACAGGAAAAAAAAAAAAAAGAGTAGACCCAGCCAGAATAGGCCCCAAAGGTAAGATTTATAAGGTATACAAACAAAAACGGACAAACAAAAAGACCGACAAAAGTAAATGACAAGGGGGAAAAAAAAAGAACCCAGCCAAAATGAATGCCAAGGATAAGACTTATATAATACCAGAACAAAAACAAATATACAGAAACACTGACAGAAGAAAGAGATGGGAGGGTGGCTATAAATCCTAAGTGTGGGCAAGGAAGGTTATTTTGATTCTTCCTGGGTGTATCTTGATATATTTGCTAAAGGACTGAACTTTCCAGAGATAAAGGGAGATTAAAACTGGTTTATATGTAGGGGTAGTATTGATTAGGGAAAGAGGATTACCTTGAAGCCTGTATCTATATGTATACTAAAAAAAATAGAAAAGAAAAATTAAAACATGGAATATGTTGTATTGAACCTCTAGTTGTAATGGTAAGTAGGTTAAAGAAATTAAAAAGAACAATAGTGAGAAGAGTTAAAAATAAAAGTTGTATCTATGAAATATATAGAGTTTAGGGTAATACCTATTAGGGAGCTTAGTATCTTGTTTTCCCCTGATACTGGGGTTACAGTTTTATGGGGACCCTCTGGTAGTTGTCCTCTTGTTCTTTTGGCTGGCTTTCTGGGGGAGGGTCCTGCCAGGTTGTGTTTCAGTCAATTTTGCTTGGGTTGAGTCTTCCTGCCCACAATCAAGGGGCTGGGCTCTGTGGAAACCAGTTTTTCAGGCTTTTGTTCTCTGGTGGTTTTTGTTCTTTGGTGGCTTTTTGCAGCTTTTCAGAGGTTTAGTGGAAATCAACCTGCGCCCAGACATCTGTCTCAAAGAGAAGCCTCAGTCTGCTCCCCTCTGGGTGGTTCAGAACACAAATATTCCCCCTCTGCAAACTGTGCTGTGCCGTTCAACCTCCCACAGGCAGTGCACATCCCCAGCCACCATCTCAGGGGGTGCCTGAAGCACCAGCTTGTCTCTGCACTTCTGTGCCACTAAAACTATGAGCAATATTGGTCCAGGGAGCCTGCTTCTAGTAGCTGCCTTTGCTGGGACTGCTGTTTGGGGGTCCAGACCTCAGGGTTTTGCAGGTTGCTGCCCGCTGAGAGATCCCAAACAGAGATAGTGCACTGAGATTTTCAAGCCTGGGCTGGGAGTGTTCAGACTCTCCGAGGGTCCTAGTGCCCCTATGGAGCACTCTCAGGAGTGGGTGGGGAGTGTGGCTCAGACCCTGGTTGGCCATAAGTGCAGGGAGCAAAGGCTGTGGTTCTAGAGAGCGCTGGCTGGCATCCACACCAGACTCCTTCACACACGCCAGTGTGAATGTGCCCAGCCTAGTAGTGGTGCAAGCAGTGGAAAGCCAGGGACTCAGGGACCACTGCCTGGAGGCTTCACTGCACTCTCCCTGGCATGGGTGGCCACTGGCGGTGACCATCCTGGGTCTGTGGGGTTAGGCCCGTGCCTATGACTGCCTGATTGCACCAGTTGCCCCTTCAGATCTTTTGCTCTTTTTGAGTGCTTTTAACCAGACTCCAAGTTAATGTTGGTCTCCAGTCTTCCCCCCTTCTGTTTATCCTTCAATATCAGTCCAATCCTCTCAGTAGACTTTACCTCTCCACTGGTGTCTTCTGCCCCCATAGAGATCCAGGAGTGTATAATCTTACATCGCAGGCTGATTTCACAGGTAATCAGAGTGTTCTGTTAGATAATTATCTCACTTTCGGGGACTGGTTGAAACAGCGTCTCCTACTTCTCCGCCATCTTGCCCTCCTCCTTCATGCTTGTTTTTAGTCTTTCTTCTTATCTAGTATGTATTTAAAGCCAAATATCACCCTAATTGTTGTAGTTGTGTCCCACATTTTTTTGTCATGTGTTATCAGTACAATATATTTTCTAATTTCCTTTGAAAGTTTATCCTCAAATAATTTTCAGAAGTATACTGCATTACATATCAATTTTGGATACTTAACTTATTTGATTTTCTTGTCATTGATTCCTATTCATTTCTATTTTTAAAATTCTGTTGTTTAGCCCAAAATATACTATTTATAAAATATTTTGTGTGCTTGAAAATATGTATAATCTGCCATTTGCAGGTATGGTAATTACTTCAAATCTGTTACATCCATTTTTACTATTATCTATATTCTTACTGCTTTTTTCCTACTTATTTTTTATTGAAAAAAGGCTAAAATCTCCTATATTGTGTGTTTTTTTCTCCTTCTTTCAATTGTCAAGTCTTGCTTTATATATGTTGAATCAACATTTTTAATATACTGATTTTTATTATTTAAAGAAAAATTATCTAACAAACATCATTACTGGGATCACTTATAGGTCTGTTTCTAATGTTTACTTTTATTGACTGATTGATGTTTCTATACTATATTGTTGATAGTCCAGAGAGAACATAGTAGGGAATCAAATGGCATAAAAAAAAAATCAATTATAGCTTAAAAATATTTAAAAATCCAATGACCCTAAAGGAAGTAATTACTGAGCCCCCCCAAAAATAAAATCCACACACTGATGTAACTAAATATTAAAGATTTAATTTTAGAGAACTCTGCAATAAAAAGACCACTTGTAGGTCTATTAGAAAGTTATACTGAGTGACAGGAAAAAGTATACAGACTGTCAGTAAAAAGTCAACACTGTGGGATAACATATGATATTTTAGAACTTAAAATGTCAACAGTATAACAAAATTAATTTGCCTGCAAAAGGAAAAAAAGGTTGGGTCTCAAAATTCTCAATAAAAGTATTCAATTTTTTAAGTATATCTGCAATTTCATTCAAGAAAACAAAGGACAAAGCAAGAATCATACTTTATATTTAGCTAAACTAACTTTCAAGAAGAAGTGCTATAGAAAGCAGTCTTGAAGTTAATAGAATTAAAGAGAATACTTTTCCTAATCCCCAATCAAGAAAACTATGTGGGATGAACTTCAGTAAGTCAAAAGATGATGGCTTAACCACAGCAAATGGAGAGAAAATATTCCATCCTTTTCATGAAGTAATTCTAGAATGATAGCAAAATCTGACAAAGACAGACCATGATAGAATCACTGTAGAAATTTCATAAAGCCTCCAAAAGTGTATGAGATGACCATTATTCCAGTTCCATTCTTCACCTGAAGAAACTGAAGCAAAGTGTTAAGTAAAATATCTTGTTCACATAGGCTTAAAGCAAAGAAGCAGGAATTCCAAGCCAGGAGGTATGACTACAGAAACAATCCTTTTAATGCTCTCTACATACTCTCAATTCAGATGGGTGGAATGAAGAATCTGGAATGTTCCTTACTGTCTAAGTGCCACAAATAACACAAGCTTATCCTCACTGTAAAACTTCCTTGGTTCTTTTTGCCTTGCTGGGTTGCTGTTCATTCCAGTAAGCTCTCAGATACATTTTCTTTAATACATCTTTTACCTCTTGTCAGTTCACTTATTTTCCTTTCCCCTCCAAGGTTCATTAATTCCGATTTTTGAACTATCAACAAAATTATTAAAAAGAACCACAGAGAACAAAAATATTGTCATTTATTCACTCAACAAGTATTTACTGACTAGTCTGTGTGAGATTCTAGAATTGTTTCAATGGACCTAAAACACCAACATGTCTGTTCTCATAAAGCTTATATTCTAGAGGTAGAATATAAATGAGAACTATCAGGAGAACAAAATGAATAATATGGCAAAAAAACATTAAGCACCATGGAAAAGACCAATCTGTGTAAAGAGGTTTAAGAACACAATGGGTGTGTCAACAGGTACATGAAAAAATGTTCAACATCACTCAGCATCAGGGAAATACAAATGAAAACCCCAAGGAGATACCACCTCACACCTAACACACAAGAAGAATGGCTAAAATTAACCACTCAGGAAACAACAGATGTCGAGGATGCAAAAAAAAAGGAACCCTCCTACCCTGGTGGGAATGTAGGCTGTTGCAGCCATTCTGGAAAACAGTGTGGAAATTCCTCAAAAGGTTGAAAATAGAGCTACCCTACAACCCACAAATTGCATTACTGGGTATTTGCCCAAAGGATGCAAATGTAGTGATCTGAAGGGGCACCTGCACTCCAATGATTACAGCAGCAATGTCCACAATAACCAAACTATGGAAAGAGCTGACATTTCCTTTGACAGATGAATAGACAAAATGTGGTATATATACATATATACACAATGGAATATTATTCAGCCATAAAAAATGAAATCTTGCCATTTGCAATGACATGGATGGAACTAGAGGCTGTTATATTAAGCAAAATAAGTCCTATCAGAGAAAAATAATTATCATATGCTCTCATTGATATGTGGAATTTAAGAAAAAAGGGGATCATGGGGAAGAGAGGAAAAAAATAAAACAAGACAAAATCAGAGAGTGAGAAAAACCAAAAGAGACAGGAAACAAACTGACAGTTGCTGAAGGGGAGGGGAGTAGAGGATGGGGTAACTAGGTAATGGACATTAAGGAGGGCACTTGGTGTAATAAACATGGGTATTATATAAGACTGATGAATCACTGACCTCTACCTTTGAAACCAATAATACATTATATGGTAAGTGAATTTAAATAAAAATAAATCTTTAAAAAAGGAATAAAGGGTCGAGTCAGAGTTGCAAAGTTAAAGAGGCGAGCAGAGATCTCATTCTGAAGGTAGTATTGGACGACTTGAAGGAGGTGAAAAGGGTGATTCAGACATATGGATAAAGTTTATTCTATGCAGAAAAAAGCAGCTGCAAAACATCCCTCAGGTAGGAGCAAACCCAGAAAATTCAGAGTGATGTTCAGTATGAAAACCAAAGGAGAAAGTTGGAGCGTAATGTTAAAAGGGAGGGTAACCTTCACAGAGCTAATTAAGGACAAGTACCTATTAGGCCTTCTAGGCTTTATAAGGATTGTAGCCTCCATTCTAAGAGAAGTAGACATCAGATGGTTTTGAGTAGAGATATGAAATGATGTAATATTTTAATAAGATTACTCCAGCCACTGTATTGAAAATAAAGTCTAGGAAGGCAAACACACAAGTAGGGAGACCATTTAGAAGGCTATTAGGATAAATCATTTCAAGGGTGATTTTGGCTTGACAGGGAAGTAGCATTAGAATTATTATTTCTTAGCCAATGCTTTCTATAGTATACAATATATCTAAACTGTCATGCTCATAAATAATTTTAAAGTTGTTGATCAGTTGCTTTTTGCAATAATTGAATGGCGTTTTCTTTCAGAACTAAATTTTTCATTGATATATTAGTTTCAATTTTTTGTACCTGAAGAGAATTTCTAATTTTCAGTTTTAAAGAGTTTATTTATAGGTGTTTATCCTAGCACATTTCCTGAGATTCTACTCTCTTATGCAGTATTTTTTCCTAGTAGTTAATTTTATAAAGGAAAAACCCTTGATCTTTTATCAACTTTTCTTTTAGAAAGGAAATTCTAATTCTGATTGTCTTCTATCATTTTAAATACCATTAGTGATCCATACTAATACCTTAGTTAATACCATCAATATGGGGGCGCCTTGATCTCAGGGTCCTGGGATCAAGCCCTGCAGTGGGCTCTCTGCTCAGCATCCTCCTCTCTCTCTGCCTACTTGTGATCTCTCTCTCTGTCAAATAAATAAATAAAAATTAAAAAAAATACCATCAATATGGAACAGTAACCTTTAATAGGGTATTTATCAGAGTAGCCCACCATCAAAGGATAAAACATTCCCATAGTAGCACAGCCTTGCTTTAAGTGGCTGACAGTTAATGAAAAGATGTTTGTAAAATTGATTAAAATACTTGTGTGTGAACATATATAAATATAGTACCTATTTGTATGTGTATGTAGCTAAAGTTATTTTCTGGAAGTAATTCTATTAAGCACATTGTACGGAAAAATATAACATTTTCTCATTCAATCTTAAGAACATTAACAAATTTATACATCCACTGCTGTATTTTTGTGATTTAATGTTTGACATTGTTTATATTGTTCTGACAATCCCAAGTGATAAAATTTTCATGCTTATAATTCACCATACTTTGACCTCTCAATTTTTGAATGTTTCCACAAAGTTAAGATTCTACTGATGTGCTTTATTATTATATTAGCAAACAACCTCAACCAAATGAATAATTATGGAATCAGAAATGGCTGTGCAGCTCTACCACAATGTGACCTTTTGGCAATAGCCTAATTTTAAGACTCATAATGGTAATTCCCTATATGTGAATAGTTTTTTAAAAATGTTTAAGATCTTTATGTAATTTTAAATATTATCCTGACAAGGTTTTCTTGGTTTTGTTTAGTTAAGTAACTGTTGTCCCTATTCTTTTCAGATTTCTTTAGTTTTTACCTCACATCATTTTTCTTTCCAGGACCCCATCCAGGATAGCACATTATGTTTAGCTGTCATGTGTCCTTAGGCTCCTACTGGTTATGACACTTCCTCATACTTTTGTTTTGGAGGTTCTTGACAGCTTAAGGAAGAGAACTGACAAGATGTTTTATAGAATGTCCCTCATTTGGAATTTGCCTGATGTTTTCCTCACGATTAAAGTAGGTTTATGGTTTTTTTGGAAGAAGAACATGAAGTAGTACAATTCTTATCACATTTTATCAAGGTTACACACTACCAACATAACTTACCACTGATGATGTTGACTCAGATTACCTGAGTTAATGTTTGCAAGGTTTCTATGATGTAAAATTATTATTTTCCCTATTTTATATTGCATTCTTTGGAAGGATGTCACTAGGCACGCAGACCATACTCCAAGGAAGGGGCGTTATGCTCTATCTTCTCAAATACAGACTATATATGTAAATTATTTGGAATTCTTCTGAACAGAACAATCTGTCTCTTCTCTCTCATTTATTTACTCAATTTCTATCAGAATGGATTCACAGAGCTTAAGGGTTTTTACTAATTATAAATAAGCTCTTATGGAAATGATTATTTTCTGGTAGAATTTAGTCTCAAAGTAGAATAACTCACACTGATCCGTAGATTCTACACGTGATAGTCTAGAGTAAACACAAATTGCTACCTCCAGGAACCACATAAATTAAGATTACTCAGATTTACTTAGTTAATGGACCATTTGTCCACAGAACCAGAGATGGCCTCAACTTAATCTGCTAACTATCATTCAAGAGCTCATCTTCAGCCTGAGTCTTGATGGATTTCACATTTAAAATTTTATTCCTTTTTCTCAAGGTTTTTAATTCTCTTATGACTCAGGAGAAAATACTTTCCCTTGTTTACGGTCATTGACTACTTACTCTGAATAATTTTGAGGGACTTCACTGATGGTATATTGGTCAATGCTCTTTTTTCTTTTAAGCATCTCTGAATATGAATTCTAGTGACTATGTCTGGATGGATTTTATTGCTATTTCTCAATAATCTCCTCTGCCACTTTGAAAGTTTCTGATTTGATGTTGGCCATTTTTATTCCCTAATTTTCTAACAGTAATTATGAGGTTTAAATTTTATCTCTCTGATCCCCTCCAGCAGCTGTTTCAAGATTGACCTTCTTTGACTTTCTTATGCTTATGAGACCTTTGAATTTCTTTTCTAATTCTTTCTGAATATCATTGGACTTATGTGTTAGAAGCGAACTGCTTATTGTGATAGTCACCTTGATTTCTCCTTTGAACTTTCAAAGCTCTATTTTTTCCAGTCTTTTCATTAATAAATTTAAGTGATTTTTATGCCTATTACCACATAACTAATACAAACATATTAATATATTAACTTAGTACAAAAGAGGACTCTTCTTAATACACTTAATACACTATTGTTTTCACCAAAATTATAAATCTGCCTTGGTCCTATGGAATTTATTGTTCTGACAATCTATCTATCACAGTATAGCGTGTGCTATTATATATAGCCATACCTCTAAAAGATGGAAAGGAAATATTTTAATCAAAATATATATTATATATGCTATTTGTGTGTATTTATAGTAGGAAAAATCATTTTATGTGCATTTTAATATATAAAATATTTTAGAATACAACATTTCATAAAGAGATGTATGGTTTTCCACTTTGCCTACCAGATACACTCTCATTGTGTGCCTGGTTGTCTTTGCTTTCTGCTATAATAATGTTTTTTTTTTTTATACTGCATACTGTATTCAAATATACACCAGAGTAGAAAAAGTAAATAAAATTAACCGCCCACATAATTGCAATTATTTCCAACATGTACTTGTAATAGTAGTATAAGTGCTGGATTGTTTAACATTTTGTCAATACTGGAAATTAAATTAATACTTTTTTTTTACCCTTCATTGTATTATCTTTTATCTATTTATTACATAATTTTTAACATTTTCCATATTGTCCATCTAACTATCTATATATATATATCAAACAAATAAAGGATTCCATTTCATACAGATTTCTCCAAATTATGATAAAATACATCCAAAATACATGGACTAATGCTATTTTTCCAAGGATTAGTATACCAAATAAGGAATATTGTACCATTTTCATGATATAGAAACTTCAAACATGTCTTTAAAGGCAACAGATGTCATTTTTGCTTATCCATCATGCTTAAAGGAAACAAGTTACTAGGTGTGTATTTTCAAATTGCTTTAGGATTTCCCATCAATGCTAACAATCCATTAATGGTCACGAGAGAACTGAGGACAAAATAAAAAATGATTTATGGTAGAATTATTTTATCTCTGAATCATATATACATTAAACATGAATTGATGTTTACTGAAAAGAATCTTTATGAGAAAAATACTGCATTTTATTTCCCCAAGTATGTCATTGAAATAATTTATAAATTATTAATGATAATATTTCTTAAATTATTATTTAACCAAATAGTCATCTTTTTCAGTTTTGCATAACTAAGGCCCTACTATGTGTAATCTCGAAAGTGCTATAAAAGATAAATGCTATAAATAAAAATTTTAAAATATTTACCATATTCTATATTGATTGCCATATCACTTCACAAAAACTATAATATTGAAATAAATTAACATTCTAATAATTGTGTATTAATAAACTAGAACAAGTTAACTTACAGAAATCATGAAATTATTGAGTGACAACAGAAATTCAAATCTATATATGCTCTTAAGGAATATATGAATGTAATAACTATTATTTATTAACTCCTATGTATAGTGTGCCAACTTCCTTACATAATATTCCTTCATTTCCTACCTTGAAGAAATCTTAGATTTAAGGCCATTATGTCCATTACAGGTGAAACCCTTAGTCCTCAAAAATTAGGGAAGTTAGGGGCGCCTGGGTGGCTCAGTGGGTTAGGCCGCTGCCTTCGGCTCAGGTCATGATCTCAGGGTCCTGGGATCGAGTCCCGCATCGGGCTCTCTGCTCAGCGGGGAGCCTGCTTCCTCCTCTCTCTCTCTGCCTCTCTGCCTACTTGTGATCTCTCTCTGTCAAATGAATAAAATAAAATCTTAAAAAAAAAAATTAGGGAAGTTAAACTTAAGCTGGGATTTAAACTCAGATTTACTTGACCCCAAACTATGTGCTATCTATCACCCTCCATGTCCACTAACTCCAGTCTACTACATTCTAGAATGCGGAAAATTCCAAATGGGAGTTAGTTTGTTCTATGCGGTTCTGAAGCAGGGTTTCTCTACTCAGGCTTATTATTAAGTGTAATATAAACAAAGTATTTTGAAGAGGCTAAAAGATTATGATTAAAATAAAGCAAATGTAAAGTGGCCTGAACATCATGAAACTCTTCAGAGGACAGGAGGATCTGATCAAAGCAATTGCATATCTTGAAATTATGAGAGATACCTCACAGAACTTAGAGGCTTACCTAGAGAAGTTAGCTGAAAAGATTCTACTTAATTCCAATAATTTAGTAGCATAAGGAGGTCAGCCATTTTCCAACAAAAGGAAAGGTGTATAATTGTGACTGAAAGATTCTGGAAGCTTCAAATGATGTACCCAAGATGTTATGACAGATTGCTTTTATCACTTAATGTTTTACACGTATCTGGTTTATCTATTTTTTCAATTAAATTAGTGGATGTGGAAGTTTGACATCACGTTAAGGGCAAATATGGTTTGGATAAAATAAAGAAAGCTTTTCATTGGTTTTCATGATTAAATAGCTCATAAATTAGAAAAGCATTGCTGGGGTGCCTGGGTGGCTCAGAGGGTTAAAGCCTCTGCCTTTGGCTCAGGTCATGATCCCAGGGTTCTGGGATCAAGCCCTACATTGGGCTCTCTGCTCGGTGGGGAGCCTGCTTCCTCCTCTCTCTCTCTGCCTGCCTCTCTGCCTATTTGTGATCTGTCAAATAAATAAATAAAAATCTTAAAAAAAAAAAAAAAGAAAAGCATTGTTATACTTCGTTGAGCCTCAACTTTCTCATCTTCCATATCACAGCTATATTCTCATTGCCACTTTGATAAAATATCACGGGATCAAAAAGCCAGTGTACTCATCTGAGCATATCATTATTTATATCCCAATTTTTTAAGAACATGTCTTGATGAACTGAGATCTGATATAACAGTCTGTTAATTAAAAGAGTTGGAGAGAAGGGACTGATATATTTTAGATAATCACTTCGAAAAGAATGCACACTTTAATTAGGGTAACTATGATATTCCCAAGGTAATGTGGATTGAAATTTGAAGTCAAAACATAAGACTTGGTGACAATGATAATTCATAAGGATGTAAATTAGGTACCTTGGCTAATAGGGACAAAGTTGCAGGCTGACTAAACTAAAATGAGAGGTCTGTCTTAATAGACAGAAAATAGAACCCTGCAAACAGAGTAAGCCCAAATACTACCAGGTACTTCATTATGTAGGAATGCTCTCCAAAGTTGACCCACTGATGGCCCCGGCCAACAGACAGAGAGCAAATGCAAGGCAGGCTAAATACTTTATACATATTGAAGTATGGCCAAAATACATAACACTTTTATCTGAAAACATGCTATATGGGCATTGTAGAAGATCACTGAATCACTATTGTGGATTCCAGCTCCTCCTTTGCTGTCCTTCATGCCCTATATTTGTATCATGTTCTTCCATGCCTGAAAAGAGCTAAGCTGGATAGAATGAGCCTTCCTCTTCAAAATTAGGGCTAATTTTAAGGTTTAGATAGCACAATAGAGACTCTGAAACCACACTCAATACTCGCTATGCAGTTGAAGTCATAAATGAAGCTAATAAGCTAATAAACCTAACATTAAATAGCCCTCAACTTTGGGCCCTAATTTTGCTTTTATGAATATAAATCAATAATACCCAAACTTCTTATTTACCCAAATTTGTGGTCAGAACTGAATTCTGCAGGTAAACTACTGAAATATAATTATTAAAAATTATTCTTACATCCCTTAAAACTATTATGAACAAGGAAGCTCGTAATCATCTAAAATTCATTTCACATTTTGGTCGTGGGAGCTCAATTCATTCTTGTCTTGTTTAAAGAAAATAATTATTTCTGAAGAATTTTTACATGTACTAAATTTAGGTTCCCATTAGTACTCAGTATTCTAGATGAATTTAACTTGGTTTGGGTTATATGGCTGATGAAATAGAAGACACCTTAGAAGTTAGACTATCAGGGAGAGACTAAACTCTCAACAAAGATGACTTTATCAATGACAGTAAGTTGGTAGGTTGGGAGTGGTTTTGTTGGATGTCTAAGAATTTTTCTATTTGATAGTCACACAGAACCAAAAACTTATATAACCACTTATTACAGTGCCTTTTTCTAACATACTGCAGGTGAAACTTTGAGCCCAGGGATCATCTTGTTAAGTATATAGGAAGTTTATCATTCCAAGGAAATAAATGTCTCTTGACTCTCCCTGGACTTGCTGTTTTCCTAGTATATAGGAAATACAGAGAAGTTAAGGTTCTATGGGTCAAAAATGATGTAGAGATAAGGGGATGCATTTTGCCATCTATGAAGAATAAATGTACCCTGCTAAATGTCTTCACATAAAGGATATTTTTAAAAAAAATCCATAAAAAGTCTAGCACAATGCTGCATGCAACATGTCAAACATTTTATTATGCACTTGAGGTGGTATTTTCTTGGGATCTAAAAAGTATTGCTCTTGACCAAGTAACTTTTAGGAGAAATTTAGGATGTTAAATGGCAAAGGTAAATATGTTTTATTACTTGAGAAAATATTGACCAATTCTATATGGCCTGCTTCCACAATATGTCCCTTTTGCTGTCATCATTTTCTTTGCTGAATGGTTATTTTATAATATTTATATAGTTTCAAATTATTTTCTTTTCCAAGCAGTTTATGGACTTTAAGTACATTGTCAAAAGAACATTGAGGGGCATAATAAAATAAAATATACGTATAAAAAGCTAAATAAAGTACATAAAAGATGCAAAGGCACACACATTTTTATTGAGAATTGTGTGTCAGGAATTACTATTATCATATAAATATGTATATGTATATACATAAAATACATACTTGTATTTCTGTCTCTATATTAGAATTATTTTATGTTAATTAATTTGAGAGAGAGAGAGTGCATGTGCATGAGCACACAAGCCAGGGGGGAGGGGCAAAAGGAGAGAGAATCTCAAGCAGACTCCCCCCTCAGGCGGAGCTTGATCCCAGGTCCCTGAAATCAAGAGTTGGAAGCTTAACCAACCGAACGACCCAGGCACTCCGATGTTATCTTATTTCTCAGCAAGTCTGTCTGATATATGACATTATCGCTAAGTTCAGGTAAATTAAGGAACTTGCTTAAAGTCTCAAAGCTAGTAATTTTTACTGGGGAAAGACCTATAACCCAGATGTCTCTGGTTCCAAAGTTCATAATGTCTCCACTTTATCATCTTCTATCTGGAAATTTAAATAGCAAAAGTAAGCCTCTAAGTACATAATATGGAAACATGCAAATCTTTGTGATTTACTCCTGGATTATTTCATGCTGCCCCAAACCACACATATCCTACTTTTGGCTTCTTATTTCCCCAAATACCCTCACTTATTACCAACAGAATCCTTTTAAATACAACTTAATTTTATAAAAGCACTTAAACACAAAGTTAGGTCTCCAACCTTTGTGCCTCTCTTATTCTACTTCTCACGGCGCAAATCCTTCCACTGGGTTTTAAAGCATGCCCACCATCTGGCCACACTGTACTTCCCTACTGAGCCTCATTTTCTCTCCTGAGTGTGGATTTTATTCAAATCTTTCCTAACTCATGTTTTGTCCTTTTATGCTTGTTTCATTTCCTATATTCTCCTAGATGAGCTTTAATCTCTCATGCATCTTTTGATTATATTCATGTTTTAGACATAGTTCAAGTTCCACTTTCTTCAACCCATATAGATTTCTTTCTTAGTTCTGCCCTAACTTCATGGTCTACATCACTCAGCTACCTAAAGATTCTTAGAAATATTCTTGGCAATAACAAGCTTCATCTTCTTGGAGCAATACTTGACCTTTTCTATTGCTGATTTCCTGGGCCTTTCTCAGTATCTATTTCTCTTCAGCATAAGCTCCAGAAACTGGTCAGTTTTGGTTTTTTTTTTTTCTTTACTTGTTAATTTCTCTCTTATTTCATCTTTTATTTTGCGTGAGATGTACAACAGTCTTTCCCAATCCACAATCATTCATATAATTCAAATACTCATGAGGCAACTAAGATATATGCTTGGGTTAAATTTAAAGAGTTTATATTTTTTATAGGAAAACATATAAGAAAAAAAATTAAGAAAACATGCTGTAGACTCCTGACACATAAAAGACTTACTATGAGACCTAATAACAATCCTAACATTTGCAACACATTGAGACACATAAATACTAATCCCTAAATTTTCCCCAAGTGCTACAGAATTACTCGGTATTTTGTTTTTGTAAACCCTCCCCAGGTGATGGTCCAGGTGCTGTAGAGAATAAATGGTGGACCCTGCAATGTTTTAGACCTAACCCATTTAAATTCAACATTTGAAATTGTGTCTAAATAGAAGTCATCATTTTCTTAGGTCATGATTAACTTTAATAGCTAGTATTCTTTTAAGATTAATCTCCCCCACCCAAGAAACTGATATATGTACACACTGACATTTATCGTCTCATTAATGATAAGAAAAAAATGGTAAATGTACACAATGGCTGCCTTAAGGACCCATGCTTAGCAACAGGTCATTCAAAAACAATGAACAACAAACATGGTTGTGAAAAATTCCATCCTGCATGTAGTTAGCAGAACCACTACTTTGATTTTCTGTCTCTACCTTAAAATAAAGCCAAATCCATTATCTTTTAAAACAGTACAAGCTGTAGCATATCAAATCATGGAGTCTTAAAATGTTGACATATTATACTTCTGTATCTACTTTTTTCTATAGAAAAAAAATGGATCATAAAGTCTTTTATGTTCTTCTTAATCTGTATCTAAAATGTCCTTTTTATCCACAGAGAAACCACTGTGACATAGGTCCTATCACTTATATCCTAACCACCACAGTGGTTTCTTCATTCAACCAAATCCATCCTGCATTTTGTAGCCAGATTAAAGCATAGCAAAGTATCAGTTCCCTCATGTCTTTCTCCTATACTCCCCTCTCCCCCCATCAATACAACCTGATATTTTGACATGAAAGGTTGTGCTTCTTCACTCAATAATCAAGATCGCTTTGAACTTTTCCTTAATTTTCTGAGTTTTGCTTTGTTTCCTAATCTGAACTCTCCAATCATGGTACACATAGCACTTATTTTTTTGTTTTTGTATATGCCAGATTCATTTTAACTCTTAGCACTTGCTTGCAACACAGATCCCCTGGCAATGTAATTCCTCTGCTCTCCACTTGCATGTGTCTCAACTCAACTCCTTAGAATTGATTTCACTGTCACCGTCACCCTGCCCCCACTACCTCATGCCCTCAATGGCTCTCTCCCTCTGCTTTCTTTTCCCTTGCCTATAACTTGAAATTCACAAAAATATTTAGTTGTAATTGTATGAATCTGTGGGTAATCACTTTAAGAAACTGTAGGTTTAAGAAGGAACAGCATCTTTATTTTGTACTATCACTGATTTCTAGGTCTAATACATTCGTAATTGATATTCTGATTATATATCAAATAAAAAAAAACCTATTTTTTTAAAAAGTTCATCTTCAGTTACTGACCATGGGAAAAATGTTGGCAAATACACTGAGTATCTTAACTCTTCCAGGACTTCCAATATTTCCTATATAACAATGTTGTGAAAGGAGCTAAATAGATGTTTCAATCAAATATCAGCATTCAGTTGATGGGAGCTGTCAATCCTTTATCCAATATGGCCACTAATTAGTAACTCACAAAATTATAGTACTCTAAAAAATTTTGTATTATAGTAGTTATATGTGACATTTTAAGGTAACTTATTAAAATTACACATGACAAGAATTTTTTGTATCATCAAGTGAAAAAGTATAACTTTGAATTATGGATATGTATACTTGTACTACAAAAAGTTGCCATATATATATTATATACATTATATAGTTTGGAATAACGATGACTAGAATTTACCTATGTACCTACTCCCATGGAATTTTTAAGATATGAATCAGGCTGGAAAATAATGAGAACATTGTAGCTTTTATTCATTATTCTGAATGAGAAGCCAGGTGAGAATATCAGACTTTTACAATTTATTCCTGAGGACCTAAATGTGTACATGAAAAAAATCACTAAGAATGAAGATTGGTAAAGGAAGACTTTGAAAAGCTTCTTGGTGTGCACACTATATTCTTTTTCTAGCCACATGAGCAGAGGTGACGTGACCTAGCTTTTCTAGACAGGTCTGCCTCAGACACCCATTCGCAGCCAGCCCTTTTATCATTGATCACTTCTGTGAATTCTTTCAAGTTTTTAACACAAATGTCTTAGTGGTGCCACACAACTGTCTCCTCGACCTGTGTGAAAAGCAATAATCATACAATATTCATGGAGATTCCAACAATGAGAACTGTGTTGGAAATAAGGGATAATGTTCCATAGATGCAGTATATCTATTTTATGTCCATTGGTGCCAGGTTCCTAAAGCCTACTTATAAATGCTTTCCTTTGTCACTGCCCTGATGCTCAACATACCTATTTCCAAAAAGCAGAAATAGAACAGTGAGTGTACTGTGCAGTGGTCTGAGCTGTTTTTATAATGGATAGTATTTTACTAATAAATAACTCCCACCCTGCTGCCTAAACACAAAGCCTTCAAGGGCACCACCATGTAATTGGATGCCATCCACTGTAAGTATTCTCCAGCCACCTGAATCTTATTGCTCTTATTGTTCAAAGGAAAATGGTTTTAAAATGTTAGAACATTCATTTAGGTCACAATTAAACGTTCAGCAGCAATAGTCCAGAGGGTAAACGGTGGTTTAGGGTATATAGAATCACATTTTCAATGTCTAAAATTTGAAGAATTTTATCATTTGGAATTGAGGTTTTTATTTTTATTTTCCAAAGCTTTTTCAGGAAAAAGGAAGTTATTTTGGTAGTGGTTTTGCACATTATTTGTCCTGCTGATATGAGAGTAGATACTGAGAACTGAATTGTTATTTTTAACAGGTAAGAAGCTAAATTTTGAGATTTGTCAAAGATAATGGGGACTTGATAAAGACAATAATGTCCATATAAAGAAAGACTCCAATTTTTCTGTGCTATCAGAGCAATAGAGAAAATGTGTAGGAGATCTCAGTCGTAAAATCACCTTGTCTCACTTTAAGGATTCATTAAGCTTCATAAAATGAATCCTTTGCATATTGTTCTTCATAATAAGAAATGTTATTTTGAACATATAAATCACTTGTTTGAGGTAAATTACCATTTAGTTTTCCAAAAAAACAGTTTTCATTTATTCCTTTTTTTTTTTTAATGATCTCTAACATGTTGTAATTGCATGACACGTGGGCTTCCCTCAACAGTAATGGATGGCTTTAGAGCCATGTGTCATAAAATGTGCTCTTCACCAGAAGACTTCATCAGCACAATCTTGACATCATAAGGAGTATTCATGCTGTCCAAATATATGTAAACATAACTAGGCCAAGTAAATGACACTCATTAAGATCTGGCCTCGGGAAGTCTGGGTCTGAATCCAACATTGCAGTTTTCTAATGCTGTGTTTGGGCCAGTCACATGGCCTTTCAGAGTTTTAGCTTTATCGGTTACATGGTTGTTTCAAATGATTAAATAAGATTATGCCTGGATAATTATAAATTATATAAAGTGAATTGTACTTTTTGTAGGTAAATTGACTAAAGTGTACGTGGTATTGCATCCATCTCTCAGAACATGTGATTATTTTCATATGGTTATTTCCATTATTGTTTATTTCATGAAGGGATCTCCAATTTTGTTTATTATGGTATCCATGATGATCACGTGCTCAATAAGTATTTATTGAATAAATTAGTAAATAAACTAAAAATATACTCCAAGCATAAAATCACTCTAATGAAATGTCTATGAAGCAGCAGACAATGTGGAATCCTGATACACAGAGATAAACTTCCAGATAGAGACTTCTACTTAAGTACAATTATTCACCAGTAAGGGAAAAAAATGCATTGGCCCCCGAATGAATAAAAGGGTGGGTAGCTACTAAGGCACATTTGCTTTATAATTTAACAGAGAAATAGAGACTGAAAAGATGCAGACTTCCTGCCCTATGTCCCTCAAGCCTTCATAATGCAACTAATTAAGTACCATCAAAAGGTTTATCTCCTTATTAGTGTGTGAGAGCAGGTTTAAACTTAGGCAAATGCCATCTGACCAGCCCTATTTAGATTGCCTTATAAACTTGAAATCACTCCTGATTTGACCATAACACCTTTTTTTTTTTTTTTAAACAAATCCCATTTACAGATTTGACTATTGGAGGATTAATAATAAAGATGATAGATGCAAGAGGACAAATATATCAAGAAGGTGGTCTCATGATAGTAAGAAGATAAGTTTATTGTAAAGAAAATGGGTCAGTAAGGTCCAAACAGGACTTTTTTTCCAAGACTGTACACAGTGCATAAAATCAAAGAGGGGTGTGTATGTTTTCCTTAAAACTCTCTTGTGATCTGCATTCCATTTCCCATCTTGAGACTTGATTCTTATTTGAGAAATTGCATCAAGATGTTACTAAAAATCATATAGACCTATAAGCTGCCAACAGTCTGCTCTTTGGGGATGCACTGTGTTATCTTTATTCTGAGATCACGTTTCATTTCCTCTGCTCTTTACTGAAGTATAACGGTGTTTTATTAGTTTCAGGTGTACAACATAATGGTTTAACAATTCTATACATTACTTGTTGCTCAAAACAGTAAGTGCAGTCATCATCTGTCAAACAGTATTACAACATTAATGATCATATTCCTATGCTGTACTTTTCATTTCCATGACTTATTTTATGACTGGAAGTCTGTATCTCTTAGTCCCTTTTATTTCACTCATCTCTCCATACAACCTAAAGCAATCTACAGATATAATGCAATTCTATCAAAAAATCTAAAGCGTGTTTCACAGAAGTATAACAAATAACAGTAAAATTTGGAATCAGAAAAGATCCAAATAGCCAAAGTAATCATCAGGAAGAAGAACAAAGTTGGAGATACCACAATTACACATTTAAAGACTCATTACAAACCTGTAGTAATCAAATACTTCAAATTACGTGTGGTACTGGCACAAAAACAGACCCTTAGAACAACGAACAGAAAAGAGCCCAGAAATATAGCCACACGTCTATAGTCAATTGATTTACAAGAAAAGAGCCAAGAATATCGAATGGGCGAAGAGAGCCCCAATGAATGGTACTGAGAAAACTGGACAGCCACATGCCAAAAAAAATGAAATCGAACCAGAGTTTTTACACCATATGCAAAACAAGTTCAAAATGGATTAAAGACCTAAATGTGTGACCTGAAATCATAAAAGTACTATGAGAGAACATACATAGTTATTTCTTACATTGGCCATAGCAACATTTTTCTAGATAGGTCACTTCAGACAAGAGAAGCCAGAAAAAGAAAACCAAACTATTGGAACTACACCAAAATAAACAGCTTTTGCGCAGTGAAGAAAACCATCAACAAAATGAAATGGCAACCCTTCAGTGGAAGAAGATACTCGCAAAAGAGGCTAATAACCATAATATATATATAAAGCTTATACACTGGGTGTGGTGCATAAACAATGGATTTTGGAACACTGAAAAAAATTAAATTAATTTTTTTTTTAAAAAGAAACTTATACAACTCAACTCCCCCCAAACAAATAATCTGATTAAATGGGGAGAGACTCTGAACAGACACTCTTCTAAAAAGATATAAAGGTGGCCAACAGACACATGAAAAGATACTCTATCATTCATTCAGGAAATGCAAATCAAAACCACAATAAATTATCACCACACTTGTTAACTAAAAATTCTGTGGTCTTAACTGATCCTTTCTCCCAGAAGATAAGCTCACATCTAACTTTGGATATGTAATCTGGAGTATCTCCTCCCAGGACAATGACATTAGCATCACTCCTGTAGTGACAATCACACCGCTGAGAGATCTTATTAGAATACTTGATATTGCACCCATAATCCAGAGTAAGCACATTAGGAGAAAAATATATTCTAAAGGGTTTAAAAATAAAGACGAAGGTATAAGATAGGGTTCAGTAAAAGGTTTTAGAATGTGACCACTAATTGGACATGGGAGCTGAAGTACCTAAAAGTATCACATCTGATATCAGGAATCAGCATTCAATAATTTGAAAGCACTATTAGAAGAAAAACAGACAACCCACTTTGTCTCCAATTATCAAAGGTGACTTGCATACATTTTTCACAGAAATGATAACCATAGTTTACCTACTGTGTCTGAAGCACTGTAGAAATGAACAGAGTCAAATAAAGACTGCTCTGCCTTTGAGGGGAGCTTACCTGTTGCTGCAAAGCTTTTCATGGAAAGAAGTGATCTTCACCTTGTTTCCCAGGACAGTTCAGTATGGAAACGATCATTTTTCTTCCCTCTCCATCCTCTAGCTTGCTCCTCACTGTAAGAGAAACCATAATTTTCTCAGTGGAGAAATGGATGACAGCCAGACATCTACTAGACCATGTTAACCAATAAAAGATGTCCTACGCACATACAACTTCAACAACCAAAACACACACAACAGGAACTCCGCTAATCTCCATTCCAGTTAGGACTGACTTAACCAATAGGTACTGTAGAAGTATTGTGTAGGATATACAATTCTTCTAGAGGCCCACAAATTATACTTTCAGTATTTTTTAAAAAGTATTTTATTTATTCATTTGACAGAGAGAGAGAGATCATAAGTAGGCAGAGCAGCAGAGAGAGAGCCCAATGTGGGGCTCGATCCCAGGACCCCGAGATCATGACCCGAGCCGAAGGCAGAGGCCTAACCCACTGAGCCACCCAGGCACCCCACTTTTGGTACTTTTAAAATAAGAATAAAATTTTAAGAAAATGTTTTAATCTACAACATAGTGTATTGATACTTTTATCAGTGCAGTCATGTATGTCATCAGTACAAAAGCATTCAGGGCTCAAGGAAGGTTTAAGGAAGCTGATGCTGATGGTTTAAGAGGCAAGCCAAGATTTTCTAAATGGTAGATGGGTAAATTCCAATAACTGGATTCCACAAATTCAACAGAACTTCTTAAAGTTTAAATTAGAGAATAAGCGATAAACAATTTAATTTCACCCTCAAGTCCTAGCCATTACTCCTAACAGAACATACCAAAATCATCATATTTGCAAGCTGATAAACATGGCATGACTGATAATAAAATCAATACCATTCTTTTTTTTTTTTTTTTTTTCTTAAAGATCCTATTTGACAGAGAGAGATCAGAAGTAGGCAGAGCAGCAGGCGGAGAGAGAGGGGGAAAGCAGCTTGTTGTGGACCTATGCCTGAAGAGGGAATTGGTAAATTGTACAATCCTCCTGTTAGAAGCTGGAGGAGGGTCAGTAATGTATCCTTCTGACTGAGATGGCACTTAAATACCTCCCCCCCAAAAAAGTAAGCCATTCTACAGTATTTATTCAGAGTTTTATTTAGGGTAACTTACCGACAGGGGCAATTGGCTGGGCAGGCAATCCAGAGAGCTATACAAAAACCACCCCTCAGACCTCAACCCACAGCTTTTATAGGGTGAGGGGGCTGGTGGTGTGGTCACAAGGTAGTTAACTCAAGGAAAGCCATCTGTGCACCAGCTCTCCTCTAGTTATCTCAACTAGAGCCTTCGGTGCACCAGTCTTCTCTACTAGTTATCTAAAGCAGTGTCACCTATGCACCAATGGGGAGAACAAGATGGGAGCCTGTGTTGTCAGCACTCTTGCATTCCAACCACAACATCTTTATGACCTGAACAATCTTTGCACAGCATTCTTCTGTGATGACTCTAGGAGCAGCTATTGGGAAGTGACATGCATCCTTATGCCACAGCAATTAAATATTGATAGGAGATATGCCAGTGACCTGGTAAAGGGGTCCTTTCCTCAGACCTAACAGTCTTGCAGGTGGGCTCTCACAATCAGGCCTAGAGTGTGCAAGCAATCAAGTAGAAAATTAGATATGCAAGGAAACCACAACGATTCAGGAATTGGCCTACTTTTATAGGTAAACAATAAACATTCAAGGGAAATCAGAACTAGAATCTAATATCCATAAAGGTATGCTCCTGACAAATCACTGATTGCTGATTCAGTTACTGATTCCTAAAATCTACTCCTAAATCAGTTACTGATTCTTAAAAACTATTCCTAAATAGTTATTGATTCCTAAAATCATCCTCACTCCTAGCAAAGGTAACCAAATTAAGACTAAGTTGCATATATTCAATTTTAAAAAACTTGGCCTCATTATTTACCTAAGTACATCAAGAATAGTAAATGGCCATTTAGGTTCTTTTAAATTTACTGTGTTGTTGTGGGAGGTTTCGTTTTGCTTTGTTTTGCTTTTTATTATTTTTGTTTTATTTTTTTCTCCCAGATTTTATTTTTAAGAAATCTCCATGCCCAACTTGCAGCTTGAACTCACAATCCTGAGATCAGGAGTTGCACGCTCTACTGACTGAGTCAGTCAGGCACCACAAGATTTGTGCATTTTTATTGTATCTAAATTATACTTCAATAAACATGACTTTAGAAGAAAAAAAGGAGGAAATTAGTATTAACCATTCATCAACGCATCCTTCCAGGCATTTGTGGGAACAATGCCTTAGATCATCAGTTGGCCTGTCTTATTGATAAAGAAGCTGAGGCCAGAAGTAGTCCAGTGATTTTCTGAACCAATAAAACAGGAAGAGCACAGCTGGAACCAGAGCCTCTTTTGGGCTCCTTCCCCACAAGTCAGAACCTTCCAGGTAATGGTCAGCTCTGGTGACCTGGGCCTTCTCTGTGTTGATGAACCCAAAGACACAGACCCTGTGTAACCTGGAGGACTCTCATAGAGGGGTATCAGTCAGACACAAAACCAGGATTGCAGGTCAACCCAAGGAAGAGCCTGGATGAGTTGTCTGATGAGCTTTTCTTAAGGAATTTTAGATTGAACCTTTAATAGCCTTTCAGGCTAAGCGCCAAGCCAAATACTTGCCATCAGACTCGCAACCAATACCTACCTATTTGGGTTACTTCTTCTTTTCCTGAGGTCCTCAGACTATCCTGAGGCTGCTTAAATCCTAAAACTATCTGAGCCTGCTTAAAGCAGTCTGGTCATATCTATGCCTAAGCATGTCTTTCTCAAATAGGACATTCCACTCAAAGCCTTGATAATATAACTGATATTTCCAATGGTGTCATGTTATGAGGAGAACAGATTTGTATTGAATTTATGCAAATGACTATAATTGATTTCACATTGTGTCATTGTCACAAACTCCAGTCAAAACCTTCCTGGATATCAGTTTACATCTACTCTAATTCACAACTCCCATCTGGCATTAATATCTATGCCCCAGGGCGCCTGGGTGGCTCAGTGGGTTAAGCTGCTGCCTTCGGCTCGGGTCATGATCTCGGGGTCCTGGGATCGAGTCCCACATCGGGCTCTCTACTTAGCGGGGAGCCTGCTTCCCTCTATCTCTCTCTCTGCCTGCCTCTCCATCTACTTGTGATCTCTCTCTGTCAAATAAATTAAAAAAAAAAATCTTAAAAAAAATAAAAATAAAAAAAATATCTATGCCCCAGAGCCTGTACTTGTTTTACTATCATTTCTCTCTTTAAGAAAGCCTCTTATTGATTAACAACCCAACCCCATTGGATTCCCTTAACCAAAGCATACAAAGGCCTTAATAGCTTTTACTCAATGGGGAATAAAAGGTCTTCAGTAACTCAACAAACTAGCAAAACCCTGTAATTCCTTTACTGTTTTAGGACTGAGAAAGCTTGTATTTTATCAGTGACTGCCTCTGGCATCACCTGTGTCTTACACAACCAGATGACACCCAGGAATTTTACTTGTGGACCTGGTCCTTGGATCTTGTCCATATTTCCCTCCGATTCTGGGGACTCTTGATATGCCTGTAATGACTTAGCTGCTTGAGACAGGGAGGATAAATAAATCATCACAAGTTACCTGAATTCACTAGAAAATAGCAAAGATGTCACTGGCTGATCTGTAGGTAGAGATTAGGCTGTTTGGCCTTGATAGTTTGTCCCCCATAACCATCAATAGCCTTACTCTCTCCCCCAAATTTTGAGGGGTTTCCATAGATGTATGCATTCAGCTCCAGTGTCTACTAAAGCTAACAGGGTCTGTAGTACAAAACCAAGAAATTATTAATTCAACATGGTGTCTCTGATCGCCCCTTACTGCACACACTAGAGGGCAATGTTGCCTTAACCCCTAACTCTCCAGGGGTGAAGGGTGGTCACCCTCGAATTTCCTCCATTAGTGGAGGTGCACTTGGCAACACACCTGGCTTTTTCGAGCCTTCCTTAAAGGGAGTAAACTGGTTTTCCTTAGGCAACACCTTCCATTGGTTTACCAAGACTGAATTTGGTTGTTTCTCTTTTCTCTCAAGGTCTCAGATAATATTAAATCTTGCCACAACTGTTTTGAGGGCCCTCTTTCCACCGTTTTATCATTGGCAAGTCCTTTGTTTTTTGTGTGTGTGTTTTCAACCTATTTTCGCTATGACAGATCCTTTTAGTTTCACTTGTCAGCCAGCACAGAAGCTACTCTAGCAATGTGTTGACACTGAAGTCTCTGGGGCTGACTCTTAGAGGTCTTCCATACCAGATGAAACCATTCTTCACCAGGGCCACTGAAATGCTGAACATAAATACCAGGTTTCATTCCTAGTTCATGAATAATTTTTTACAGTTCTTCTGTTGTGGTCTAATGTAAGAGAGGAAAGGGAACATCCCCTTCCTGAGGCCAAGTTATCTCAATGCTAGCTATGAGTATATAGTAAATAATATATAATAAATAAATATAATAAATGCTAGCATTTATTCAATCAAATCAGTTAAGTTCCTGAGATTCTCACCCATGCTTGTGGTATATAGTCTTTGTCGCAAGGCTAGTTGATCAGTAACTGAGGCCATTTTTGACATCTCAGAGCCATTTAACATAATGTTATGTCCCCCCAGTATCCCATAGTCCTAACACCCAAACTGCCACCCTCACCTTAAAGTAGCTCCTTAGCTCTACCAATTCCACAGCGACTGGAATTCCAAACACCAAAAAATTCATTTTTGGTAATATGCTGACTAAGCCAATTGTTGGCATGTGGAGGAAGGTCATGATGTATCCTCCAAACTGAGAAGGCACTTTAATACCAAAAGCAAAGCAAGCCATTCCATAGTGTTTACACAGTTTTTACTTAAAGGAAAAATCAAATGCACCATGAATCCAGGAGGTGTACAGTACAGCCATTCTCAATGTTCATTCCCAGCTGCCCTGGCCAAGCCCAGATCTTAACCCACAGCTTTTATAAAGTGAGGCACATGGTGGTGAGGTCACAGGATAGTTACCTAAAATGGTGCCAACTGTGTGGCAAAGGTGAGGACAAGATGGAAGGCTGAATATAGTCAGTGTCATCAGCATTCTTAAACCTCCAAACTTTCCCAACTACCATGATTTGTAACAGTAAATTCCTGCACCAATGTAGCCACTGATTAAGTATAGTAATGTGACATTTGAAGTATAATAGCGTCTTCATTTCTGACCAGATCAGGGATTTATATTTAGTACAGATATATTCTAGATCTAATTCTGCTATCTTCTAGAAACCATGATAAACCAGGCTAAGTCCATGATTAAACACTCCTTTCTCACATATCACATATGTGGTATGTTACACCTCACATATATGTACAAACATAACATAGGAATGTGATAAAGAGACAAAATTCAGGAGCAACTAGGAGAAAGACTGATTTTAGAGAGGGGTGTCTACGTGGCTCAGTCGTTTATGTGGCCAATTATTGAATTTGCCACGGGTGATGATTTCACCACAGGTCATGATTTCAGGGTCCTGGGATCGAGCCCCATATCAGCTCCAAGCCCAGCCAGGAGTCGGCTTGAGGACTCTCTCCATCTCCTCTCCTTTTCCCTCTGCCCCTCCCCCACTTGCTCATGCTCTCTCTCTCTAAAATAAATAACGATAAATCTTTTAAAAAATGGTTAATGAGAAATAGAGACCTACAGGTTAACCACAAAGACAAATAGAATATTTCTCTCACAATAGATAAGAAAGTGGTAAGGTAATTAAGAGAAGCAAAGCCCTCTTAAAAAATATTAAGAATATGAAGTCTGAATGCATACAGAATTTTTAAAATGATGCTATGATTAGTAATAATAGTCCCATAAAAAATAACATTCTTGTACAGACTTGTATATAATAAGAACTCAGAACCTAAGAAAACACAGAGCCAGTGTGGACCGAATGGCACAAGGAGAGAAATCTAGACCAGAGAGATGGGTACACTTAACTATATGCCTAGAAATACAAAATTAGAAATTAATGTGAAAACAACTGAGGAATACTTAAAATATGTGATATAATTTTTATGTTTATCTTATTATATTAGGAGGCTCATAATTTTATGTTAATTATTGTGATGCCCTTGTAAAGCTCCAAATTAAAAAAATTTAGAAACTTAATTTGATTTGCAGAATGTTGCCACTCACACAAAAAATATAAAGAAAATATAAGATCTCAGTTTATCAGTCCTACAAGAATAGTTTAAAATAGGGAAGAAATGCATTCCCTTGTGATTAGTTCCTTCAGTTCACGATTAGAAAATGTATGACAGGGGCTATTTCTTTTTTTTTGACATGGGCTTTCTTTAATGACCATTGCCTACACACGTGTATACATGTATGTCCATGCACACACAAACATATTTCGTGTGTATTTTAGTCAAAGAACATGTTTATCCCAGTTTTCTAGGGAAATCCATTTATTTGGGGGCAGATTTGCATGACTGGATGGGTTTGATGTCTTTTTATTTTATCCCTCTTAACATTTGTTGGTACTATTTCATCATTTTACATTCTTTGAGGTATTCTTTTTTTTAAATATTTTATTTATTTATCAGAGAGAGAGAGAGTGAGCACAGGCAGACAGAATGGCAGGCAGAGGCAGAGGGAGAAGCAGGCTCCCTGCCGAGCAAGGAGCCTGATGTGGGACTCGATCCCAGGACGCTGGGATCATGACCTGAGCCAAAGGCAGCTGCTTAACCAACTGAGCCACCCAGGCGTCCCTCTTTGAGGTATTCTTATTTGTGAACTTTTAACTTTCAATAAGAAACTCAAGTGTAGAGGCTGTTTTACTTTCTTCTGCATTCTCTGAAACCTTGGTGACACAGACTATAACATTGTAGAAATAAAAAAAGTATTGGATAAGCATAACTGAGTATGTTTGAACTGAAATTTAAATTAGTAGAGAAAGCAGTGCATCATAAGCTAGGACCAGACCATTTTCTTAGATTAAATTCATTTCCAAAGCTCTTGCATTATTTCCTTTTCCTAAAGAGCCCTTGATAAGAGGAGAGGAGCTCGCAAACCCTCATCAGTGAAAAGACAAGCTCCATTGTCAAGAAAGGTAATGCTGCTATTCACAGGGTCAAGCCATGTGAACCAACAGTGGCCAACCCATCACCATCTATACATGAGAAATACCTTTGTCCATCAACATATAAGGAGACTGAGGACACCGGTGTTCTGGACACAAGCATTCCCATAATTATGAACTTCCTTCCCCTAGAAGCTTTTTCAGTAAATCTTGTGATTTCATGTATTTATTTATTTTCAAATTGACTTGGTGGCCAGAGCCTCAGTGTGTGTGGCTGCTCCCACAGTGGCTGCAGAATTTTTTATGTTGGGAATAAACGAGATATTTTCCATGCATGAAGAAAAGTTTGTTTCCATTTCCACCTCTATGTGTGCTGTACTTTATTTTAGACTTAAGGTCTGTTCAGACCAAAGTTTCTGTAGAGCTGCAGTGAGCTGTGCTCTTTTCAGCCTGACAAACAGCAATTTGGTGCACTTGGAACTCCTTATTAAGCTGTGGCAGGTTGGGGAGTCCAGAGCTAACAGAATTCCGCTAAATGATTGGCTGAGGCATTGGTGTTAGCTTAATTGTGCATTTGCCCTTTGACTAAAATTAGAGATTAAGTCCCCTCCCTGGGAACTGCATCTTTAGTTAGTAAGGAGTTGGACTGTACTTTCTAATTAGATCTTTTCTATTGCATCCTGCCATGGGGTTTCTACCTTGACAACAAGGCACAGCTCCATTATGTTCTCTTTTAGAAAAGATTTTCCCTTCACACCTTATGTGAGCCTGTTTCTGCTTTATATTAATATTAGCTCGCTGATTGTGATTGTACTGCATGTGGGAGGTTGGTAGCAATTGAGTTGTGGGCAACCTGCACAGCACCTTTCGCTTTCCCTTTTTCATCGTGTCAGGATTAGCACAACATGGCTTTGTCCTAACAAAGACGACTTTGGGAGGATCTCACTGCTCAGATGACTCATCAGTAAAGTGGCTCAATGCTTGACCCACCTCTGTGCAATAGTTCATAATTCCCCTCATCACCTGATAGCATCTTTAATTATAGTACTGATTTTTTCAAATGCCATTTTTGAAACATAAAAACCTATTACCATAGAAGCTCTCAGAATATATGATGCAACAATATTAAAAGAACCTAAGTCAAAAATTTTTAAAGGAAAAATTTTGGTCCTGGAATTCGAAACCACATAGAATATCGGGGGTTCCTCTACAATATATGTTTTTCTTAGTGAATGATAGGGTACTAATGATTGAAGATTATTTGTGGGGACAGTAAGCCTTTCCTCTTTTTTTTCCCCTCTGTGTATTTTTTATTGACATTGTTTTTGTTCTTCTGGATCTTCTATAGGCTGTTCCCAGAAGAAAAAGGACAAGGGCGATATTCTTCATGGAGTTACAACGTGCACGTTTACCAGCTCCTAAAATCCTCTAGCTGATGCTTGTTTCTGTTCTTGACTGAGCAGTGAGTCACCTGCACGAGGCACTGCGAAAATGATGGAACCCTTTCAAGTTAGCCAAGACTTTCTGCATAACGGTGAGTAGAAGAGGGAATTACTGCCTTTTAAAGAAAAGATCTTAAAAAATTTCCAACCTATAAAATGTGGAGATGAGAAAACTTAGCTCTAAGATTCCTTCTGAAGCAAATAGTCTATAAGCCTATGATAATTTCTTTCCCTAAAGTGGTAATACCTCACAAAGCTTTACTTCTCCTAGGAAATGGGTAGCCAGCCGCAATCATAAAAGAAAATAAGGAGCATCTACAACCTCTGCTTTTTTATTAATTAAAATGAATACCTTTTAAAAACTCAGACATATTCTTAATTGTACAGTTACAGCATGTCTTGTTGATTTTCCTGAGGCTTTTGATGGGAGTTTGTCCCGTGTGATAAGGAAATGCATCAACGCCACCCGCCACCTAAAAAGTCTTTTTTAATCCCATTCTGTTCCCAAACGTAGGCCTTATCTTCCATCTAGGCATCTAGGCTCTGGCATCAATGCCCTGTTGTATTAGATCAATGTATATAGAAACTTTCATCTCTTGGAGTTTTAATAACTTGAGTTTATGACTGATATTCCAGACTCTAAAATAGGATTTATTTTATGGCTTTCAGGCATAGTTATTATATAGCGAGATGAATAGCAAAGTCAAATATTTGTCATGCTTTCAAGTTAAACACAATTGAAAGTATTTTCTATACTCAAAACTCATCAGAACTGAGGTTAGCACAAAGTGGAAGTTAAAAATCGCATTCCTTTAAATTAATTTTTTGCGTGATTAGAGGATGAGTCCATCTTTCCTGACTCTCCCATCCCCTTGTTATATGAAGTACACTTGCAATATGTTGCTAATATATTGATGGAGGTCTCAAGAATTCCAACTGGCCAAATATTCATGCAATATGACTGCGACTTGCAATCTTGTCATACAATTTGGCAAAGTGCCTTTAAGATTTATTTAAGAAACCACCACAACAGGCTAACTGTGACTTACAGAATAAAGGAAAAGTAATTGAACATATTAAAGACCTCTAATAATAGTACCCAATTTCTTTGGCATTAGTATTTTTTTCCTTATCCACTGTCAAATTAATACAAAACCTCAGCCCATCTTTGCTAAACAACTGCAGTCCCAAATTAATGCAATTATGATAAGAAAAAATGGTACTTAAAACTGGATTTTACTTCAAATGTATTTATAATTATAATATACAGTATATATTCTGTTATTATTATATATTATTTTATATATCAAATAATATATAAACATAATGTTCTAGAAAAATGTCAGGTATTTTGATATAGTGAAAGTCCCATGAACTCATATAATCATATTCTTCTCAGAAATTACCTTGGACAGAGCATACTTTATCCATTCACCAACCTTAGTCTTTTCATTTACAAACATACACAGCCCACACATAGAGTTTGCAGTTTTATACTTGATAGTTTTTTTTTTAATATAGAAGTTAGATCATATGTAATTTTTCATGAATTGCATTTGATGACAATATAATTTGGAATTCTTTTCATGTCAGTAAATTCACTTCTTTCTTCTAAAGTATTAAGCAGCATCTTGTATCTTGCATCTTGTAGTACATGTATAATTTGTTTTGTTCAACCACTCCTCTTTTGATGACATTTAAAGATTTAAAGGTTGTTTTTCATTTAAAAAATCTTTTTTAATCCCATAATTATAAAAAGTATTTTTTTCTAATTCCTTGACAATGTCATTCTTCTTGTATTTATGATATCATTTTCTTGTATTCACATCACTTTTCTTGTATTTTCTTATATAAAGGCAAGGCAATATGTTTTATTTAAGGTGGTATAAGAAAAATTTGTAAGTTTTGGAAAAAAATATTCACTTTCTACCACACCACTTGTTGGTTCGCCCATTTTTTAAAAGATTTTATTTATTTATTTGACATTATATTATTTGTGATCTCTTTGACAGAGATCACAAGTCGGCAGAGGCAGGCAGAGAGGGAGGGGGAAGCAGGCTCCCCACTCAGCAGACAGCCCGATGGGGGGCTCGATCCCAGGACCCTGGGATCATGACCCAAGCCAAATGCAGAGGCTTTAACTCAGTGAGCCACCCAGGTGCCCCTTGGCTAGCCCATCTTTAAAGCACAGATTTGAAAATCTGCATTACATTCCATGTATACAGGAGTCTGTTACTGGACTTGCTGTAAATTTTAATTTACTAACAAAAACTTTCTGTAATTCAAATTATCATTAGCTGCTGTCTAAGCTCCCTTAGAAGGCTATCATGGGTCTGTCTCTCATCACCACATAAGGAATCCACTGTCTCAAGTTTTGGGTCTTAAATTGGTTTCTTTGCATTCTGCTAACAAGTCCCTCCCTGCTCAGTTCCTTCTGATACATAAGTAGGACAGGAGGATTTGAAAGTGGGAATAAGGATGAAGAATTTTGATGTTAATCGTGGTTTTCTTCAGAGTCTGCACCTTTTTCTCTCTGAGTCCCCTTGGTAGCACTTCCTCCCTCAGGAATTTGATGCTCTCATACTGCCCCCTGGCACCCCTAGTGACCTAGAAAAATGCATCACAACCCAAGAAAACTTAGCCTACACTGACAGTCTACTTCACTTGTTGATGCAGCCTTAAACATGTGTTATTCTCATTCTTTATCTAAGGTATATAAAATTATGAGTGTTACATGACATGTTGATGGTGTACTGCTCCACGAAAGAGGAAGAGACAGCTAAAAGCAAGTGACGAAGATGAGAAGGGATTGGAATACTCATGGGTCTAGTGGCATATCTAATCATCCCGGTATTGCTAAGGTGAGCTCTGCAAAGGAACACAGAAATTTAAATGTCCATATAAGAGAAACAAAATAATAATGATGATGCTAATAAATTTTAGAAGGAAGGGAGAACACATTAAAAAAAAAGTCTAAAAATAATGTTCCCAAAAAACCACAAACAACAACAACAACAACAAAAACAAATAATGATTCCTGTTGGGTATTAGAGTGAGCTGATGTAATTACTTATTTCTAGGAATGGTGGTTACCACCTTTAAATCTCATGGTCACTAGAAAGATGAAATCTAAATGCTAATATGTGCCAATTTAGAGGGAGAAGATTGGCGTCATTAAAACCTGTTAGAAAAACTGGCTAATAGATATGCAATAAAATAACTCAGAAGAAATGTAGTGAAATAAAATTAAGACTCCGTATCTGTGGGAGACCTTAAACTCATTCTGTTAAAAATTTAAAGGACTATTCATTCTATACATATCTTGTGATTTTCTATAACTGTTATTTTTTTAATTTTGCTTTTAAATATCCAGTAAAATTCTTTGTGATCCCTTTCAAAGTCTTGCTGACTTTACCAAGGGGAAAGGAGATATGAGAAAAACAAAGAATTAGTAGAATATGGAAAGGCAAAAATTGAGATAACTAAAATCTGATTCCCTCTGACCAGAGGCCTTACCTTTCTTTATATATTTTTTTAAGATTTTATTTACTTATTTGAGAAAGAGAGAGCATGAGCCCAAAGAGGGGCAGAAGGAGAGAGAGAGAGACAAACAGACACTCCAATGAGTGGGAATCCTGTGTTGGGGCTCAATTCCAGGACCATCAGACTGTGACCTGAGCCAAAGGCAGATGCTTAACAGATGAGCCACCCAGAGGCATTATCTTTCATGCAGACAATTCATGTATGTGCTTCCATATATTGTGTCCTTATGTATACACACACAAACACATAATAATTTTGTCTCATTTTTTCTTGAAGATTTTTGTGTTAGAAGTAATTTAATGCTCTAAGTTTTGCTATTATTGGAATAGGTGCTGAGTTTTGCTTTATTTCCCATTTTTACTTGCCCATCTGTATTTGGATTTTTTTTTTTGTATTTGGATTTTTTTAAATAGAAATCTGAAGACTCCTTTTTATTTGATACAGTTCTTTTCTACATAAATTCTTAATAAGATATGTGATTTTCAAATATTTTCTTCTAGTCTATAATGTTTTGTTTCAGTATAACAAAATACCATAGACTGAATGAATTGTGAATAACAGAAAATTATTCTTCAGAATTTTGAAAGCTAGAAAGTCCAAGATCAAGGTGCCAGCATATTCGGTGACCAATGAGGGCTCACTTCCTTTTTCATAGATATTCATCTTTTCACCATGTCTTCACATGTTGTAAGGAAGGGAGCTCTCTGGGGTCTCTTGTGAAGACAATAATCCCATTCACGAGGGTTCTTTCCTCATGAGATTATCACCTCCCAATGGCTCCACTTCTGATATGATCACACTGGGTACTAGATTTCACCACATAGATTCTGGGGGACATTAACATATAGTCTATAGCACTTGTCTTTTTTCTCAATTCTGCCAAGCAGAATTCTTCACTTTGTTAGAATCCAAAGAATCAATTTTTCGTCTATTCAATTCATTTGATTTGTACTATAAAAATGAATTCAACTTATATCAGTTAATAGAATTGAGTTTATGATGTCTTATCCAAGGTGTCTATAAGTTTTTGCATTTAAATCTGTAATACATATTGAATCACTTTTTGTGTATATTGCAATTTTGTGTATGCTGCAATTTTGGAGACCTACTGATTTTTTACTATACATACCCAGTAACAATTTTTTAAATGATCTTTACTCCACCAAATTGCATTTGAAATTTAGTAAAAAAGCAACTGATATTTGTGTCTATTTGCAGACATTCTATCTTGTTACTTTGGCTTATTTGTTCAATTAGATACCAATATAATCCTTATTTATTTATTTATTTATTTATTTATTTATTTATTTATTTATTTTAGAGTAGCTTTGCAATAAGTGCTCAAATTGGGCAATGTAATTCCTTCAAGTTTGCTTTCATTTTCCAAAGTTGCTCTATTTGATTCCCATTTCTTTCTTTCTTTCTTTCTTTCTTTCTTTCTTTCTTTCTTTCTTTCTTTCTTTCTTTTTTTTTAAGATTTTATTTATTTGACAGAGAGAAAGAAATTAGAAGTAGGCAAAGAGAGAGGGGGAAGCAGGCTCCCTGCGGAGCAGAGAGCCAGAACCGGGGCTTGATCCCAGGACCCTGAGATCATGACCTGAGCCAAAGGCAGAGGCTTAACCCACTGAGCCACCCAGGCATCCCATTGATTCCTATTTCATTTCCACATAAGTTTTTATATCAGATTCAAATTTTCAAATAAATGACAGGATGAAGATTAGAATTCCATTTAATTTGTAGATCAATTTGGGACTAACTGACATCTAAATAATATGTAGTCTTCCAACCCTTAAACACAATAAAGGACTCCTTTTATTTTTCTTTAAATTTTGTTATGTTTTGCAGTTTTTAGTGTACAGGACTTTCACATATTTTGTTAGCTTTATCCCTAAACATTTTGGTTTTTGATGGCTGCTGCTATCAATATTTATTTTTTTATTTCAATTTCCAGTTGTTCATTTCTAGTATATAGAAATAAATTTGATTTTTATATGTTACCTATGTTTAAATTCCACAATAGATTTTTATTATACTGCTTTAAACAACTGATTATTTTAAGAGATTATATAATATGAAAAACACTGCTTACAATAATCCTTGCATTTGAACATTTTTCTGCAGACTCCACATGTTATTTTCTCTTTATGGGCTTCTCTCATATGTTTTAAATGCTACTATTTGGGGTGCTGAGTTTTGTTAATTTAAATTTTTATTTGTTTGATGCTTGCATCCTGCCAACTGATGAAAACCTTGAAGAGTTCTCATAGAATTTTTTAAAGATTTTATTTATTTATTTGAGACAGCACGAGAGAGAGAGAAAGCAAAGTAGGGAGGTGGCATGGGTGGCAGAGAGAGAAGCAGGTTTCCTGGTGAGTGGGGAGTCAGACTTGGGACTTGATCCCAGGACCCCGAGGTCATGATCAGAAGTCAGATGCTTAACCTACTGAGCCACCCAGGGGCTCCTCAAGTAGATTTTTTTTTTTTTTTTTAGATTTCTTAAGATTTTCTATGTAGACCACAAAACCATTGACAAATGAAGAGAGATCCACTAAAGCCTCTATTTCTTCAATTATTTTGTATCTTCCTATCTCTCTTCTGAGACTGTTAAACAGATCCCAAATGACATTACATTGTCCCACTTATCCACAAGGATTTGTTTATTTTTTTAACTCTATGTGTTTCATTTTGGATATATTCTGTTGTTTTTTCTTCAATATCACTAGTCTCTTCTGTGGTGTCGAACAGCTGTTGATTCAATTCAGTGTATTTTTTATTTCAAAGATTCTAAATCTATGGAAGTTTATTTGAGTTTCTCCCATATATCTCAGTATGTCTCATTTTCATATTCACCTTTTCTCTGCTTTCTTCTGTGTGTGGAACATATGTATAAAAGCTTTAGATCCCACACCTCTGTTTGAGAACTCTATTATCGCTATCATTTGGGGCTCTATTTCTGGTAATTGATTTTTCTCCTGCTTGACTCTTACCCACCCCACCCAACCCCCCTTTTTTTTTTTTTTAAGATTTTACTCATTTATTTGAGAGAGAGGGAGGGAGAGTACAAAGGGAGAGTGAGAGGGAGCAGCAGACTCCTATCTGAGCCGAGACCCTGATGTGGGACTCCAGCCAGGCCCCTGAGACCAGGACCTGAACAGAAGGTACATGACCAACCCACTGAACTACCCATGCACCCTATTTTTCTGCTTTTTGCATGCCCCTAACTTTTGATTGGATAATATTCATTCTGAATTTTACATTGTTGGGTCCAGGAGTTTATTGTATTCTTTTCATTAGTCTGAACAACTGTCCTGGCATGCATTTGTGTATTTTTCTAATCAGTTTAATAGTTCTAGGTTGCCTTAAGCCTTCCTCTCAGATACCATATTCTTTTGTTGTATGTTGTCCAATACCTAGAAACTGCTCTTTCATATATTTTGTTTAGGTTTCAAGTATTATTTTAGTGATGGAGGGTAAGTCTAGTTGCTGTTATTCCATCACTGTCATAGGGAAATGTGTAATTTATTATCACTGAGAAATTTTTTCATTTAATATGTGATAAATATTCTTTTACATGAATATGCATTTATTTATTTAATTACATTTTAAAGATGGTTCTTTGGGTCTAAGTACTAAAATATAATTACCAATTTACAATTGGTGGATGTCTACACATTCCTTATGATTTTCCAGAATTTTAAATAATTTTATATTTGCTATCATCTATTGAGATTGAATTAGTAATTATTATAATTTTATAGGTATTTAATTATTTTTTGCTTATTTAAAATTTTGGTAATACAATTTGATGGATTTAATAGTTTGCATCCTACTTCCATTTTCTTGGGTCTTCAGATGGCCCCTTGTTTAAAATTGGCAAAATTAATAAATTGGCTAAGGAGTGCATTGATAAAATAACTAAATGATCAAGGAATTGTTAAAGTCTTAATGTATCTTATGTTATTAACATCAATTTAGAGGCTAAGAATAATGACAAGTATTATGAAATATGTTTTCTATTTTAATTCGGTTTTTACTTGACTAAGTACGTGACACACAGTTGTCACAGGATAATTGACTACCATTTCCTGACACTGTTATTTAAGTATTCTTTCTCCCTCTCTGCTTGTAATTTGTGATGGCAGAAGGGAGGAAAGAACCAGGAAAAACATCTTGTAAAGAGAGATTATTTTGGAGGCACCTGGGTGGCTCAGAGGGTTGAGCCTCTGCCTTCGGCTCAGGTCATGATCTCAGGGTCCTGGGATCAAGCCCTGCATCGGGCTCTCTGCTTGGCTGGGAGCCTGCTTCCTCCTCTCTCTCTGCCTGTCCCTCCGCCTACTTGTGATCTCTCTCTCTCTCTCTCTCTCTGTCAAATAAATAATAAATAAAATCTTTAAAAAAAAAAGAGAGAGAGGTTATTTTGAAGATCAAGTCATTACAGAGGTAATGACTATGGCACTTCATCTCTCAGTTCCTTCTCTAAGCAATGAACAATCTTTAAAGAAATCCTGAACTTCTTGCTTAGACCTTTTTGGGTTTCAGCTTTTGAGATTTGAGGCGATGTCACATTTAGAAGTTGCTATACATTAATAAGTAGGCATTTCGGAAAACATTTTTCATTGCACTCAGACTAAGAATGGAGGGATAAACCCATGGCATAAACGAAGGACATATATTTCTAATGTATTATTTCATGCCTTGCAAGTTTAAGCAGTTTTTCCAGTGTCTTACAGGGAATCAGTAGTAAGACTGAAAATAGAATTTGATAATATGGGTTTGAATGTCCCTATGGTTTGGTATAGTTAGATACTGCAAACTTCATCTAAGGTTTTGAAAGGAAAAGGGTGACCAAGAAGTAGAGATAATAGCCTGTAGTTATCTAAGCATTTGATTAGAGCTTTTCATGCTGTTTCAGATATAGAAAGCACAGTATTGATTTGAACATCACAGCTCAAATTTCTTCTGTGAAAAAACAGCCAAGCAAATGAAGGAGATTACCAGAAAACTAAAATAAAGGCTTCAGAAAGATGATTCATGCAAAACTGTTTTCCATTACTTTAAGCAACTCAGTTGAATTCATGAGGAAAGATAAGAGTTCTGACAAATTTAGTTGTCGGTAAAGCTAAAGGCTCTGAGCTACAGAAAGATCATCTCAATAAAACACAGAGGACCACACAAACATCACTTCGAGGGCTTTAAGATTCAAGGTTTTTAACTTAATTGGAACAGAAGGACAACAATTGTGTCTAAATGCAGTAATAATCCTAGGGATGATTCTAAATAAATTCACTCTTTCAGTTATGTACGGCTGCATAACACACTACCCCAAAACAGTGACTTAAAGCACTCACCATTACATATTTTGCTCATGAATCTGAAGTTGTCTCAGCTCAGCTGGGCAACTCTCCTTGGTTAACCCACACAGGTGCGCCTGCGGTCCTCCTGAAGGCTCCTTCTCTCACATGTCCTGCACCTCACTGAGAAGTGTCAAATATATGTACGCTGAAACTCTAAAGTTTTAAAGGTAATGAGTTGTACTTCTATAGCTAGTCTGCCTCTTACCAGCCTAATCATCTGAAGTGTGATGAATGATCCAGTGAGAGAGAGAAATTAAAACATGGGAATTACTTCCCTGGAATTTATATTTTAAAAACTCTGTCTTTATAAAATATTTCTTTGAAATTTTAGACCTCTGGGGCACCTGGGTGGCTCATTCAGTTGGGTGTCTGCCTTTAGCTCAGGTCATGATCCCAGATTACTGGGATTAAACCCCACATTGGGCTCCTTCCTCCCTGGAAACCCTGCTTCCCACTCTCTCTGCTGTTTCCCCCTACTTGTCAAATAAATAAATAAAATCTTTAAAAAATAAACAAATAAATTAATTAATTAATAATGTTAGATTTACAGAAAAGTGACAAAAATAATGCAGAGAATCCCTGTACAGATCTTCCTAAACTTCTGATGGAATTTTCATCCCAATAAACCATGTCTGTAGAGTGCGGATTGGTTTTCCAAAACAATGTTTGCATGGCTCTGGGCCTTGGTCTTTTTGCTCTGTGCCTCCGAAAGGGTTTTTGCATGCTTGCCTGCCCTTCATTCTTTGGTTTTCAACTGTTATTTGTTATTCAGAGTTTCCCAGCTTGGCTGTGGGGACTTGAGGAGCATTTTGTCCCTTTGATTAAACTTTAGTGTCAGTCATAGTGTCCCAAATTTGGGGAATGCTGTGTTTTTATTTTCTCCTTTCCTCGCTTAGTTCTGAGACCAGTGCATAGCCTTCCACTTCCCCAGGAGTAGAATTTTTCCCATGTCTCCTCCCCTGGATGTAAAAAGTGTCTCCAGCACCCCCAAAATTTTAGTATACGTGCCCACCTCCCACAGATTAAGGCTTTTGTTCCATAGTGGACACAGAAGAGAAGAGTCCAAGCGGAGGTTCTTGTCCATCCCATATGACTGCTGTTCCTCTCCTCCGGTGTACTACAATGGAAACTTTCTTACAGCTCATCGTTGTCTTTTTTGTGAACACCCATTGATGTTTATTGATTATTGCCTTTAATGGATGTGGAGTCCTCCAATATCTGTAAACTCCAGGAGCATCACAACCCTCCATGGGTCCAAATGCAGCTTTCAACAATTTGTCATTTACATGGAACTCCTGTTGCAAGTACCCATTCATATCTACAAGTGAGCCAGTGCCCACCCCCTCTCTCTCCCTCCAGGCTGCTGCTTCTTTTTAGATTGGAGAACAGTGGTTTGTCAGTGAACTTAGTTCTCTAATAGGTTCAAAACCAGTCATAATTTAGTTTGTTGTTTTTTCATTGCAAATATGAGAGTGAAGTACCTTCAAGTTTGTTGTATCCAAGAAAAGACAACAGAAGTTTTACTTATCACTTCTGCATGGTTTATATTTTTACACTAGTATATACTGCATTTATGTACTTTAAATACACTTAACGTATGATGATATATGATACCTATTTTTAAACATATCTAACATATGTGTATATGTTTAATTCTGGTATAATAGACAATATTTCTTGATTTTGTAATGAGAAGAAGTCGTTTAAAAGGATAAACAAAACACACTTTCAGGAGAAAACATCATGATAATAGAAAGGTTTCTGATTGAAATATGATTCAAAGTAATAAATGTGTGTGTAAGTGATAGGATCAGATAAAAATATATCTGCTGAGGCTATTTCCACATTCTGTGTAGATTCGTTTCTGTAAGAACATTTCCTTGATTTTGTAATAGTCTGGAGGATGAGGGAATTGGAGGGAAAAGGTGTGGTGTGTGGTGAGGGGGAGTGTATGAATTGTGGAGGGTGAAGGCTGAGAATGAAGTTGCTTGGTGATTACAGATCATTAAGAGGATGAACCATGGAAAGGGAATTTTCCTAGTGCCATAGATTATGGAAGATGGAGAGAAAAGGAAGCACTATTTCTGTGTAAATGCCTTCTGGCTGCTGATTTGATTGTATTCCTTTGACTGTGAGACCACTTTCTAACTAGTCAACAGGGGCCCCAGGATTTAATTTGGGAGTGAAGTGCTCATATGGAAATCGACCAAATGTTCAGGGCACTTTTATAAAGTGTTAATTAGGCTTTAAATTTC
Source organism: Mustela nivalis (assembly GCF_964662115.1). NCBI lineage: Eukaryota > Metazoa > Chordata > Mammalia > Carnivora > Mustelidae > Mustela > Mustela nivalis. The sequence continues at coordinate 57,976,872 of NC_139022.1, forward strand.
TTCTTTTTATTGTTTTGATTTGACACACTTTCATGAGATAAAATGTATTATTTTTATGATGACAAAATCAATAAGGTCTATTTTTAGAAGTCAGTCTTTAATTTGAAGCCCAGAAAAATGCAGAAAATCATAAAGGAATGAAGAAGTCATCTCTACTGGAGTCAGGTGGTTAGCCACCATCAGTTAGGATGAACTTCTCTTAGAAATAAACAATTCTGCTAAGCTTCAGTTTGCACATTAATCGAATAACAACATTAAATTGGATCGGTTATTTTTCACAACTGTGCTCTAGGAAGCCCTAGGACACAGAGGGTGGCACCAAGAGAGGCCAGCAGAAGATTCTGGAGCCACTTACTTGTTTGTTTTAATATTAATTGGTTTGTTTTAATATTAGGGTTCCTGCTAACTTTAACATAATATTGTTAATTAAAAAATAAAAATTAAAAATCGTATGATCCAAAAGAATTTTATAGTCCTAAATTAATTAATAAGAATGACTCTAACGATTTATTAGTCTTTAGGGAAGCCAGGACAAAGTACCACAAACTGGGCGATTGAAAACAACAGAAATTTACCCTCGAACAGTTTGGAGGCCAGATGGATGAAATTAAGATATTTGCAGTCCTATGATGCCTTTGAAGAATCTGGAGAAGACTCTTCCCATGACTCTTCCTAGTTTCTGGTGTTTGCTGTTGATCCGTGGAGCTCCTTGGCTTGTGTATGCATCAATCCTGTCTCTGCCTTGGTCTTCATGTGGCATTCATTCCTCTCTGGTTCTGTGTATCTCCAATTCTTCTTATAAGGTTATCAGTCAGATTGGAGTAAAGCTCATCCTAATCCGGTATGATCTCATCTCAATTTGACTACATCTGCAAAGATCCCGTTTCCCAATTAGATCACATGCACAGGTACCAGGAGTTAGGACTTCAACACACTTTTTAAAGAGACACAATTTAATCTGCGATAGACATTAATGGGTACGTACAGTACAGCATAGTATAGTATATTTATTCTTAAAGACAAACAGTGGCTAGAGAAAATGTTCAAAAATACATAATTACACAGTTCCTAACATAGCTGTATGACCTTGAGCAAAGAGTCTTATCCTTTCTGAAACTTACTATCATCCTTAACTGTAAAATGCAGCTAATAATTTTATCTACCCCCTTAGGGTTGCTTGGAGATTACATGAGTTCACATATGTAAAGCACTAAGGACAGGGAATGTTTGTAGGGAGACCTTATAACTTTTTGTCATTACGTGCATATAGATAATATGCTTTGTAAATTAACAGCCAAGTTGTGGGACTAGCTCCTTAAAAGAGAAAGGGATTCATTTGCTGGATGAGGTAATGAAGGGGATCTTCAAACAACATAGGGTGAACCTTAAACCATGGCTAGAAATTGGATAGATGAAAAGGAAGTGGTATGAGCAAAAGTAACTCTTTTCTGTTCTCTTTCATTTCTGTATTCAAAAATAATCAATCATCTCTACTTGTTACCAATACTTTTCAATACAGGATAGAAGGAAAGGATAGAAAACTATCCTTTCTCCACTGAATGGACTGGGACCCTCGTCAAAAATCAGTACGGTATAGATGTATGAACTTTTTCTATGCTTCCAATTCTATTCCCTTGGCTAATATATTTATCCTTGTGTCAGTGTCACACTGATTTTATTACAGAAGCTTTGTTGTAAGTTTTGAAATTAAGTGTGAGTCTCCAAACTTTGTCCTTCTTTTTCAAGATTATTATTATTATTATTTTATTTTTTGGCTATGTGGTACTCCTTGTAACCCTAAATGAATTTAAGCATTAGCTTTTCCATTTCTGCAAAAAAGACTGATGACATTTTGACAGTGTGGTGAATCTGAGTGATAGGGAGAGTGTGATGGGGAGCTGTTTGAAGTAGTACTGACATTTAATTAAATTGTTTTCCCATTCATGAATATGGGGCATATTTCCATTTATTTAGGTCTTCTTTAACTTTTTTTCAGCTATGCTCTATAGTCTTTAGTGTACAAGTCTTTTACTTTCTTGGTTAAATGTGTTCCTAGGTATTTTTGTATTGTATTAATTTAGATGATTATTTTTCAAGTTGTCATTGCTATATTATAAAAAACAAAACTGATTTTGTGTGTTGATATTTACCATGAAACTTTGCTAAATTTCTCTGTAAGTTCAAGCATCTTCCTTTTGGAAATTTTCTATACATAGGATGATATTATCTTTGAATGCAGTATACTTCTTCTTTTCTGATTTTTTTTCCTTTTCTTGTCCAGTTCATTTGTCTAGAACTTTCAGTACAGTATCAAAGATCAGTGGTAAAAGCAGCATCTTTGTCATGTTCCCGATCTTTGGAATAAAGTTTAGTCTATCTCCACTGAGTATGATGTTAAGTGTGGGTTTTTCATACATGTCCTTTATCATGTCCAGGAAATTTCCTTCTATTCCTAGTTTTCTGAGTGTTCTTTATCATGAAAGCGTATTAGCTTTCATCAATGTTCTTGTTCTGCATCAATTGAGATGATCAGTTCTTCTTTGTTATATTCATGTGATGTATTACATAGGTATTACCTTCTTGTATAAAACTACCCTTGCTTTCCAGAACTAAATCCCACTTGATCATGTTGTATGATCTTTTTAATGTACTTTTAGATTTGGTTTTCTAATATCTTGCTGAGGATTCTGTATCTATATTTATAAGGGATATTATACAGTGATTTTCTTTTCCCTATTATTTTTTTTTTTGGTTACTTTTTATCTGGTGGTTGTGTCAGAGTGCTGCTAACTTCATAGTATGAGTTTCAAAATATCTTTTCATCTTCTGTTTTTTGAAAAGTTTGAGAAGCGTTGGTATTAATTCTTTAGATGTTTGGTAGAATTCACCAGTGAACACATCTGATCCTGAACTTTTTTCTGTTAGGCAGTTTTTGGCTACTTATTCAATCTCTTTACTTGTTACAGGCTTACTTATTATAGGTCTTTTGAGATTTTCTATTTTCGATTTTTTTTTTAGTCAGTTTAGGTAATTTGTGTTTTTAGGAATTTGTAAATTGCCTCCAGATTATTTATTTGTTGGTATTCAATTGTTCATATTACTCTCTTAATACTCTCTTTTCAGAGAACCAACCATTAGGTTCATTTATCGTGTTGTTTTTATTTTCTCAATTTTATTTGTTAACACTATGATCTTTATTATTTTCTTTTTGATAGCTTTGTATTTAGTTTCTTTTCTGGTTCCTAGTTTAGCTTTTGGTTCCTAGTTTAGCTTTTTGTCTGTCTCTTTGCTTCACAGTGATTCATGGTATAAATTTCCTTTTTCTAGTCTTCTCAGTTATAAAGTAAGGTTAGTGATTTGAGGTCTTTCTTACTTTTCATACATGTCTTTTTGCAGCTACAATGTTCCCATTCCAATGTTACACACAAAAAGTTATGTCCTGCTTCATTTTAATTCATCTCTAAGTATTTTCTAATTTCTCTTATGATCTTTACTGACCATAGGTTGCTTAGGAATATTGTTCAATATCCACCTATAAATGTAAATTTTCCAATTTCCTTTTGTTATTGATTTCTAGATTCATTCTACTCTGGTGAGAGAATATACATTATATGATTTCAAATTGGTATGCGTGGGTGGCTCAGTTGGTTAAGTGTCTGCTTTCCGGTCAGGTCATGATCACAGGGTCCTGGGATCTAGTCCTCCATCAGACTCTTTTTGCTCAGGAGGGAGCTTGCTTCTCCCTCTGCCTGATGCTCCCCTTGCTTATGCTCCCTCTGACAAATAAATAAATAAGTCTTTTAAAAAATAAATAAATAAACAATAGAAATTGGTTTTTGGTGTAGTGTATGCTTCATTCTGGAGAATATTCTATGTGCCTTTGTAAAGAAAGTATATTCTACTGTTATTCTTGTGGGCTGTTTTATTTATATCTGTTAAGTCTGGTTGGATTACAGTATTGTTCAGTGTGTGTGTGTGTGTGTGTGTGTGTGTGTGTGTGAAGTTGTTTCCTTTTTTCTCTTTTTCTTATTTTAAAGATATAATTTACATTAGAAATTATATAGAAGTTTAAGGTGTACAACATGTTGATTTGATATACTTAAATATTGTAAAATAGTTACCACCATAGTGTTAGCTTATACCTCCATCACCTAAGTAAAAAAAAAAAATTTTAAAGACTTTATTTATTTGACAGAGAGAGAGAAATCACAACTAGCCAGAGAGACAGGCAGAGAGACAGGGGAGGAAGCAGGCTCCCTGCAGAGCAGAGAGCCCGCCGTGGGGCTCCATCCCAGAACCCTGGGATCATGACCTGAGCCGAAGGCAGAGGTTTTAACTCACTAAGCCACCCAGGTGCCCCCTAAGTAAAATTTTTTATGGTGAAAGCACTTAAGATCTACTCATAGTATCTTTCAGGTATATTATAAAATATTGTTAACTATAATTATTATGCTGTTCATTAGATCCCCAGAATGTATCCATCTTATAACTGGAAGTTTGTACTCTTTGACCAACATCTCCCATTTCTTCAACCCCCAGCCCTTGCTAACCACCATTATACTTTCTGTTACTATGAGTTTGACTTTTTTAGATTCTGCATATGAGTGTCATAATACAATATGTGTATCTTTTGTCCCAGGAATCTGTCGTTTGTTAGTTCACCTTGCAGTATTTTTGAGCAATGCCTGCCTCTTTTTCAGTCTGAGTTAAACAAAACAAACACCTTGTATCAGTCCGTCAAGTATCCCCCAGAAGGGTCGGAACTGATTTACACAAAAACTTGTAAAAAAGATCTGCTGTGTTTCATCTGGAGCTGGAGACCAAAGTCCCACACTGGGAATATTGGCTGCCACCACGTTAAGAATGCTGCTGAACCAGGAAGGTGGAATGGTAAGGACAAGTAAAACCACCCAAAACTTTCTTGACATTTTCAAGTTGCCTGTTTCTTGATTCAGTTTCACTTTGTTGATGTAAAACCTTGGACTATTTTCCAGGGTTTGACAAAGCTGTGTTTAAGAGTTTATGCTTGTTTTTTGATGATTCTATGAATGGATAGGCATTTAGAGTGTGTACACCACCATGTTGCTGACATTACTCTGAGACATTACCAGGCGTATTTTATTTATTTATTTATTTATTTATTTAAGATTTTATTTATTTATCGGGGGGGGGGGGAGAGCGAGCACAGGCAGACAGAATGACAGGCAGAGGCAGAGGGAGAAGCAGGCTCCCCGCCAAGCAAGGAGCCTGATGTGGGACTCGATCTCAGCACGCTGGGATCACGACCTGAGCCGAAGGCAGCTGCTTAACCAACTGAGCCACCCAGGCGTCCCACCAGGCGTATTTTAAAAAGGAGATTTTTTTTTTTTATATTCCAGGTCTAGTTAAAATCTCATGGATGATGTTCCAGTTTCAAAGGAGGCCTTCCTACAATACTTTATGCCACAGAGACTTTGAGAGCTCCGTGGTCAAAGGAATTAATAATCTACATGACCTCAATATGATCTGGGGTGGCTTCTGGAGGAAACAAGGCTTAAGTCAAATCCTTAAGGTTGAGTAGCATTTAGACAGATGATAGAGGGTGGAGGTGGTTTGAGTTAAGACCCTGATTTAGACAGGGTTGTTGGCAAATGTGCGGAGAATTTTGCAGAGATGGAGAACTGACTTGTCAGCCTAGCTAGGGCAGAACATTTATTTATGGGAAACGATAAAATAAAATAAATAAATCTAATGCATATATAACCTGTGCTTCAGCAAATGATTTCAAAATCCCAGGTTTTTACAGCTATTTCATCCATATCTCCTGAGCTACAGGGTAAAATAACACCAAATGGGTTCGAGAAGTTTGCAAGGTTACAGACTTTGAAATTTAGGTGGTTTAGTGATTCTATGCTTCTGCAGTTTCCTTTTTTCTGTATAACTAGTGTTGCTATCATCTTCAATCTTATTATAATTTGTATGTCATTTGCCTTTAAATTCTCATCTTGCCTTGCTGTTAAAAAAGAATTTAAAATGCATTATACCTATAAATACATGAAGCTTAAAAAGAAAAAATCATATTTTTCTTTTATAAACAAGTCAAATTATGAATTTTAGAAATAATAATCATTATTTGTTCCACAGATGATATAAAGTCACTTTCAATAAGATATTCACTGCTTGAAAATATAGATAAACCTTGATAATAATGGAAATCAAAATGATAATATAAAGATGAGAAGGAAATATTCAGTAGCTTATAATCTTAAAATTGAAACTAAAGGCCAAAGAATGTTCACATCTTACATAATTGCTCCATATTTTTTATATAGGGTCTTTCAACAAACAGCATTTAGCTAATGCAGAATCGAATGTTATGCCAAAATTGGGTCTAGAATCAAGTTCTCCTGGTTGACAATACCATGTAAGCAGACTCAAGTGGAGGACAGAAAAGAATTTAGGGCAAAAAAATATATTATGAATATGATAACTATCTTTTTACTTGAGGTATTAAAATGCCTTATTTTTGTGATCTGTTATTTGTTTTCTTGGGTTGCCATAATAAAAAAAAATACAAGAAACTGGTTGGCATGAGCAACAGAAATATTTTTTCTCACAATTCCGAATGGTAGAAGTTTGAAATCAAGATGTCAACAGTATTGATTTCTTCTGAGACCACTTTTCTTGGCCCAGAGATAGCTGTCTTTGCAATCACATGGTCTTGCCTCTATACATATCTGTATACTGATTTCCTCTTCTTCTGAGGATATCAGTCATATATATATATATATATATATATATATATATATATATAATGACCTCATGATAATATTATCATCTCTTTAAAGACTCTGTCTCCAAATACAGTCATATTCTGAGATACTGCAGGCTAGAACTTCAAAATTTGAAGTTTGGGCAAAGACAGTTCAGCCCATAATAAAGTAATTCTGTCAAATACATCTTGTTCACTTCTTTTAGTAAGAACTAAGAAATTGGGGCATTTGGGTGGGTGTTGGTTAAGCATTGGACTCTTGATTTTGGCTCAGGTCATGATCTCAGGGACATGAGATGGAGCACCATATGTTGTCTCCAAGGGAATCTGCTTGGAGATTCACCAGGGAATCTGCTTGAGATTCTCTCTCTCCCTCTTCTTTCGACTCTCTCTTTTTCTCTCTCTCATAAAAAGAAAATTAATCTTAAAAAAATTGTGAAATATGGTTGATAGAACATAATTTCTTCTAAATTCATGCAATTATTTTGATTGAGTTGAGGGTTAGCTCTGGGACCTCTAGGTTTCACTGTAAAGATAAAAGTAACTCAAGATATATATAATGTTTAGTATCCAGACTCATTTAATCACAATTTCAATAAAAAATGAAAATGCCTTCATGATTTATTATAATATTATCATTCTGAATTGCTCATGTCTTTGTGACTTTTCTCCTAAGCATGAAAATCTTTAAACACTATATTATATTCCTTTTTTTTAAAAAAAAGCACTACATTATATTCTTTTTTTTTTAAGATTTTATTTATTTACCTGACAGAGAGAAATCACAAGTACACTGAGAAGCAGGCAGAGAGAAAGAGAAGGAAGCAGGCTCCCTGCCGAGCAGAGAGCCCGACGCGGGACTCGATCCCAGGACCCCGAGACCACGACCCGAGCCGAAGGCAGCGGCCCAACCCACTGAGCCACCCAGGCGCCCCTACATTATATTCTTAAGACTTTGGTTTATAAATACGCTAATGTTACCATATTTTTCAACAAATAATTCTTGCTTTTTATTGTAATTCAGAACATGTTAATGTAGGATGTTCTGATGAATAAGTTGTTAAGAGATTGATCTATTATGAGACATGTTCATGGGTAACGGACTTTGGGAGAAGATGTTACTTTACTTCTCTGACTTAATTTCTGTTAATAAAGAACATGGATAATTCTGAGTATAGTAGCTTAATGATATTATACAATCCAAGGGTGAAAAATAGGCTAATGTTTGCTTATTCACCAATGAAAGAAATTTTAATTCACTTGAGTTGCCTCCAGTATATTGGCTTTACTATTCCTCACAAACAGATATTTTTGTAAATGCTTAGTATGTAAATATAATGATTTAACATCATTGGCTAATTGACTATATAAATTGGTCTGGGCTTATATTAATTTTCTTTCTTTACTGAATAAAAGATATAAGTTAAAGGAAATAAAGTATTACTAATTCATTCATTTCAGGATAGGAAAAAATAAAATGTAAAATATGGTCTTGGTGTTGCCTGCAGTTTTGAAGAGTCAGTGAATCAAAATGCTATTAAAATCTAATTTAAAAACCTAATTTGTTAAACTTTGAGAATTTAAATCTGAATGTTTCCAAAATCTAAATATATGTATGTATGTATGTATATATATATATATAGATGTATATATCTATATATATTTTTTTTTTAAATCTCCATTTATTATTATTTTTATTATTTTAGTTTGTTTATTGTGTTCTTCCACCCCATTTAACTCCAAAAGCTTAATCTCAGAATCTGGCAGGAAATGGCTGAATTCTCCAAGCTGAGCCTATGGCTGTTATCAAGCATATTTTTCTTCTTCTTCATCATCTGTCATGTTTTTCAGGGGTGCAGATCCTTTCAGGATGGTTCTCAGGTTTTGTTGGCATCTGCTTTTGGGTGGTTTTGGTAAATGGGGAACATGACAGAAGACTGGGAAAGGAAAAGGAGGAGAAGGCATAGCTCCATTCCTCTCTGCAGTTTCCTTCTCTAGACTGGTAGACACTGGTTCTGCCTTCCATCTAGTGATCTAGCTCCTGGGATCCTCTATCTCTCCATTTCAGCTAGCTATGGTTCCTGCTGTTACTAATTTCTGGGTTAATTCCCTGCTCCCTATTGGGTACTAGGTCTTCCATCACTCATGCAACCAATCCCTTTGTTCACTTTTCTCTGTTTTAAACACTTGAAGTTATTTCTATTTTCCTATTTAGACTCTGAATGATATTCTCTCCCTAAAAAATATGGAGTCTTTCTGTAGAAATTGTAAAAGTCATTATTTTCTGTTCCTTTTGTGTTTATGTACTCAGAAAGAGTCAATATTTTCTGCTTAATCTCAACATTTCAGTATGATAAAATTTAGTTTCTTGTTAAGATTTTTTTTTTAAAGCACACATCTTACTTTGGTATTTTCCTCTACTAGACTTCATAGTTTTCTATTATACTCAAATGCACTCAAGTATTTTGGCGGGGGGGGGGGCAAGAAAATTGTTGTACGGAAATGGCAAAAGTCAGTTCCTTTGAGGTTATTACCAAAGTGGGGGGGAAGAAGTGGGATTGAAGATTGGAAATGGAGGCAAGAAATAATATGAAATAGAGGTTGCTCCAATGCAACATATACACGAGATAGAGAAAATAACAAAAATTAAATTAAGACCTTTAGGTTAATACTTCTGGTTCTTACAGGAGAAGACAGTTGAGAAATAAAAGAGGGTTGTGTAGTAGAAAAGAGGAATTAACAGTTGAATGTCATAAAATCAGGTCTCTAAGGATCATTTGGATAGAGGATGCAAAGAAAAGTGCAAAAAGTACTTCTGGTAAAGAAACTATTAATCTGGTGCTCAGTATCAACCACTCCCCACTTCCAATTTCCTGAATAAAACCTTACTTATGTTCATCAGTGTTAAGTTCCCAACTAAATAATCACTTTCTAGGATTTCCTTAGGCTACAATTGTCTATGTAACCAACTTCCACCCAGGAAGGAATATGAAAAAGTTGTATGTGGAATTATTTATTTATTAAAGGGTAGGTGACAACTGGTATCAATATCTGCCTCCCTTCATGATGCTGGGAACTAAAGGAACCATGCAACTGTGAGGTATGAAGCATGAGAAGGCTATCTCTCTAAGACTGGCAGGTTGGCTATGTGGAAGAGCAGTAAAATACTATGGGACACCTGGGTGGTTCAGTCAGTTTAGCATCTATCTAAGAGGCATCTATCTTCAGCTCAGGTCATGATCTTAGAATCCTGGGATTGAGCTCCATGCCCAGCTCTCTGCTCAGCAGGGAGTCCTCCTCTCCTTCTGCCTGCCACTCCGCCTGCTTGTGCTCACTTGTGTTCTCCCTCCCTCTCTCGCTCTGGCAAATAAATAAAATCTTAAAAAAAAAAAAAAGAAAAAAAAAGAACATCTCATGGCAAACATTATCAAGAATGAACTAAAATAAAGAATACAATTATGTTTCTTACATAACAAGCAGGAGGTTTCTAGCATTTGTTGGGCCAAGGTGTCTACGATTAACTTGGCGTTGCCCACCAACTGCAAGATGTCTACTGTGGCTCCAGTCACTATAGAAACATTCAGACCCAAAGGAACAAATACATACAGAGAATGATGCTAGTGTGTTTTATCTTTTTTCTAAGAAAAGTAAAAGATTCTGACAACTATCACAGCTTTCATTTGTTCTCATAGGGCAAAATGCCTCAAATCACCCTTTAATGGGGAAAGTGAGAAATCAGAGGGTGATTACTGTGACTGCTTTGCATTTTGCCACACTAAACTAAACCAAGATTCTATTTTCAAGGATGAAGTGGATATGGATATTGTTAGGATAGATAAAAGAGTGTGTAAAAATATTTAACAAAGCAAAGGAAATCTCAAGTCACTTTTCCTTTCTTTATAACATCTGACAAATAAGAAATAACAACTGCCAAATCTACTCTAATACACTAAAGCAGATGTTGTAAATAAAACTGATCAGAGGAAAGAAAGGGAAAGCAGACTAATTCTTAAACATATAGATAAGATATTTGTTAGAAATAAAGAGAACAAAGTATATAGTGTGCATTATATATGTTCTCATTTAAATGCCTTTTCAAAAAAATTAGTTACTGAAACTTTCTTCTTTTCTCTGATAATTGAAAGATACAGGACAAGAGCTAAAATATTTAATATTTAACATATTATGATTATTTCATATTTTATAGTATTGCTAACTTGCTAATAAAAATAAGAACAAGAGCTAAAATATTTAATATTTAACATATTATGATTATTTCATATTTTATAGTATTGCTAACTTGCTAATAAAAATAAGAACCACCATATAAACAAACTATTTCCAAGCATGTTGAATAAGACAAATAATATTTTCCAAATTATTGCAATCAACAGCCCTAATATCAATTGTATTTAGCAAAAGAATAGCATAGAAAAAACAAATAACAACTTTTCAAATTCAATTCAGTTTTTTTTTTTAAAGATTTTATTTATTTATTTGAGAGAGAGCATGCGAGAGAAAGAGAACACAAGCAGGGAGAGAGGCAGAAGGAGAAGGAGAAGCAGACTCCCTGCCGAGCAGAAAGCTGGATGTGGGGCTCAATCCCAGGACCCTGGGATCATGACCTGAGCCGAAGGCAGACACTTAACTGACTGAGCCACCCAGGTGCCCCAAATTCAATTCAGTTTTTGAACATACTCTCTGATTAAAAAGGGCCAGGGATTTAAATAAAGATAACTAACTTCTAAATAAATTATGATCATGAAAATGATGGAGATTATATAAACATCTTACCTTTTTATTGTGTTTCTTTTATATTCTTTGTTATGCATTTTAATATTCATTTTGGTTTAAAAAAAAAAAAGCTACCTTTTTATTTTACATGTGAGAAGACTAAATTCAAAAGTGTTCAATGGGGGCACCTGGGTGGCTCAGTGGGTTAAAGCCTCTGCCTTCAGCTCAGGTCATGATTTCAGGGTCCTAGGATCAAGTCCCGCATCAGACTTTCTGCTCAACAGGGAGCCTGCTTCCCCCTCTCTCTTTATTTGCTCTCTCTGCCTACTTGTGATCTTGTCTGTCAAATAAATAAATAAAATCTTCAAAGGTGAAAAAAAAAAGTGTTCAATGACTCAGCCATGATCACAGGTATTAGGAGGCAGAGAAAAGAAGCATTCATTATTGAATACCAAAATCTGTTTTGAAAATTTTATCTAGATAGATAGTCCAGGAAGAAAGCTGTTACACTCTTTCAATAAAAGTTATCATCTGAAAGGGGAGAATATTCTGGCTATTATACAGATGGTACAACAAACATGCAATTACAGTACTGTTCAGTAATAAGAAGATAAATAACTGATTTAGGAAAGGACTATTTTTTCTCTTGTTAAAATTTAATATTTTTTATCCAAGAATAGTCACAAAAGGTAATTTAATGAGGATATGTTCTGTACCAAATTTATGGAAAATTAGATTTTGCTTCCTGGTTCATAGCAAATGCTTTCTTACTGTGTGCTCACTTGGCAGAAAAGGCTAGGGAATCTTTTTATAAGAACACCTGCCCCAGTCTGAATGCCCCACTCTCATAAGCTAAGCATCTCCCAACGGTCCCACCTCCTAATACCATTACCTATTGTGGTTAGGATTTCAACATATGAATTTTGGGGAGGTCATGAACATTTAGATGATAGCAGTTCACTTACATGTCAGAGACTTTCAGTAGTTTGAATTGAATGGCTATATTGCACTGAGTAGGGTATTTCAATTTTCATTTCTGTACATACTCTTGGTGTAATCTTTAACCATGATTATTCTGAGATGTTCTGAAATTTCAAGAATCAGTAGCTGTGACTGATAAAATGAAAATGATTAATTGTCCAAACTAGTATATTTTCTTAGAAGAACTAATTAACCATTGGGTTTCTGTTGTTCCAGCTACAGTCAGATATTCTGCTGGGCTGTAAAGTTTGTTTCTACCATGGTAGGCAAGGTGTTTATGCTTTTTAAAGATTTTTTTAAAATTTTCAGTTCTTTCCTCTTAAGTATCTTACATGGAGATTTTACTTTCTTTTAATTTTCTAAAACTGTCATAATTCATCAAAATCCTCCTACCAGCTAATATGATACTACTTCCTTCCTAAGCCCCTTTATGAAATTAAGACTCTTTATTCATGTAGGTACCAGTTACTGGATAATTCAAATCTCCATTACAGAAGAGAATGATATAAATTAATTAGTAATTCAAATTATAGCTAAAGATGCTGCCATTTACTTAAAAATAAGACAAATTAGCTGGATAGAGGACTCACTTTAATTAAGGTTGACTGGCTAACATAGAATTGTTCATGCATGGTTATTTCTCAAACACAAGTTTGACATGTCAAGAATGACATGTCATTCACCTGCAGCTCTTATTTATAGAAGCAATATTTATTGATCTTTAAGATCTATAAATGTACTCTGCATAGCCAAGAGTCAAAGAAAAGCTATTCCCACTATGCCAATGATCATTGCCCTTTGTATATTTACAGTATTGTTTTTATCGGAAATTAAAGAGAATAATGAACACAAATAATATTTAGAAGACTGCAGATAGAAAATAACAAGAGTTATTTCTAGCTATTTTAAGCAAAATGTCATAAATGTGAAATTACTTATCTTAACTTCTAATCAGTTATTATTATTGTCAGTTAAAATCGGTCAACTATAAATAAACATATGAGTATAACGAAAGATGGTATGGAATCTGAATATAATACCATGACAAGCATGGATTTTCCAAAGGAAATAGAAAACTAAGATCCTTATTTTGGTAGGTTTTAGTCTAGCATTTTAACTAACTTTAATGCTTAAATGCAAATTATAACTGGAAAGCTAATTTTAAATACTTAATGGATAGTAGGATAGAAAATTAGTAGAATTATGCTGTATCGTTCCAAAGGCAGATATGAAAATAAGCACTTGAAAGTACCCACACTCTGATTCAAGAGAAAGAGTATATTTATTTATTAAAGCTGTTAATATTTTTACAGAAAAAAGAGTTAAAGCCCTGAGATTGAAGCACAGACCATAGGGGACATATTCTAGCACACATAAACCAAGGACTTATTTAAATGAGTTTGCCAGATAACTAAAAGTCATGTGTGTGTGTGTTTTTTTAAAGCGTAATGTGTAAGTTCTGAATAAGCCATAATCCATAAAGACAGTAAATTAGCTACAACAAAAAGGCCACAGTATGAGAAATGCAAATAAACTTTTAGGCAATGTTAATCAATTGAAGTACAATAAAAGTAATTGCTACACTTAATTAGTCTTAGAAATAGCAACATATTTAAAGGCATGCTGGAAAACTAAAATGTCCAAGGTTAGAATAATCAGGATGGTGAGGGACTAGAAATAATATCTATGATAAGTCACTGAATTAACTGAGAAACATTACCTTCAAAAAGAGTATTATGAGGGCACCTGGGTGGCTCAGTGGGTAAGCCGCTGCCTTCGGCTCAGGTCATGATCTCAGGGTCCTGGGATCGAGTCCCGCATCGGGCTCTCTGCTCAGCAGGGAGCCTGCTTCCCTCTCTCTCTCTCTGCCTGCCTCTCCGACTACTTGTGATTTCTCTCTGTCAAATAAATAAATAAAATCTTTAAAAAAAAAAAAGAGTATTATGAGATATTTACCAGCTGACTTGAAATTTTTGTTAGTTTGTCACAAATTAATAACATTATGGGAAAAAAACAGTAACAAAAAAAGGATAGAAAATGAGAACTATGGGAAATAATGTTTGATTCATTAAAGGAAGAATTGTGTAGTATTTCTAACAGTGGAATATGATCCTTTTGAAATAGTATTTCCACATCATTAGAAATGTTCACTGAGGCTTATCATCGTCAGTCAATGTTGGGGTGGGTGGTTTTGTTTGAAAAGATTATAACATATATAATCTCTAAGGCCCCACAATTTATTCTAGAGTCCATTTTAACTATAAGCAAAAAATTTTCTCTTATCACTCATTTTCATTATAAAATTCAACCTTTTTTTGCACTGGAGTGGAAAATTGAGTTTTCATGAAAAATGCAAAATGTATTTGTACCTTCTATATGCCAATTTAACATCTTAGTGTAAATATATAAAATAACTAACACATTTTGGAATGCAAATTGATCAAATATTTAAATGGAAAATGATACAAAAGCTAAAAGACAAGAGTGGAAATGATAGAAATCATTGTCAATGATAGAACCCAAGTCAATAATAAAAAATATAAATAAGTTTACTTTGTAATAAAAAGAAAAGTTTTATAAAAAAAAAACCATAAACAAAAACAAAAGATGATAAGACACTGCGAAAAATAAAGTAATAAAAAGCCTAAATAATAAAGATCTCCTAAAATTTGAGATGCAAAAGTAATAATGAAAGAGGGAAAATGAACAAAAGAGATGAATCAACAATTCAAAGTAAATGCAAATTGTTCTGCAATTATTACAAGTTGTTTAATAGTGGTCATTATTGGAGAAATGCAAGTTAAAACTATATAGTTAGAAGGGAATTTTTAGGCAGACAAAAATGCTCTAGGGGCACCTGGGTGGCTCAGTGGGTTAAGCCTCTATCTTCAGCTCAGGTCATGATCTCAGGGTCCTGGGATTGAGCCCTGCATCAGGCTCTCTACTCAGTGGGGAGCATGCTTCCCCTTCACTCTCTGCCTGCCTCTCTGCTGACTTGTGATCCCTGTCATATAAATAAATAAAATCTTAAAAAAAAAGTTCTATCATTTTGATGTTGCTTATGTGGCTGTACATATTTCAAAGGTACACTTGAAATTCGTGCATTTTACTCTGTGTAATTATACCTCAAATAAAAACAAACAGAACAAAACAAGAAGGCAGACATTTTTTGAAGGGTTTTTCCTGGTTTGAGAAAACACCAAGTATTGAATTGCCAAGCCAGAATTACATGACTCATAAATATTAGCCAATACCAAGCTTTATTAGTATTTCAAAGTACTTAGGCCATCTTGAGATTTGTAAAGCCCTATTTTCTTGGGGAAAGGGGCCAATTCTGTCAACAAAGCACTCTAAAGACACTTCCTGTTTTGCACTCAGATGCATTCTGGATCTGATTTAACATACAATATTTAAGTGATACATGCAAAGCATTGCTCTCACAGAGAGATGCTTTAGTTTTGGAATATCTCCTTACCATTTTCCTATTAAATGCTCAGCTTCCATGAAAGCTTCTAACCAACATGCCCACAAGTCGATAAATTTAAGCTTTGTGTATTCTGTGCAACCTAGGCAGATCAGATGAATCCCCCCAAACGTATTTCTTAGGTAAAAGTTTCCTTGTTATTTTGCAGTTGGTAAACATCACTTACGGGTTCCCCAAGAGGTTAGTTTGTGGGCATGTTTTCAAGAAAACCTCTAGGCAGAGAGAGGCATGGGTTACAGGCATGCTTGCTAGTCACCTTTTTCACTAGTTCACCTTCTGACCTCAAATATCTCCTTGCAACAGATGATTTTTTAATAATTTACTTTAAAGCCTTTATGCAATGTTTTATACAAAATAATAAGACTAGCAATGCTCAAAAGACTACTGGGATTATTATTGCTTTTAGATAAACATAAATTAAAATTTAATCTTTTTTTGTGTATAGCTCTCTGCATTTTAATATAAGTTTAGATGTGGGTAACCACCAGCCCCCTCAGGCTAGAGAACAGTTGTTATTACTTCAAAAAACTGCCTCCTGCTGACTCTTTTAGTCACACCTACTCCCACTCCTACCCCTAGCAACTGGTCATGGTTAACATTTGTCTTTTCCAGAATATCATATTAATTAAATCATATAGTATGCAACCTTTTGAGACTGGCTTCACTCACTCTGCCTAGTACCTTTTAAAATTCATCCAAGTTGTTGCTTATATGAATAGTTTTCTCCTTTCTAGTTACGTGCAGTGATTCTACTGTATGGATATTTTACTGTTTGTTTATCCATTTACCCTTGAATTACCTCTGGATCATTCCCAATCTTTGGTAATAATGAATAGAGCTGCTATACATACTTACGTACCAGGGTTTGTATAAAGAGAAGTTTTCATTTCTGTTGGATAAATACCCAGAATTAAGATTGCCGGGTCACACAGTACATTTAAGTTTAACTTCATAAGAGAGTTCCTGTCTGTGTTTGTGAGGGTTGTGCCATTTTGCAATCCTCCCACTAACTGACATTTCTGTTGCTTGGTATTCTTGTCAGTATCTTACATTGTCAGCATTTTTCATTTTAGCTATTCTGGTAGTTGTACAGTAGTATCTCTTCTTGGTTTTTATTTGCATATACTTGAGGACAATATTGAACATGATGTCATATGCTTATTTGCCACTCATATATCTCCTTTGATGAAGTGTTGGCACAAGTCAGGTAACTTGGTTTCTACTGGCACTAGGTACACTTTCATTGTATATTTGTGGTTTTATTTGTGTGCTGGGCCTATGCTATCATTCAGAACATCTATGCATGGCCTGGAAACTCACAGACCCACTCACTTCATAAACTTGGGTGGCTACTTCTAAGAATCTGATTAAGGAATTTACCTTAGCATTCAAATCCTCTTCTGAGCTAGCAACTGGGTCTTTAGTGGGCATCTGCACAACTCATTTCAGTTATTTCTCTAAATTCTCATAGAGACTTTCTGAATAGTTTCTAAAGGGGTGTTTTCTAGTTTCTGATTATAGAGGACCCTTTTGCCTCACTCTACTACAAGGCCATTGGCTAACGCCCAAGGGTCAAAAACCACCTAATGACTCCCAAGTGGCTGTTACTAAGCCCTCCTCCCCCACTGCTCAGATCTGCCCATTGTACAGATTTTCTTTTACCTTGTTCCATCATGGTGTGTCATACCATTTCCAAACAACATGTTCAATCCAGGAACTCTTAGCAGTGAACTCAGCAGTGTGCTTTGTCTTAGATGGGGAAGATAGGGTTTAGATGTATAACAACTTAAGCAGGAAAGTCCGAGAGGGCTCAATTCTCAACAGCATGGTGAGTGAAACAATGTGCTACTGTACAGAGCTTACCCCCAGTTTCGCTCTGAGGAATACTAGTGCCCATGCCGTATCTTGTCAATAACCTCTGCTGAGTTTCTTTTTCTTCTCAAAAATTTCTGTTACTCAAGACATGAGAGGTATTCCTGGTTTTAAGAGTATTTGATGTCTTGGAAGCTCTGGGTAGCTCAGTTGGTTAATTGTCTACCTTCAGCTCAGGTCATGATCTCAGGGTCCTGAGAACGAGCCCTTCATTGGGCTCCTTGCTCAGTGGGGAGCCCATTTCTCCCTATTCCTCTCCCCGCTGATCCTGCTCTCTCTTTCTGACAAGCAAATAAATAAAATCTTAAAAAAAAAAAAAAAGAATATTTAATGTCTTTCTATAATCAAACTTACTCAACCAAAACACAGTAAGTAGCAATTGTCTTTAGTACTCTGTAAGGCAGCACTTCTACACCAAACTCAAGTCTCCTCCAAGCAACAGCATTCTAGTTTTGCTAATAACTCGACCCTAAATTCTCTCTAAAATAATCTGAGAGACTGGGATGCAGCAAAGGCCATAAACCCTAGTAGTCTTTTGATGCTAGTTTTGCTTAGTGCACCATTAAAAATTAAGTTTTGATGAATCGTTGATAGGAACCAGCCTTTATCTTAAACAGGGAATTGATTCTATCAAAATTAATGAGTCCCACAAGCTTCTGGGCATCTTCTTTAGTAATAAGATAAGTGAGAAATTATTTATTTTCCCAGTCTAAAGGATATGCTCTGGCCCCCTTAACTCCAAAATTTTTACACTGAGCCAATCCTGGCTAGATTTATTAGCTAAACTCTTTCCATCACATGGGTGGCCATACTCTTTAACGATTTCTCTATTTCTTTCTTCAAGAAGACAGTTAAGATGATACTGTTGTTCCTGGGTGGCTCAGTGGGTTAAGCCTCTGCCTTCGGCTCAGGTCATGATCCCAGGATCCTGGGATCGAGCCCCACATCAGGCTCTCTGCTCAGCAGGGAGCCTGCTTCCTCCTCTCTCTCTCCCTCTGCCTGCCTCTCTGCCTACTTGTGAGCTCTGTCTGTCAAATAAATAAATAAAATCTTTTAAAAAAAAAAGATGATACTGTCAGTAGATGCACTAATTTACCTTTAATTGCTATCTAGTCTAAATTTTCCATTCTAGATTATGTCAGTATGCCAGTGAACTTAAGTACCCCTGTGGCAAAACCACAAAGCATATTAAATGACTCCATGCATATCAATCCATGAAAATGCAAATTGTGCCTGAGGTCTAAGGTAGAAATCAAAAACAAGACACCAACCAAAGTTTTTATGGTTTGAGTTAGTGTCCTGAGCTGTTCTTGAATAAAAATTGTTTATAAATCTTATGTTAAAAATATTATATTTGAGATGATTTTAAGGGAAAAAAGAAGGTTCTCAACATTTGGGTGAAAAATCAAGGATAAAAATTCATTTTCAAAAAGCTGAAGTGTATGAGCTAATTTAGATGATTAAATCAGATTTCTGGCCTATTTTGATATAAAATCAGCTTTAAAATATGGTTTTAAAAATTACTTTGAGATAATTTTAATGAAAAACCTGATTCTAAAAAATTCTGATGCAACATAATGCATAAAGAAAGCAGTGGTTAATTGTATGATTTTTAAACTACTCATTTGACTTCTGGAACTATTGACTCTGTGAACTTTTGTCCTTGGCAAAGTCACAGTTGATTTATACAATGATACATGTAATAGTCAATACTCCATCTTCATTTTTGACTCCTCAACAGTATTTGAGATGGTTTATCACAATTGTTGCTGGAAGTATTTCCTTCACTTCAGCTTTAAAGTCAGGACATCCTCTTGGTTTTTCTCTTCCTGCAATCCCTCTAGTCCAAGCTTGTAAAGCTTCTCTCCTGAGTTATTCTAAGAGAGTTCTAAATTGCCTTTATATGCCATCCCTATAACCCATGCACAGTATACCAGCCAAAGTGAGTCTGCTAAACACTGGCAGATTCTGAGATTCCTTGGCTCAAAAATATTCAGTGGCTTCCCATATTTCTAAGAGCAAAAGTAATAAACTTAAAATGATCAAGAAACAACATGTCTTCTAAGCTTTGTTATCTTTTGACCTCATCTTCTACTATTTCCTCTTCTCATTCTATCAAGCCATAGTGGTCTGCTTCCTGGTTTGTAAACATGCCATGCAAATTCCCACTTCAGAGCTTGGTACTTGCCATTTTCCTTGAGTATAATTTTCCTTCCCTAGATATTAGCATGGCTTGGCCTTCTTTCAATTTGTCACACAAATGTCACCTCTTACATAAAGCATTTTCTAGGTATCATGTTTTTCTCCTGTGCTTGATTATGCCTATCTTCCTTCCCACATTAGTTTGTTCCTCAGCATTTAGTACTTTAAAATTTAATTTTGCTTATTTATTTGTACTTTTCTATAGAATCTAACATAATTTATGTTACAGGAGAAAAGCTTTGTCTTTCCATAGTCATTGGTAGATTAGCACTGTCTAGACAATGAGTGACTGGCATATTATGTACAAATTTTTGTAAGGTTAAATTTTGATTAAATTAATTTTTTTAGACATTATGTCTGTGTCATAGAAATTTGTGTGGAAGAGTGCCAGCATGCAGAAATTATTGCTGAGTGGTTAAAAGACTTGCAAATCATTTCTACCCATTTGTAGTATATGCCAACAAAATAATGATAATTTTAATGGACATTTATGAATATAGGGTACACTATGTGCACAGTTTTTCAAAGTAGTCTAAAATCTGCCATATGGTTAAAACATCAACAAAAATTTTTCAAAGTAATACTCACCCTTCAACCAAGGAAAACTGGTATTCTGTACATTTCCTGCCTTATTATGGTGGGCTGCCTTCCCTTTCTGAAAAGCTCAAATGATGTTGGTCGTTTAATGGTAAGAATTTACTCCATTCTCATTTAAAGAGATTTTGTTTGTTGACTTGCTTAGTTTACTTGCTATGCCTATTAATGTTGTTATAAACATAACCAAAAATTAAGGACATAGACTTGATATGATGATAACCATAGAGCTATTGGTGAGTTAATAAATGCACTATTGTCTTTAAGTAGATGCAGTGATTAGGAATGTTAGCAGGAAAAAAAAAAAATTATTGGCTCCTAGAAATTTTCAAGATGTGCCAGGAGCTAAGTCCCTCCTAACTTCCACATGGTTGTTCTACAGTGATTAAAACATTATTATTCTTCCTTTATATGTTACAGAATATTTACATGTAAATTCTTACTTAAAATTAAGTGATTTTTTACTACATCAGTTATATCCAACTGATACACTAAAGAATTCAAACACATAAATGTTCAGCTCATGTTGTTCATTTAATAATAGAAAATATCTGTACTTGACAATAATACTTTGCACTGCAGTATTTCTTATAGAACATGGACCTCTACACAAATTTGTGCATTGGAACCTCTGTTTGAATTACGTGAGACAGGCATAATAACACCTATTTTTAATTCAAATAAATATAATTCCTATTTTTAAAATAAGGGTTCCGGGTCATCAATACCTTAAATGATGCTCAGTTCTGCAAAGTTCTAAGAGGATAAAGATTCTAGTTTGTCTGACTCTGTTCAAGGTGTTCTTGATTGCATTAAATTCAGACTAAGACACTTCTGAGTGTTCCACAACTGTACATAGTACCAGCATTATTTAGAAAACTCCTTTTGCACTTGTTCTTTTGTCACTGCCTCCTTTTCTTATTAAGGATATTATATAGTTTTGTTTGGCCTTGTTTCTGAAATTTATTTACAGTATAGCATTACGATAATGATTTAGCATTTCTGCAAGTCCATGCTCTTCAGGAATAATCTTCCATTAATTTATGTTTACAAAGGGCAAGGGAGATAAACATTTGATCTGGTTCATATAAATCAGAGAATAGAAAATGCTAATTATTAATGAGAGCTCAGATTTTCCCTTTGCTCAAAATTAAATAGCATGAGACCATTTTTAATAGTAAAGTCGTGAGAGATACAATTAGTGAAGTTATATTTGCATTTATCCTTGGACATTAAGGATGATATTGGCTGTAAATCTCTCATTTTAATGCTTTGCTAAAAACCTCTCATTATCATTTTGCTATCCAATACCAGTAATCTCTGAGGTGAGGCTAACACCAAATTAATTTAACAGTATCTAGAACTATAGGAAAAAAATACTGTAAAAATAGAAGCAGTGTCTGTCTTGCTCACTGCTGATTATTTTCTAAGTCAGTACACGGTACATTGAATGAACTATATAAATTTTGATTAATGAGTAAACACTAACCCTGTTAAGAGAGATACTAAGATGTTAAGAGACATTTAGAGAGATGGGGAGATGAGTAAGTATCAGTCACACACACAAAAAAAAAAACAGAAAAAGCTAAAAGCAAAATTATTCTTTTAAATAGTATTTAATAATGCAGAAATCAAAGAGCTGAGTGTGTTGCATGATTAGAAGTGTCTTTATTAAGAAATACTCTTTTCATGCATTCTATGTATGATGTAGACTAGGGCAGTAGGAGAACATTAGGCAATGTATGATCTTAGAAGCAGTTAAAATGAGAACAATTACTATACGCAGTTAGAAAAACTTGGAAGCATTAATACCAATCACAGTTTACGTCCCGGGGATTTTTCTTCCCCAGTGGTATCAGAATTATGACTAAGGCCCAATGTTGAATGAAAATGTGCTTGGGAGCCAAATCGCAACTTTAGAAAGTCTAGTCTTTAGATTCAGTCCCTTCTTCGAGGCCCTCTGTGAATGGTGTAGAACCAGCCCCACCACCATCGTGACATTGCCTCCTCCATCCATAGAATGGAATGGCTAGAGAAGAGAAGGCCAGACTTTAGAGAGGGATTTCACTTTGGATAGGACAGGGGCACCTGGGTGGCTCAGTGGGTTAAAGCCTCTGCCTTTGATTTGGACAGGACTGAGCTAGACATGGAGAAGATGAGTTCAAGCAGGATCTTCTACAACAAGAAACGGTGCAGAGCAGAGTCTCACGTATAGCCTTCCAAAGTACTCGCAAATGCACCCAGAAGAGAGAACACACATTCAGAATCCTTCCTGTAGCTTTTTGAAAGCCAATCAGTGTTAGCCAGAAAGCAGCCAGAGGATCAGCAACTTATCCGTCCAGTAAGGATACTGGCTCGAGTTCCCTTCCCCATTTTTCTGCCCCTGGTGGTTCTAATACCTCAAAGACAGCTGACCAGAGACATGTAGAACACTAACCACTCCTCCTTCTAGTCCACCTTCTATCTCCCGAGTTCTAAAGGTTTCTTGGAAGCAAAAAGATCACGGAAAATAGATTTAGTGGAGTCCTAGATAACAGAATAAGATTCTCTTATTAACACAAGGTGCTAAAATGTATTGAGTTTGGACAGATATATCATTAAAGACAATTTGGGGCATTTTTTTTTTAAACAAAAAACAAAGAGTTTCATGAATAACTTTATGAGACTTCTCTGTAAACTGGACAGACTTTTTTCTAGAATTTTACCTAAGGTTAACAATAAGGAGGAAGCTAGGGTCTACATAAAAGAGTTTGTATTTAAAATGTTTCTTTTTCTTACAAAGGGGTAAGGAGAATAGAGAATTATACTATAGGAATTTGAGATGATAGGGATCTGAGACATTTGTGAGATTATTTTTCAATATTTTTGCATTTTTAATATATGATAAAATGTATAAGAACTTGATAAATGTTTTAGAGGACTATTGTACCTGAGTTTTGGCACATGTTTTCAGTACCTGTGTTTTTATTTTTCTATATAATTATGTTGATGCCAAGTAAAAATTCTTTTATTATTGTAAGCAAATAAGAACAGGGGTTGTTTTAATATTTAAATCATGCCTTGGCTTCTAGGGAAGTTTCACTAATGTCACTATGAGCCGAATTTAAAAGATTATCAATAGTTGATGCATTTGCACCTACATATTTCTTTATGCTCATACTCACATCAAATACTACATTCTTTTCTTTAAGTTATTTCACATGTTTTTGCTTTATAATTTTTGACAATATTAGATAAAACTATATCCATTATTTTCACCTGACTTGATAAAAATATGACAACACTGTATGTGTTATAATTTTGTCCATATACAAAAAAGTCCATAATACATATGCATATACTTACACATATGTAATATAAATGCGTGGGTGTTTGTAGTGTAGGTAAATCTATAGACCTCTTTTTATTTTTTTTTAAATATTTTAATTATTTATTTGACAGACCGAGATCACAAGTAGGCAGAGAGGCAGGCAACCAGAGAGGAGGAAGCAGGCTCCCTGCAGAGCAGAGAGCCCAATGCGGGGCTCGATCCCAGGACCCTGAGCCACTGAGCCACCCAGGCGCCCCTATAGTCCTCTTTTTTTAAATCTCCTTACTGCCCCACAGAAAGGATATATTTGGTCATTTTTTCATCTTTAGTTATCATTTGGACTCGGGTGACAAAGATGTACAAACGTAGGCTCATCAGTTGTGAGGGATGTTGGTAACAGGGGCAGGTATCAAGTCTTTGGAGGCAGGGGTGTGCTATGATCTGAATGTCTGGATCTGTCCAGAATTCATGTGCTGAAATCCTAACCCGAAGTGACAGTATTGGTGAAAGAGAGTTGGAAGAGCGGCAGACAGGGACAAGGGCCCCCTCTAGCCTAAAGGAAACCACACTTAAAAGGATTTTATACCACCCTGGGAGGAGCCCTCCACCCTCTCCCATGTGATAGATGACAAACTTGATTGGCTGTGGGGGTGCAAGGAGGGTTAATCAGATTAAAACAGTCCTGCCAATAAGCCCATGAAACCGCCCCCGCTCCCCAATTTAGAAACTCTGGTGGTAACCCTCCTGGGTCTCCCCTCTCTTTGGGAGCTTTGTACCATCACTTTAGTATTGCACAATAAACTTTGGCACTTTGTTGCCCCCCACTCTTCATTTTTTGAAGCCGGGTGACCAAGAACCTCAGGCACCAAAGGAGAAAACACCTTTTCAGTATCTGGAGGTGGGGCCTTCAGGAGGTGATGAGGCCAAGAGACCTCAATCATTAGGACTCTGCCCATGAAATTAATATCCTTACAAAAGAGACCTGAGAGAGCTAGCTAATCCCTTCCACTTGTAAGGTTACAGTAAGGAAATGGCCATCTAATAAGAAGGATGCTCTCACTAGACACTGAATCTGCCAGTGCCACCAGCTTAGACTTCCGGCCTCTAGAACTGTGAGAAATAAAATTCTCTTGTTTATAAGCCACCCAGTCTATGGTATTCTTTCATAAAAGTCTGTTTGTTAACTTATTTGTTTCTTTCCAACACAGCATTTGGCAGAGCAGTTCACAACTCAAAATTCATTTCCATATTCTTTTTTTTAAAGATTTTATTTATTTATTTGACACACAGAGAGATCACAAGTAGGCAGAGAGGCAGGCAGAGAGAGAGGGGGAAACAGGCTTTCTGCTGAGCAGAGAGCCCGATATGGAACTCGATCCCAGGACCCTGGGATCATGACCTGAGCTAAAGGCAGAGGCTTAACCCACTGACCCACCCAGGTGCCTCCATGTTCTTTTAAATTCGAATTATATGTAATCGTATTTTTCTTGTAATTCCCAGTATTTGATAATTTCCTAAAAGTCTTTTTTATAAAGATATATACTAATTCCATTGGTATCAAACAACATGTTCTATAAATACACTTTTGACAGAGTAGGCAGTTAGCTAGGTATGAACAGGATTCTCCAACTATTAAAAAAAAAAAAAAGAAAAATCCAGAAATCGCCAACTACCCCCATCTCCCCAATACTGCAAAGGGGAAGCTTCAACCAGCAGTGGACTTGGGGGAGCCCTGGGGCACAGGAGCCTGTGCTCTTCCTTATGTTCACTGTCCTAAAGTAACATAAGGTTTCATTATAATATATTTACACTGTGATTACGACCCCCTTGAGAGAGATAGGTGCCAAGACATTCCTGCTAAAGACCCTATATGGTCCTAATTTTCCCCGCCAACCTATAGGAAGACACTGCCAGGTGATCAGAGAACCCTCAAAGACTGCCCCAACTGTAAACCTTCAAGCTAAATACAGATAAAGGGAGAACATACCCTTAATCCTGGTGTACATGATGCCTCCAGGCCTGACTAATTCCCTGTCTTGAGAGTCTTTTCTCTTTAACTGCTATTAAATTCTTGAGAGTTTGGCTCTGAATTCTTTCTTGGCAGAACTGAGGTAGGCCTAGAGGCATGGAAGGGATCCACTTTTGATAGAGTCGTGAAAAGGCTTGCTTTATGGCTTAAGGCTATAGTAAATTATGGTAAAAGTCACCTGGGTACCCAAATAAGGTTTTTTGTGTTACTGATAAATTCACTGTTCTCTAGCTGTTGTGTCACTTCTGCCTTTGTACTGTGCAAATCTCATATCCTTACTGATTTTTCTTCTTCTTTTTGTAAAAGTTTTGAGAACACTGTCTTAAAATAGTCTCTTATTTTTGAGAATTTGCTAGAGCTTTTTTTATTGTTTTTTTTTTAATTTTTTTAATTTAAAATTTTTAAAAAAATTAATTTTGCCGGGGTCCCTGGGTGACTCAGTGGGTTAAAGCCTCTGCCTTCGGCTCAGGTCATGATCTCTGGGTCCTGGGATCGAGCCCCACATCAGGCTCTCTGCTCAGCGCGGAGCCTGCTTCCCCTCTCTGCCTGCCCCTTCGCCTACTAGTGATATCTGTCTGTCAAATAAATAAATAAAAATCTTTTAAAAAATAAAAATTAAAATTAATTTTGCCCATTTCTAAAAATATTTTGAGAATATTATTTGTTGCACATTGATTTTGCCTTTAAATTCAGGATGGTGGATTATCTTCACATTATGAAGATAACAATTTTTTTTCTCAATAACAATTCTTTTTCTCAAATAACAATTCTTGCATTCAAGTCTATTCTGTCTGATATTACTTTGATTACGGGATGCTTGTAAATTTACATATTTCTCCTTTCAATATTTTTGTATCCCCATGTGTAAGATGAATCTCTTAAAAGAAACATATAGTAGGTTCTGCATCTTTTTAATAAACACTGAGCATCCTTGTCTTTTAACTGAGAATTTTGTCTTTTCCCATCTTATGTAATATTAATATAGTTGCATTTGAATCAACATGCCGATAAAGTTTAACAATCATCTTTTAAAAATTATATATATATATAACAAATTGTTTTATAAATTGTACTGATATAAAAATATGTAGAATACAGTTTTTAAATAATAGTGTTTTAATAGTGAACTATGCCAAACAACAAATTGCTCATAGCCAGTTTATTCTCACTGAATACCATCATTGCTTTTTGCCAAACTGTCATATCTGCAGCCAAATTATGATTGCAACTGATGAACAGCTCTAATTCCAACACAAATGTTTGTTGATATTTTTACGTTATGAGTAAGACAAATTGTAACAAAAAACATATATCAAAACTTCACTCTTGTCAATAATATGAACAACTTCTTTGCTGAATTAAATGATAGTTTTTGAACACTGGAAGAACATTTTCTTAAAATTTTGTGCTACTCACAATGAATAGAGACATGACACAATTAAAAGTCTAGTGTAGGGGCACCTGGGTGGCTCAGTGGGTTAAAGCCTCTGCCTTCAGCTCAGGTCATGATCCCAGAGTCCTGGGATTGAGCCCCGCATCAGGCTCTCTGCTCAGTGGGGAGCCTGTTTCCTCCTCTCTCTTTGCCTGCCTCTCTGCCTACTTATGATCTCTCTTTGTCAAATAAATAAAATAAAATCTTTAAAAAAAAAAGTGTGCATTAGTGTGCATTATTGTCACATTATTGTCACCCCGAACAACCACCAATGCAATAATTGAGGCCCTGATTTGTACCATTTGTTAATTTTTGTGATGTAAAGACTCCACCATGACAGATATCAAGCTATTGACTTGATGTCACTGACCATAGTGTCGCCAAGGGCAGCAGCAAACCATTTAACATCACATTTCCACCAAACAGATAAAATAGATGTTAAAAAAACAGAAAGAAATGTTGGGCGCCTGGGTGGCTCAGTGGGTTAAGCCGCTGCCTTCGGCTCAGGTCATGATCTCAGGGTCCTGAGATCAAGTCCCGCATCGGGCTCTCTGCTCGGCAGGGAGCCTGCTTCCCTGTCTCTCTCTCTCTCTCTCTCTCTCTCTGCCTGCCTCTCCATCTACTTGTGATTTCTCTCTGTCAAATAAATAAATAAAATCTTTAAAAAAAAAAAAACAGAAAGAAATGTAAAGGTTACAATGAATAGTAAAATATAGTAAAATAATTAGAAATTGTGGAGTCCAAGTTGTGGGAAGACACTTTCTTAATGATGTGGAAGTGTTCGCTCATTTGACATTTTTCTTAGATTTTATGACATGAGAGGCAGATTACTGACTTTTTTATAACGTGACATATTTTGTCCATATGCTGACTTGTTGCATGTCATGAAGAAAGCATTCTGAAATTCTGAATTTTTTTGGTGAATATCTTATGACACTTCCAGGCAGGTGAGAGAGATTTCCCACTCAAGTATGATGTACTACTTCATGAGTTCAGTGTGGTCTGTCACAGGCCATAATAAACCCTTTGACAATGGACTTGCTGTAACAATACTTCCCCCGGCTCCCCCACCTTTTTTTTTTTTTTCCAAATGACAACCTTCTTTTGCTTTAGAATGGTACTAAAATCCCAAATACAATTTTATATATATATATATATATATATATATATATATATATATATATGGACCAAGTACATTTATAAAATTGTTTTAATCTACAAAATGGTTTAGGAGCAGTTTGTCAGTTAAGCCAATGTGATTAGACATTCAATTTTATCATTATTACTTTCCTTTCCCAAATAAACAAAATAATTAGAGAAAACAGTGAAGTCACAATCCATTTAATACTCATAAAACCTTCCTGTTGATGTAGCTTTAGAACTGGGCAACTGAAGTAACTATCCATCTTGCTTTTAGAGTAATTGCATTTAAATGTGATCTCAGAGCAGAACAACCCCTATAATTAACCACCTTGCTTTTGGAACACCTTTTTATCAGTGTGTGTCTTTGAAGCAGAACTAAAAGGAAATAAAATTATTTTCAGCATACTATTTTTTTCCTGAAGTAGTTTGTTCCAATTAATTTGCTGAATATAGGACATCCAATGAACCACAATGTTCATGTTACTTTAATGCACTAAAAGCATGGTTCTGTTTTCTGCATTTTATATTCCTTTCACCAAAAACAGAATTATTGTTATCAACCATTTCCATAAGGTGTGTGCTTCTCCAAATGTCTTATGAATGATTGTATTATAGTTTACTCTTAGCATTCTTGAGAATGAGGCTAATATGATTCCCCCATTTTATTGAGGGGTTCAACATCTATTTCTGTTTGTCTCCTTTGAAAAGAAGTAAATGTTATATTTTGTTGGTCATTTATGTGATGGAATGCGTAGGTCACACTGGATAAGACAAAGCAAGTGTTACATCTCTGGTATTTTGCATCCCTGACTGCTTGAATTATTCCTAAAACAGCGGCACTGTCCTCCAGCTGTTCTATGTCAGGTGTACTGTCTAAGGCTACAATTCTGAATCAAGGTCCCCTAAGTTAATGACTTTGACTTTAAATGAGCTAACAAAATATGCTGGTAAGGACTAAAGGGTTATTTTAGGGCAATTTTTAAAAGTGGAAAACACTTCTCCTTGTTATGATACACATTAACTATTAAGTATTTCCATAAACAAATCAGTAAATAAAATGTTTGGATCTCCTAGAGAAAAGAAATATTTAATAAAGTCACTTAATTAAAAAAATTAATACACATCATTAATTTATTGCTTAGTTGACTTTGAAAATGTCATATTATCTTCTAATATTGAACATCCTTTTCTGAGAACATTATTTGTTGAAAAGTTATAGGAAATAAAAAAATTAACAGTCCATCCGATAAAATATAGATTCTCGAAGTGCTGAAAAACTTTTTTGACTGCAAAGTGTTCTAAATAGGGGAATATTTAATTTCTTAATTTTAGCAGATATTATCTGAGTAACAGATCATCAGATCTGAACTACAAAGGTATTTCAGTTCTCTGCTGATGAGGTCAATCTCCTTCTACAGTGAGGAACTGAAGTAGTGATTCAAAAAATTCGATGACTCCCCACCCACAGCACTGATTTTTAGGGATCAAACAAACTCAATCACCGCTTTTTCCTCTGTCTATGAAGTAGTAACTTGTTTCCATCCTTTATATGTTAGACAATTGGCAGTCATGATAACCTCATTCTGTTTCAAGGTTTGAAATGTAGGCATCCTCTGCTCCCTGACAGAGATGCTACAAAGCAGACTTGTTAAACAGCTCTCTCAGTAATGGTTGACAAGTTCAGATATGCAAAGAGAGAGTAAGCATTGCCACCAGGAAAATGAACGCTTCCTTGGCATATCAAACAAAGAGCTATGCAAGAGCTCTGTGACCCAGAGAGCCAAACATACACTCCATGGCTTCACCTATAAAAATCCTTTCTTCTCAACTCAAAAATTCTGTTTCTCCTTCCAAATATTTAAGATTTTCCTGTCCAATGTCTAATAAATCTATGTCCCAGACTGTGTTCTCACAAACACCTCAACACTTTAATCTCACTCCATTCTACCTCATTCTAACTGCACTTGTCTATGCCAACATTTTCTAGCTCTTCCTCTGCTCACTCAGCTTTTCTCTATAGAATACACTAGCACTTTCTCATATTTCTCTTTTCATTTTTCTCCCAGTCCTACATTACAAAAAGCTCAAACCCTGTTTGCAAAGTTCAAATCAGAAGAGTAGAAATCAAATGAGTAGAAATATTAGAAGGTAGAAAAGGGAAAAGGCATTTGTTAATATATATTTGTTTCTATATCAAGGCCAATTGAGGGGAGGGTATTAGTTTTATATAATGTAAACAGAAATTTAAAAAAAAAAAGACGAAGAAGAAGACTTTTCATTTTGTGACTTACAGTCAAATGAAGTGTCTTGACACTAACAATTTTGAGGGTCACAGTAAATATGCATAATTTCCATGATGCTAAGGAAAAGAGTGCTGGGGTATAGTCCCTATGTCATTAAGCAAAATCAATTTATAATTTCTGTGAATGCATACTGGACCTTGGAAATCTTGTTCCAATGGGGGGGAAAAAAACATGTAAAACTTAATCAGTTGCCTTTAACGTTTATCACCTGATATCAACCTAACATATGGGGACAAATGGGATATGGGGTCAAAGGACTTGGGTTTAATCAGTCCTCTTCTCAGTGTTCACTCTGTGGGTTCAAATAAGTTTCTGTTAATTGCCTGAGTAGTTTTCTTAGACGTAATGAGAAATTTCTCATGAAACTTGAGGAGTTGCTATTGAGAATTAAACATAATGTATATTAACCATAGGTCCTTAGACACAGATACAGAGTATCTGTATAGTTACAGAGTTTCTAACACTAGATGAATGGCACTATAATTTCCTTATATTTGGGGGGTTTTGATTAATTAAATATATATTTATTTATATATATTTATATAAAATATATTTATATATTTTTATAAATAGATATTTAGGTTCATTTATGTATTTATACATATATACATATATGTATAAATCTATATATGCAAGTATATATGCATATGCATATATGCAAGTTCATTTATGTATTTATGTGTTTACTTATTCATCAAGGATACATTTGTCTGACATAAAATAAGGGTGCAAAAATAAAGAATACATGTATTTCTCATTATTACCTTTACAAGTGATGTTTGCTTTCTGTTCTTCAAAGAAATCCCTAATGTCTAATGGAAATCTGAAAAGGAAAAGGAAAAGGAAAAAGTGAGCTTGTTAAAGATTACTCACCAAACACTGCATGAATGACTATCTCTGTGTTATAACTCTAAACACCTTGATGAAAGCTGACATAAGACTTTTTAAAATTAAATTATAAATGTGATTAAGCCAATGATGACTGTAAGAACATTAATTAAATCTGCCATTTTGGGCCACATGATCGAATTTTTCTTTAATAAATTTCATAGGTCAAAAGCTCTCAAATTAGCTAACCAGAAATTCCTGAGCAAGTGATCACATGAGCACTCAAAGTCAATTGAGCAGTGCAATATGAAATTAAACTCCATATTTACACACACACCTTTTATTAGACATGTATTTACTCAAATTACTGAAAATATTGAAAAGCTTGAATGAACTCATGCAAGTTATCTCTTCTTAGAGCCAAGAACACTTTCATGAATTTTTGTGGTAAAAATGCTGTTGTCTGAGCTCAAGTAACCTCAAATTTTCATCACCAAAGTGAGCATTATCATTTCAGATTGGCAAGATGTTGCTCACTCCAAATCTTTCAATGTCTTATTCATTGAATAAAACATAAAAATTCATCACTTTTACAGGTGTTTATCTAGTGGATTGGGTATATACTAAACCTACACCCTGAAATAGTTGAGAAGTGAAAATACAGGATGTTCATTGTATTAACTGGATTTAGAAAGAAGGTAGCATGAATGTCTTAAAATACACCTTCATTTTTGGGGATGTGTGTGTGTGTGTGTGTGTGTGTGTGTTGCCTCATATTGTCTGCATTTCTTTCACATATCAGTTCATGCTTAACTTTATGTCCAAATTATGGTTTGAGTAATTTATCTGGGAAAAAAATAGCAAAGCACTATTTGGTTAATGAATTAAAAGCTTAAGTTAAGAAACAAGCAAGTTTAATTTCATTCCCACTATACTTTCCTACTAGCTGAAGCCAAAGGGCTAAAACTATAGGTGATATTAGTAGACGTTCAGTTAATAGTTATTATTAACATTTAATTAGTTGTCTTTCAGACTGTCACACTGATTATTTTTTTCCCTTTGAACATCACCAGAATGACAAATTCTGTATTAAAATGTTGAGGAAACTTTTAAAATAAGTTAAAAGTCCATCAAATAAAATATAAACTCTTAAAATGTTCAAGATCTTTTTTAACCCCAAAGTGCTCTAAATATAACATTTAATTTCTTAATTTTAGCAATTTATATGGGTTGTAGCAATCACAATTTATAGAACCATAATTAAAACAAGAAAAATATAGAAAGAAGATTTGTGAGTAATTTTGGGCTTATTACAATTGTCAAATCCAAGTTACCTTGATAATTTCTACCTTGTTTTCTTCATTTTTTGAATGCCTAGGGCTTCATATTTCGAATCTTATAGGCTCAACACCTAATATTTCTTTCTTCATTTTATACTGGCTCTGTTGTGGCCACTGGGAGATGTCTATATCTCCATATCTATATTAGCAGATTGTCCAAAGAAAGCAGGGTAAGTCATTCTGGATAATCATCAGGCACAAAATATAAACATATATATATTTAAGAATTTATTTATTTATTTGAGAGAGAGTGTGCATATGTGCAGGCACGTGAGCAGGGCAGAGGTGGAATAAGAGGGAAAGAATCTTAAGCAGACTCTGAGATGAGCAGGGAGCTCAATGGGGCTCCATCCTAGGACCCTGAGATCATGACCTAAACCAAAACCAAGAGCCTTGGATACTTAACTGACTGAGCCATCCAGGTACCCCAGGGCGCAAGTTATATTTAATAACAAATTTTAACATCACAATTTGGACTCCACTGCATTGATTTTAAAAATTTATTTATTTATTTTGCCAGTTGCATTCCAAATTACATTTTAGGATAGAAATCTGGCTCAGTCACTATGGAATATTTTATCAAAACACACTGAAATAATATTCATTTAAAACTAAATTTTGATGGGGGTTGCGGTGGTCAATGGCCTTTCCTAAATGCTCTAAATTTTGATGGGGGTTGCGGTGGTCAATGGCCTTTCCTAAATGCTCTGAGGCTCCTTTAGCAGCAAAAGCAAGTCTAGGGACACCTCCAGTGTACCATTCCTAGTACACTGTATTCTTCTGTACCTCAGCAATCAAGGTGAGGTTCTTGGACACCGATCTACCAGAGTAATCCTCAATTTTAGATTTTTTTCTGTATTGCAGTTACAAGCACTTGTGAAGAACTAAACACTTTTAAAACACCAGGTCTAATATCCCTTTAGGAATAATGTTGGGAACCAAAGCAACTAAGAAAGAATTAAAATGGCATAAATAGTAAAGCAGTATCAGTTCAGTCTTTTAGTAGGAAACTGACTTAACTGGTAAAGTCTAGTTGATACTGAGATTTATTCCATGATTTTTAAGAAGTTTTACTTAAGAACTGAATTCTATGAATATGTTTAAGTTTATTAAGCTATTTATGATGAGAAAAATTATCCTAGTACTTTAGGAGATTACAGTAATAGGTAAATAAGGCATATGATATTCACTGACAAATACAATTACATTGAAAAATTATATTTCTTCAAATATCTTATAAATTATAGCTTTTAGAGTAGTGGATTTTTGTGGCCTGCTTTCAGTGATATTAACTGTATTGCCTACCTTTTACAACATTTAACATATTTTATTGTGCCAACTGATGGTAACCCATAACTTATTAATATTTATTTATGTGTACATTTGAAAATAATTTATTATATAATACAAAATAATATAAGCAAAATTGTTTTATTTGATTTGGTAGATTTCTAAGGAAATATATTCACAGAATAAACTATGTCTATGTCTAAGAATACAGCAGATGATACCAATTATTTAAAAGCAAGGCTTCTGTAACTTACTCTGTAATTTATTAACCTATTGTTAGGAACAGAGTAGTTCTTTGATATTAATTCATGAAACTTAATTTGAATAATTCTCTTGCTAATTTATTCACAAAACAGAAAGATAATAATGATGAATTCTGCTTAGTGTTTTTTACATGTCATTCAATACTTTGATGTACTTAAAAAGTAACTACAAAAATGGATAAATATTCATTCAAGGTTTTGATCTTTCTAATACAGACATTTTCAAATCATTTTGGAAAAAAAAAAAACTTTAGAAAAATAGCTCTGACTGAAGTCTACTTAGATTATTCTAACTTGAAGTGAATTTAAAATAATATGTAACCATAAAAAGGCCCAGGAATTTCCCCTGAGAAATGAAGTAAAACTATACTTAAAACAAAAAACTGTTAGACTTTGAAGAAAAACCGAAAGTCTGTATTAGAGTGACCTAGGAAAGTGGGAAGTTTATGGAAATGATTTAAGTCATCAAATAGGTGTGTTTTTCTGCCATATTTCCTTATTTAATTGGGTACTTAAAAGTGGGCAGTGGCCTCAATTAGTGGATGTCACTTTCTGAGCAGCCTTCAAAATCAACCCAGGTGCTGGCAAGCTCAAAGGAATGACTTCTTTCGCTTTGGTCCCTGTCTGAGTTGCCTGCCTCACTCCTGAGCTACAGATCTCATCATTCAGCCACGTGATTGCCCTGGCAGGTCACACACCAGGCCTTCAAGGAGATTGGCCAGTCAACAAATTTTAAAACTAGTTGGTCCAATCATCCCCTTCCTTGTTTTTGTAAATAACGTTTTACCAGATCACAGTACACCCTTCCATTTACAAATGGTCTAAGGCTGCTGTTGTGCTACAAACGTACAGTTGAACAATTACAACACCTGCAAAGCTTGCAAAACATAAAAATGTTAGTATCTGGTCTTTACAGAAAAGGTTTGCTGATCTCTGCTATACAGAACTGAGGATTAACTAGTTATTGCTCTACCAACAACATGATTTAACTTCCAAAACAGTATTGACTAAAGGGTAGCTGACATGGAAAGATTTCTTTTATTTATTCAAAGTTCAAAAAAGAGGCAAATCTGATGGTTAGTGTTCCAGTCAGTTTGGGATTATCTTTGGGGGGAATTGTGACCTATAGGCATAGAGGCAATACTATTAGTGTTTCGAGAATATTCAATTTCATGGTTTTGTTGGCAGTTACAGAATTGGGTTTACTTTTTTGAGCCATACACTTGTGATTTGTGCTTGTTTCCATGTCTACATTTCAATAAAAGGTTGAAAAGCAAAGAAAGTAAATTTTCATGGAAAGCAGATTTGAATCTGTTCATGCCATCATACTTACAAAGAAAGAATAAGTCCTAAGGGGTAACTTGTATAGGAACTGATAGCATCATAAACTTCAAGAGTTTTCCTGTGTTAGGTGCATGAGGGTAGTCTCAGCTGAACATTAGTTTAAGTGGTTCATAGTAGTCACAATGATTCCAGTCTCCTTCTATACAGTGAGTACAATGGTTAGTGTGATATGTAAAATCATTTTTAGCAAGAAGGACCCTCCACTATATGTGGAAAATCTCTAGATGGGAATAGTGCTCTGATGAAGATATATCAAGGTTATCCTGCTAACCATTCATAACTTGGGTAAGCAGAAAAACAGAACCCAGGCTTCAGGGGGAAAGGAAAAAAAGAAAGGAAATGGGGAAGGAAGGATAGACAGACAAAAAGAAAGAAAGACAAAAAGAAAGAAAAAAAGAGAGAATGAAATACCAAAATAAAAGACAAACCAAAAAAGCCCTCCACATTTTTAACTCCAGTCAAGCAAAAATGGAAAATCTGTGACCCAGGATTTATTCGCAGAAGGAGTGACTAGACAAAGGGTATGTCCTGGAATTGGCCTATACCTTAGAGAACTGGGTAAAAAGAAAATGTATAAGTAGATCCTGGAACTAGTGGGAAAGGACAAAATGTTAAATACAGAACCCACTGAGCATGCAGAGAAAAACAGCTTCCCAAAGCAAGTATTCCCCAGTTGACGTCATTAAGAAAATGTTACAGCTGGAGACAGAAGGTGGAGTAAAGAAATATCAGCACACAAAGGGAAAAGTCTTTTATAGCACACTTGTGAATTCTGCTAAGAGCAAAATTGTACCTGCGAAGGGAGCTGAACAGGCTTTGACAGTAATTTGCTTCAGTCATTATTATTAGTGAGTTAGTGTCCTGTGTGGTAAGAGCAAAGAAATATTTCAAAATATATATTTCCGTTCTGAAAATGTGGGCTCGTTTTAACACTCCAGTTCATGATAGCCGTTGCAGTAGCTAAATAAGAGCAGCAGACTAGTAGAGAAGAAAAACACATCCATGTGACAAGGCACACATATTCCTATCCAACTCATTTAGTTGAAGAAATTTTGAAAACAAGAGCTGTGCACAAAAATATCTCAATCTCTCCTACCAGAAGTAATGATTTGTATTTATGTAATAATTTATTTAGTAAGGACATTATATTCGAATGTGTTCCGGTTCCAAAGACAAAGCTGCAGGGAAATAACTGCACAAAAATGCGTGAATGAAGACAACACGTAGTCACATTCCCTGTTGTGACACCAAGCACAAGGGCTATAATCAAAAAGATTTGCAAAACCAAGTGTTAGTGAGGGCGTAAGGCAAATGGAATCCTCACAGATCACAGTGGAGAATGTGAAAGGGGCACTAACTACACTTTGGAGAAGGCTTTGACAGTTTCTTCTGGACATATATTTACACTGCCCTCCACAATTAATCCCTGTGAAAATACATGCTCGTAAAAAGGCTTGTACAAATATATTGATAGCAGCAAAATTCATTAGAACTAGCAACTGCAAAAACAAAGACAGAGTAGAACAAAACAACTGTCCATTAACGGGAGAATGGATAAATGCATACAGTTCAGTCATACAATGATATACTATTGAGCGATATAAAAGAATGAGTTTCTGATTACTGAACCAGAAGACCTTAAGGTATAAATCTGAATGAAAGAAGTCACACATGAGAAAACAAATAAAATTAATTATTGCTGATAGAGGTTAGAAAGTTCCCACTACTGGGTACACCAGGGTGGGGAACATAACAATAAAGGTACATTAAAGAAAATGATGGGATGATGCAAATAGCTTATAATGTTTATTTGCGCTGCGTGATAGATAGGGCTATGGAATGGTCAATTTCATCAAACTGAACACAAGACGTGTGTGTTTTATTGCTTGAAAATAGATCTTGATTGAAAAGTTTACCGAAGTTTGGGATATAAGGACACTATTTTGTGCTTTTGGGGAAAGAATGTGGATCAGCAAAGATATCTCACTGATCCTATAACCATGTTTACATATTTTAGGACTCCAAGAAGATATTTAGTTTGGGGCTTTACAGCTAGTTTCTTTCAGGTATGATAAGCTTTAAAAAGACAGGTATACTAGAAACATAATTAAACTATTTCCTTGAGGTGAATTGACAAAGTAGACTTATTTTCCCTTGAGCTGATGGAGGATATATTATTTAACTTTACCTACTGTTGTTAGCTATTTTAAAGAAATATGGCCCTATTTTAGTGTTCAATGGTCTGTAAAGGTTTCAAGGTTGGGAAATAATAATTTCCTCAACCAAATTTAGTTTCTCAATACAATTGGCCATATGCCAACATTATATCATTCAGGTACACTTTATTGGCAAATTGTTTTGATATATCTTTGTAATCTATAGGAAGAAAAAGTTGTGTTACTTATGAACAGAGGCAGAAAGCTGTTTGTGTGTGATTGCTCCTTCCTGCCTCACCACAGAATTTTATCAGCTTATAAACATTTTCAATTTCATCCCGTATATAAGAATCTGATGTAAATAAATGAACCAAACGGATAGTTGATTTTAGAGGGAGATTTTAAAAAGTAAAAGCCAGTAAATCTAGATGAATGAGTGGTTTCTACATACCAAAAATATTGTATATTAAAGATTGTGGAAATTATGAAACACTATCCACCTTGAGCTGACAGACCACTAATTCTAAATT
This sequence comes from Mustela nivalis, assembly GCF_964662115.1. Taxonomy (NCBI): domain Eukaryota; kingdom Metazoa; phylum Chordata; class Mammalia; order Carnivora; family Mustelidae; genus Mustela; species Mustela nivalis. The sequence continues at coordinate 58,015,458 of NC_139022.1, forward strand.
ATGACAGTTTTGGTATAAAAAGGCTTCAGGTCCTTTGACTAATGAAACTTAACTCTCCCTAAATTCTCAAGAACCACCAAGAACTTTTGAAATACGTAGCTATAGTGGTCTTACTCCACAATTTCTGGGAGTAGGGCTGGCTGATAGGTGGTTCTAACATGCAACCAGCTTGTGGAACCATGGTCAGCTCTGAGGGCCTTTCAGGAAGCAATTCTAAACCCAAGGTAGGATAAAGGGAGCTATGTTAGAATTTGGATACTGAAGCAGTTAAATGTAACATTTCTAATTATTATTCAACAACTCTGGGTCTTCTTTTCGTCATATGCAAAATCAAAGCATTGAATCTATTGGTCATGGGAGTCCTCTTAGGCTCGAAAATTCTTCCATGAAGTCTCTCTGTATGAATAAGTTTACCTTCTTTTCAGACTTCCCTTCTTTTTGGTATTGACTTAGCTTACTTTTTTTGCAAAATGCTACCTGCATTTGGGAACACAGTACAAGAAAACCAAAATTCTCAGGGATGAGTCCTTTCACATAGGATGCCTCCTTTCAATTTTTCTGACCATATGAATGAACTGCAAAAGAAATACCATAAAATAAAATAATAAAATCTCTAAATGTAATGAATGTGATTCCAACTGTTACTCTGCCTGAATTATATTTTACTTAAGATTCTAATAGCTAAATCTGGGAGTGCTCCCCATTTTTTGTTTGGGGACAGTAAGCACATTGAAGAGTTAAGTGCCGATGTTATGATTCTATATCCCAAATATAATTGACTTTTATATTTCCTATTTGCATCATCAATGGTGAACAATAGTCTTCAAAGGCAAGAAACAAACAATATCATATATAGTCTGCTTGATCACATATTTGAGGGACAAGTCTTTGAGCAGCTTCACTGGGAAACTAGTCCTTTTATAAGAATCAAGTGCTAAAAAAAAAAAAAAAAAAATCAAGTGCATATAGTCCCTGTCTTGGCACATAGGATATTTACATTTATATTTTCTGTATTGCTGATGCTAATTGGTGAAAAGGTCAAATGCTGAGTCTAAGGGATGGACCAGGAAAGGGAATGGATGAAGTAGCAACTATGATGGGCAGCATCCGCAGCAAAAGGGGTAGACAAAAGCAAGCTCTTTTATAGTCTGAGAGCTAACAACAGAAGCAATAGCCAGTCAAAGAACCATATTTGTGAGAGTATTTAAAAACCATGGCATAAAAGAAAACCAGTAGGAGGAAAAAAAAAAAAGAGTACACAATAATTCAAATTATCCTTTTTTTTTTATTATTATCCTGGCAATATCCTTTTTTTTTTTTTAAGACTTTACTTATTTATTTGTCAGAGAGAGAGAGAGCACAAGCAGAGGGTGAAGCAGGCTCCCTGCTGAGCAAGGAGCCCCATGTGAGACTTGATCCCAGGATCCTGGGATCATGACCTGAGCCAAAGGCAGAGTGAGCCACCGAGGCATCCTAGCAATGTCTTAACAGAAATATATGACCACATATCTACCAAAAAAAAAAAAATTCCAGAAGAGAACAGAAGCATAAGGGCATGAAAGGAAATAGGAAATGAAACACCAACATTGCCATTTCTCAGTAAAGAATATTTAGTTTGGCAATGTTGCCTGTACTCTTGTCAAAGAAATGTCTTTTTCTTTTTTTGATAATCTCAGTTTTATAACTCTGTATTTGATATTTTGAATTTGGGTTCTTTCCTCGAGAGATTATTGTTCACCTGTAATGAAATAGAAGCCTGGTAAAACGAAGGCAGTTATGCACTCAGGGAAAGGGTGATGAATAGCATTGTGAACTCCCACCAAATGCTAAATTTAAACATGATAATCATTAAATGAACTTTTAGGTTAAAAATTGTATTGATTTAAGTAAAAAGTATTTTTTGCCTGTTCACATTTGGTTTTCTTCTGTGTGAATGCTTTTCTCAGTACCCTTTCCAGATGCTAGAGATGGAACGGAAAGTTCCTGCCTTCTAATCACCTGGTAGTTTCTTCTCTTGACAACCAGCCCCCACACTTGGGTGGATCCTAAAGTCAGTCATTAACATAACAAAACATCTTTTTTATTTATTTATTTTTTATTTTCAGCATAACAGTATCCTCATGGATTTAGGAAATTCGGAATGGCTTAGGAGCTTTGTGCCAAAAACAGGGATGAAGACCAAATACACATTTCATACTATAAATCACATCACTGGGAGTGAAAGATAAGCCTGAAAGGAATTAAACTCTGGTTCCAGTGACTCAGGAGACCCTGACAGGTCTGTACAATTCCCATGGTTTACTGGTAGAAGTCATCCTTGAACCATAGGAGATACACTAATACTTAACAAATCAAATATGTTGGGTCAACTTTTTGCCTAAACTGATCTGAGTTGGATTTCTGTTGCTCAAAAACAAAACTTCTGATTAATTACAATTCTATTTATAATGGCAATGATGGTGAAATTCTGGCATTGGCATATTAGGTAAATTATGGTACTTTTATATAGTGGAATTTTATGCAGCTATGAAAAATCACATCAAAAATAATGGTCTAGGCATTTTTTTGCATTATAATATTATATGGAAATTGAGAATACGAACAATATGATTCTATTAGTTGATGCTAAAATCTTAGAACTCATAAAAAGAAAATATATCAAAAGGAACATATGTATTAATAGCTGTTGCCACCAGATAATGGGATTATGTTTGATTTTTTTATTATTCCCTACTCTTTTCTCTTTTTCAACAATGAATGTATATTGCTTTTATAATAAGAAAAATAATTCACTTTATTTGAAATGCTCCTGTGATTAAAAAGCAATTTAAGCTTTTCAAAAGGAATAGATAATTCATTTGTTCTTAGTAAAAAAAGAGTCAAAAGAGGACACTGGATTATATTCCTAAACTGTTTTTAGATAAAAATGTTAATGAATCTTTCTATATTTGTTTTTCTTAAAAAGTGCCAGTTTCTATTCAATTAAAAAGCAAATGTAACATATCCAAATTTAAGACAATTTTATACCAAGTAAAATGTTTCTTTTGTCTCCTGTATTAATTCTCTAGTACCCAAGTACCCTCTCCACTGTCAGCAGCAAAATTGTCTTGGTATTTTTTAGGAACCATACAACTGCCATGAATTTGTAATTATTACAACTATATTTTATCATCTTTTGTTCTAGCAGATTCAACTATTTTTAGTTCATACATTCATGAGATGCAATAGATAAGTATCTCAAGCAGATCTTAGGTGATGACAGACTGAAAAATCAGCCTGTCACCCCTGTCTGGATAGAAGCAGTTGTCATTTCACTGTGAGCTAGTGAGGTTCATATTGTTAAACCACAACCTTTACTTAGCTCCTAGGTGCCAACCAACAATCCATACAAAACAGGAGGATACTTGAGAAATGCATAGCATTTTTTAATAGTTGTTTCTGCTGTCAGCTGTAAGTTCCTAGCAGTAGATGCCAAGAAATACACTCAATGATTTTAAGAACTCTCCATAAGTACTATTGTCATTTTAGGAATCAGGTTCTTGGGGTTTGGAATGGGCAATTACAAAGCTTGCCCAAGGTAACATGAATAAACAGAAGCAGCTGTTGGTCTGTTGGGCTTCAAACCCTGTGCATTTTAATGTGAAACCTGTAAGATGTCATATATAGAAGGCACCCACTGTCTCGGCCTATAGCTTTGACTGTGTAATGTGTCTCATTCTACTTGCAGTACTAGTCTGCCTTACCTACTAGTTAGTGATAGGTTAGCTACAAATTGGAAACAATATACAGAGGGACGTGCTGCATGCAGTCAGAATGTTATTGTTTAATTGTAACATAGACAGTAGATCAGAAATGGGATAAACAATACTCTAAGAATAAATTTTAGAAGAGGCTAAGAATGTAATGAAACCCCAGTCTTTTTGAGAGTAGTTTCAGGATTGATCTGTGACTCAGAATATGTTGGGTCTGTGGATACTTACAGGGCTGTACGAGTAAATGGCACTGTGGTTTGGAAGGGTAGCGGGACAATAGAATGCAGTGATTCAGAGAAGAATTACAGTACTCAAGTTCAAATCCTGGTCTGTTCTGTATTTGTAGCATGAACTTGAGAGAGTCAATTTTCCTCTTTTGTTCTTCAGTTCTCTCAATTGTAATAAAAAAGTGAGAATAGCATAGGTTTCTTCAGGGTTAATGAGATACCACAGCATTTAATCTAACATTTGGCACACTGTGTATACTTGATAAATGTAGCTCTTTGAGCCATGAAGATTCTCCTTAGTATGGAGAAGATAAATCCTATAGCTAATTTTAAAGATGACACTATTTTTTCTAATTATGGTAAAATATAAACAACAGAAAATTTACCATTCTTAAGTGAACTCGTAAGTTATACTAATATTTTCACACTGTTGTGCGACCATCACCATTACCAACCTCAAGGACTTTTTAATCATTCCAAACCAAAACTCTATACCCATTAAACAATAAATCCCCATTACCCCCTCCCTTATCCCCTGGTAAGTTCTGTTCTAGTTTCTATTATTTTACTATTCTAGGAATTATACAATATCTGTAAGCACATATGTCTATATGTATATAGCTAGGTAAGTACACATTTATTTGGCTTACCTTTTTTATATGGACTCTTCCACAAGAATATAAGCCACTACAGTGCAAAGATTCTGTCTATTATCTTGACTAATAATTTTTCAGCTCCCAAAACAGTTTATGACATACGGATGGTGCACAAGAAATGTTAATAAAACAAGTGAATAAAAGAATGTGTGGTAATCTTCCCTTTTATCTATGCTCCAAAATTCCCTGATAATAACCACCATGTCTTTTCCCTTTTCCCTACCTTCACATCATGAAAAGTAAATCCATCTCAAAAGTAGAATTATTTAGAATAGTCACCAGTATGAAAGGGTAATACCCAGTGTGGACAGCTCAAACGCTCATGCATTGCTAGTAGGAGTAAAACTCATGCAAACATTGTGGAAAACTGCTTGACACTGCCTACTAAAACTAAATATATGCAATACTAAGAACATCTATTCCATTTATACACACATGAATGTATTCATTTCTACCCAAAGGTCTATACAATAATCCTCATAGCAACATTGTTCCCAGGGTGTGAAAACAAACCACCCAGAATGTCTTTACAGTAGAATGGAGAAAGGAACAGTGGTGTAGCTATAAAACTGAATACTCTTTAGCAAGGAGAAGGAACAAACGTATATGTATATACGGAGAAAGTAACATCGAATAAAATAAGCCAGACACAAGAAAAGTGCTTACTGAATTATTTTTTACATAAATTTTAACAACTAAAACTAATATATGTCGTTAGAATTCAAGACAAATGTTGCCCTTGGAAGGATGAGCTGGGTGGTGACTGATACAGGGAGGGAGAGGGCTTCTCATGTTTTAATAATGTAATGTAATGTTTCTTGATCTGGATTTTGGCTACATGGGTATGTTGACTTTATGGATCTTCAATAAGCTATCCATTTCAAAAATATATTTAACCTGTCTTTGTGTATAAAATATGTCAATAGAAATGTTTACATTAAAAAAATAATAGATTTTGCAAAATTTCTTTGGGACAAAAATGGTGTTAATGCTTAACTTCCTCAGTAAGTTATACCCCTGTTTGATTTGGGTTTGATGATTTCATTCTATACTGCCACTTTCCTATTGTCTAAGAAGAAGGCATTTAACATTTCTCCCACATTTTTAGTTCTTGTTAATTTATAGATCATTCTAGAAAACTAGCAATGCATCCAAGTTAAACGGTTAGGTAAAAACTGAAGGAATTCAGGTGTCTACAGAATATTAGTGGTATCATAACTAAAAGAAACTTTTAGATTAGATTTTTCTAAGACTGTTATTATTATTTTTATTTTAGAATGTATTTTACTTAGATCCTATCAAATTCTGCATAATTGGATCCCTAACTTGAGATTCAATTCTGATAGCACATTTCCAATAATATAACTATACAAGAGTATAAAAACAATTTCATATCTAATAGTTATATTTTTCTTAAAAAAATCATTCTGCTGAATACTTGGATTTGTAATAGTCAACACTGAGAAAGTAAGTAAACACCATTATGCTGAGTCTGTGCTAATGATTATATACAGTTGATCATTTGAAAGTGGACTGAGTAATTATTTGTCATGGTTTGGGGAGTTTCTTTATGCCTATGACATAAGAAATATAAAAACTACTTTCAAAAATACATTATCGGAAAATTTTTCTGTCAGGTAGTAATCTTTTACATGACTTTTTTGTATATTTAATAAAGAGAAAATAAATCTAGGAATAGGTTTTAAAAGCTGACAGTAGGGGACACCTGGGTGGTTCAGTTGGTTAAGTTTCCCACCCCTGGTTTCAGTTTAGTTATGATCTCAGAGTCAGGAGATTGACCCCCCTGTGGTGTTGGGCTCTGCACTCAGTGGAGAGTCTGTTTGAGATTCTCTGCCTCTTCCTCTCCATCTACCTCTCCCTCCCACTCATACTCCCTCTCTCTCTCTTTTTCATAAATAAATAAATAAAAATATTTTAGAAAATAAAAATAAAAGCTGATATTAGGTACATGATTTACAAATATTGACTGAAACTTTCTTGATTTTCTGACATTCAATCTAGTTTCATGTAAAGAAAAAAATGAAAGTTCTTTTTATAAAATTAACTCCCTATTAAAATGCAGGTATTCTTAAAAAATACATTTTAATAGTCAAAGTTTTTCCTTACTTACAGAGTACTCTTTTGGCAAAAATCAAATTAAGAGGTCATCTGTGTACACTCACACGTATCCATGGGAAGGACACCCAGACTGAAAACTTTTTCTATATATAAGTAAGCATATTCAGAAATGACTGTATTTTCAGATACCATTTAAATTTTTAACTAGTTGATTTTTATTTCTTCAATTCCTTATTGTAAATTACCTAGATAATTTCTTCTGTTTACCATTTTATTTCACCAGTGTAGAAATTAGAATTGTTTAAGTTATAGAATGCTAATTCATTATTTAGATTTCCAATATCGGAGTGTGCTAAAATTTTAAAATACGTTTTTAATCTGAATATAATCTTGTAAAAAATTCATCATTTGAAGAGTAGAGTTTGATGAGTTTTAACAAATAAACAGAAACTTACAAATTCCAGTAAAATCAAAATAGAGAATGTTTAATTCACCTGAAAAAGTTTTGAAGACACCTTGCAGTCATTTCTTCACACACACCCCCCCCCCCCAATCCTAGACCTTGGCAACCCATTACTCTGATTCCTATTCCTAGAATTTGGTTTTTTTCTAGAATGCCATATAAGTAGACACATAGAGTATGTGGTCTTAGTGCCTGGATTTTCTATTTTGGGTAATGATATAAGGCTTCATCCATGTCGTTTCATGTACCTGCAGCCATTATTTATTACTGCTAAGTACTAAGCCATTACACTATGCTATTCACTACGGCAGAATACTGTGCCACACTCTGTTCATCCATTTACCTCTTGATGGACATTAGGTTCTTTGCTCGTTGGATATTATTATTAATGCTACTATAAATATTTGTGTGCAGTCTTTGTGGATGTGTTTTAATTTCTCAGTCGAATGCCTAGGAGTGGAATTGCTGTAGAGGCATGATGATAAATGTTCAACAACCAGCTTTCTGGAGGGCCGTGGGAGGAGAAAACTTTGATTTGTAATATTTGCTTATTGCCATAATGCAAATATTTCCATCGTGACTGATTTCATAGTATAAACATTACACCCTTAAGGCAAAGTTGGGAAGAGATGTGCACAGAGAACTCTTGTGAGGCCAGTGTAAGCAGAGGGTAGAACACACATCATAGAACTGCTAGTTTCAAGAGTTGAGTGTATATTTAACTTTAAGAAAGTTCCAAACTATTCGCTAAAGGAGTCGTCCATTTTTATATTTTCACCAGAATTAAATGAGAATTCCAATATCATTTGGTTAGACTTTTTAACCCACTGAGCCACCCAGGTACCCTGGTTAGACTTTTTAAATGTTAGCCACTGTAGTGTTAGTAATACCTTATTGTGATTTCAATTTTTATTACTTGATGACTAAGGACAGTGAGTATCTGTTCATGTGCCTACTAACCACTTCTATAACATCTCTGGTTATGTGTCTTTCATATTTTTGTTCATTTTATATTCATATTGTATTTTTTATTGAATTATTCCTGGGGAGTAAGAATTCCTGGGGAGCAGCTCTAAACTCAACTCAACACTAAGCCAAATCCAATTAGTGTCAAGCCAAAGCATAGAATCCCACCTGATCCCCAGTCTTGATTGGCTGACCTACTCATCTGCAGATCCCCCAGTGAGTGATACAGAAATACTTTTTTGTCATTGCAATATTTGAAGTTGTTTATTTCCCAGACTATTTTTGCAACAACGAATTCTTTTTTAAATATTTTATTTATTTATTTGAGAGAGAGAGAGAGCAGGAGAGCAGGGTGAAGCACAGAGGGAGAAGCAGATTCCCTGCTGAGCATGGATTCCGATGAGAGGCTCCTTCCTGGGACTCTGGGATCATGGCCTGAGCCAAAGGCAGATGCTTAACTGACTGAGCCACCCAGGCACCCTGCAATAACAAAATCTTAAAACAGGATTTGGTACCTACAAATGAGTTACTACAGTACTAAAAAATATTAACTTTGCAGCTGAGTGGCAGTCTCAACAAAGAGACTGTTATTAAGAAACTGTAAAATGGTTACTCATATTTGGTGACTCTTTGATGATGGATACATTTCATAGTGATGAAACATTTGGTGTAAATATTACCTGTAACAACTTGAGAGGATTAAAGATGTGGGGTGTTTGGGTGGCTCAGTAGTTAAGCCTCTGCTTTCAGTTCTGGTCATGATCCCAGGGTCTGGGGATTGAGCCCCGTGTCGGGCTCTCTGCTCAGCGGGAAGCCTGCTTCTCCCTCTCCCAATCCCCCTGCTTGTGTCCCCCTACTTGTGTCCCCTGTCTCACTATGTCTCTGTCAAATAAATAAATAAGGTCTTTTAATAAAAAGGATTAAAAATGCACTCAATAAATTTGTGCCAATGGACAAATACTTTTTGAGGCAAACTATTGGGTGGGAGTTGGCTTTTTTTTTTTTTAAAGATTTTATTTATTTATTTGACAGAGATCACAAGTAGGCAGAGAGGCAGGCAGAGGGGGGGGGGAAGCAGGCTCCCCGCTGAGCAGAGAGTCCGATGCTGGGCTTGATCCCAGGACTCCGGGATCATGACCTGAGCCAAAGGCAGAGGTGTAACCCACTGAGCCACCCAGGCGCCTGGGAGTTGACTTCCATTATCTTATTGTGTGGAGTATTACAAGAAAAAATGAACTCTGGGGCACCTGGGTGGCTCAGTGGGTTAAGCGCTGCCTTCAGCTCAGGTCATGATCTCAGGGTCCTGGGATGGAGTCCCGTGTTGGGCTCTCTGCTCAGCAGGGAGCCTGCTTCCCCCTCTCTCTCTCTGCCTGCCTCTCTGCCTACTTGTGATCTCTCTCTGTCAAATAAATAAATAAAATCTTTAAAAAAAATTTTTAAAAATGAACTCTGTTTGTAAATGTAATTAAAACAGAAAGTTTATTCATTCTTGAAATTTCAGCATTAAGAAAATGGAAATCCTTCTCATCAATTAAACTTGTCATGAAGACAGCTTCAGGACAAAGATGAAATGTACTACTATAAAAAGGAAGCCTCAGGGCAATAACCAAGTTAAGTGAATATTTTAACCTTATTGTTAAAACCTTTGGAAAACTTATTTTGCCACTTTGTTGATTCTTTAAGCTTTTCAGAGACTCTACAAATAAAACTGAGAATCTGTTTACCTATAATTACACACAGAAAGTGGGGAGGGGAAAAGAAGGAGAGATTGTAGGAAAAAAATGTGTGCATGGCTTTTGACACAGAATTAACTGAAATCAAATATCCTGAAATAACACATAGTGAGAAAGCTGAGTTGACAAGTGTTATAGCTTAGAGTAAAAACATCTATAGTTATAAAACAAACAAACAAAAACAAAGATGAGAGAGGTGTAAAAACAAACAAACAAACAAACCAAGCAAAACAAAATCTTCTAAGTCTCTGTGGAAGGTAGCAGGTTAAAAAGAAAGTTGTCCAGGGGCGCCTGGGTGGCTCAGCCCTTAGGCGGCTGCCCTTGGCTCAGGTCATGATCCCAGGGTCCTGTAATGGAGCTCCACATCAGGCTTCCTGCTTGGCGGTAAGCCTCCTTCTCCCTCTCCCACTCCCTCTGCTTCTGTTCCCTCTCTCACTGTGTCTCTCTCTGTCAAATAAATAAATAAAATCTTTATAAAAAAAAAAAAAAAGGAAAAAGAAAGGTATCCAGCCCTCCAAATAGGCGATTTCTCTAATATCACCTTCAAGTGTGGTCTAGGAGGAAAATATAAAAGAAAGTACCTCCTGGAGGCCAGAAACAGGAGCTGAGAAAAATAATACACTTGGGAGCTACTTCCATGGAATGGAACTCAGGCTCATCCTTGGCATTACAGATTCTGTCTATATTGTTAAATGAGATTTCAGAATTTCTAAGAAGCCATGGTTTCTATTTCTCACATTTTAATTGAGAGTGTTTGCCAATATAAATTGGAAGTGTGGGGCCCCATAATTTCTTTTTGGTTCATAGATCTCTAGACCAAGAACACCTCACAACATACTTGCCATCAGTTACCATTTCTGTATGTCGAGCCTGGATGAGATTTTAGTGGTAACTTAGTGAAAGAGTATTTGGTATTAGGGAGAAAGATATATTTGTGAGCAAAAAATATAAGGGGAAAATGAAATTTTTTGAGCTAATGTAAATATATTTTGACTGAGGTGGTAGTTATAAGGTATACATATTTGTTAAAACTCATCAGCTTGTACTCAATATATTTAATGTAATTTATGAATTATTATAAATTAATTATATAAATTAATAAAGCTATTTCTTTTTTAAATTTTTTTCTATTTTTTATAAACATATAATGTATCATTAGCCCCAGGGGTACAGGTCTGTGAATTGCCAGGTTTACACACTTCACAGCACTCACCATAGCACATACCCTCCCTAATGTCCATAACCCCACCACCCTCTCCCTCCCATCTCCCCCCGACCCCCAGTTTGTTTTGTGACATTAAGAGTCTTTTATGGTTTGTCTCCCTCCTAAATGCATCTTGTTCCATTTATTCTTTTCCTACCCCTCAAACCCCCCACATTGCATCTCCACTTCCTCATATCAGGGAGATCATATGGTAGTTGTCTTTCTCCGATTGACTTATTTCACTAAGCTTGATACCCTCTAGTTCCATCCACGTTGTCAAAAGATTTCATCTCTTTTGATGACTGCATTGTATAATATATATATATATATATACATACACACCACATCTTCTTTATCCATTCATCTGTTGATGGACATCTAGGTTCTTTCCATAGTTTGGCTATTGTGGAATATTGCTGCTGTAAACATTCGGGTGCGTGCCCCTTCAGATCACTATGTTTGTATCTTTAGGGTAAATACCCAGTAGTGCAATTGCTGGGTCGTAAGGTAGCTCTATTTTCAACTTTTTGAGGAACCTCCATGCTGTTTTCCAGAGTGGTTGCACCAGCTTGCATTCCCACCAGCAGTGTAGGAGGGTTCCCCTTTCTCCACATCCTCGCCAGCATCTGTCATTTCCTGACTTGTTAATTTTAGTCATTCTGACCTATGTAAGGTGGTATCTCATTGTGGTTTTGATTTTTATTTTCCTGATGCCGTGTGATGTGGAGCACTTTTTCATGTGTCTGTTGGCCATCTGAATGTCTTCTTTGCAGAAATGTCTGTTCATGTCCTCTGCCCATTTCTTCATTGGATTATTTGTTCTTTGGGTGTTGAGTTTGCTAAGCTCTTTATAGATTTTGGACACTAGCCCTTTATCTGATATGTCATTTGCAATTATCTTCTCCCATTCTGTCAGTTGTTTTTTGGTTTTGTTAACTGTTTCCTTCACTGTGCAAAAGCTTTTGATCTCGATTAAGTCCCAATTGTTCGTTTTTGCCTTTGTTTCCCTTGCCTTTGGCGATGTTCCTAGGAAGAAGTTGCTGTGGCTGAGGTCGAAGAAGTTGCTGTGGCTGAGGTCAAAGAAGTTGCTGCCTGTGTTCTCCTCAAGGATTTTGATGGATTCCTTTTGCACATTGAGGTCCTTCATCCATTTTGAGTCTATTTTCGTGTGTGGTGTAAGGAAATGGTCCAATTTCATTTTTCTGCATGTAACTGTCCAATTTTCCCAACACCATTTGTTGTAGAGACTGTCTTTTTTCCATTAGACATTCTTTCCTGCTTTGTCAAAGATTAGTTGTCCATAGAGTTGAGGGACTATTTCTGGGCTCTCTATTCTGTTTCATTGATCTATGTGTCTGTTTTTGTGCCAGTACCATACTGTCTTGATGATGACAGCTTTGTAATAGAGCTTGAAGTTCAGAATTGTGATGCCACCAACTTTGGCTTTCTTTTTCAATACTATTCAAGGTCTTTTCTGGTTCCATATAAATTTTAGAATTATTTGTTCCATTTCTTTGAAAAAAAATGGATGGGATTTTGAGAGGGATTACATTAAATGTGTAGATTGCTTTAGGTATCATAGGCATTTTCACAATATTTATTTTTCCAATCCATGAGCATGGAACATTTTTTCCATTTCTTTGTGTCTTCCTGAATTTCTTTCATGAATACTTTATAGTTTTCTGAGTATAGATTCTTTGCCTCTTTGGTTAGGTTTATTCCTTTGGTTAGGTTTATAATGGTTTTGGGTGCAATTGTAAATGGGATTGACTCCTTAATTTCTCTTTCTTCTGTCTTGTTGTTGGTGTAAAGAAATGCAACTGATTTCTTTGCATTGATTTTATATCCTGACACTATACTGAATTCCTATATAAGTTTTAGCAGATTTGGAGTGGAGTCTTTTGGATTTTCCACATATAGTATCATATCATCTGCAAAGAATGAGAGTTTGACTTCTTCTTTGCGGACTTGGATGCCTTTAATTTCTTTTTGTTGTCTGATTGCTGAGGCTAGGACTTCTAGTACTATGTTGAATAGCAGTGGTGATAATGGACATCCCTGCCGTGTTCCTGACCTTAGCGGAAAAGCTCTCAGTTTTTCTCCATTGAGTATGATATTTGCCGTGGGTTTTTCATAGATGGCAATAAAGCTATTTCTAAATGCATATTAAATATAAAAAATAAGGATTTGGTAACTAGAAGAAAAATAGAAAATATCTAGACAAATGTACACACAGGAAGAGAGGAAGCTAGAGAAAAAGGCTTAAAAAGAAAAAGGCATGTGGGACAGACTGTGAAGATTTAACATATACATGTGCCAGGTACTGAATTTTGCCCCTGGGTTTTGAATTCAAATGTTAAATCCCTAACTTCCAGTATCTTAGAAGGTGACTGCATTTAGAGATACGGCCTTTAACAGGCAATTACCTAAAAATGAAGCCATCAGGTTGAGCTCTAATCCAATCTGACTTCTGACGGGTGTCTCTCTAAAAGGAGGAGATTAGAACAAACAGGAGAGACAGCAGGGATGTGTGTGCCTAGAGAAAAGGATGTATGAGAACAGAGCAAAAGGTTGCCATTAACAAGCCAAGGAGAGAGGCATCAGGAGAAACCAAATTGGCCTTGATATCAGATTATTAGCATCCAGAGAGAAAATAAATTTTTGTTGTGTCAGCCACCCTGTCTGTGGCATTTTATTATGGCAGTCCTAGCAAACTAATACAATGTATGATTTTGATTCTAAGGGGAAAGGGAAAAGGAAAATAAGCAGTCAGAAAAATAAAATTGACAAACATCTGGAAAAACCAAAAGAAGAAAACACAAATTACCAAACTTAGGACCAAAATAAAGTATATCACTATAGGTACCCTAACAAATGTATTTTTTATTTTTTAAATTATTTTTATTTTTTTATTTCTTTTCAGCGTAACAATATTCATTGTTTTTGCACTACACCCAGTGCTCCATGCAATCCGTGCCCTCTCTAATACCCACGACCTGGTTCCCCCAACCTCCCACCCCTGCCCCTTCAAAACCCTCAGAGTCCATAGTCTCTCATGGTTCACCTTCCCTTCCAACTTCCCTCAACTCCCTTCTCCTCTCCATCTCCCCTTGTCCTCCATGCAAATGTATTTTTTTAAAAAGGACTACTTACTTGCATAATTTTGACATGTGGACAAAAAGCAAATCCAGGAGAATTATACTATAATAATCTGATCTAGGAGAATTATTTTAATCTCTAAAAACCAAATCCATTTACTAAAATATTCTCTCAGAAAAAAATTTTTAGGCCCTGATGGTTTTACCCATGATTCTTTCAAATGTTTAAACAATCAAGGTCACTAAAAACTCTTGCAGGAATTTAAATAGAATGATTATTTCCCAAATAATTTTATGAATCCAGCATAATCTTGATATTTAAATAAGATGAAGATATAACAGAGAAGACACTCAGCAACATGAATACAAATATATATGGGAATATTATCAAATCAATCCCAGTGATAAATAAAAAATTGTATATTACACCAAGACTAAATTGGACTTATCCTAAAAATAACAAGTTTGTTGAACATAAAAAAAACTTAAACAATATAACTAAATAAATTAATGCAAGAGAAGAAAAATATATATAATCAAACTGATAAATTAAAAAATAATATTTAAAATTTCACATAGATTTATGGTAAAAATTTTGTAAGGCAGTAATATAAGGAAATATCCTTAATTTGACAACAGACAGTCTTACTCTACTTTTTTTAAAATGGCAAAATGATGAAGGTTGAGACTGAAAACAAGCAAAAATTGTTCTACTTTGCAATAAATTGGAGATCCTAGTGAGAGACCTCCTGGCTAGGAGGGAAAATAAGGGAAACAAAAGAATAAAGACATTATGATTAGAAAGGAGGAAAAAGCTCTTACTTTCTGAAGAGATTTTGGATGTGGTAAATATAAAAGTATCTATACAATAATAAAAATTAAGAATTATTTTAGCAGGTTCATGAATCAATCATTAATTTACTTACATATATCTATAAGACAAATAAAATGGAAATAAATTCTATTTGCAGCAATAATCAGAAAACACTCTATGCCTCTGAAAAGTTTAGTAAAAAGGCGTACAATATTTATATTTTAAAAATACAAAATATTATTGAGAAAATTAGGGAAGAACTAAATAAATGGAGGAATATACCAAATTTATAAGTTGAAAGATTTAGTATTATGGTAATACTAACTGTCTCCACATTGATCTTCAGAGCCAATGCAATTCTAATCTAAATCTCATCATATGTTTTCATGGAAACTGACAAGTTTGTATATGGAAACATGAAAGACAAAAACCTGTCGAGGCAGTCTTGAGGCAGGATGACAAATGCTACCAAATATCAAAACCTACAAAAAAGACAACTACCCTATACAGAGATATCAGGTTGTACAACCACCAGTTTCATTCCTTGGTATATGTTCAAGAAAAAAAAGGACTTATTATCAAAAAATATCACATATTGAGTCACTAATAGGAACACTATTAATAAGTACAAAAGTATACATTATTCAATATCTATCAACAACAGAAAGAAAACACCTTTGGTGTATTCACAAAATGGAATGGTATGCAGCAGTAGAAAGGAATAAATTACAACTACATAAAATAATATTGATGAATATTACAAGGATAATGTTGAGTCTAACAAACAAAACAAAGAAGAATACTTAATTGATGATTCTACTTTGGTACATTTAATAGTCCATTATGGTGTCAGAAATTAGGATTGTCATTTCTTGGGGTACAATAATTTTTAGAAGGGGATACAACAGGTGATTCAGGTAGCCCATATTCTTGTTCTTAATCTGAGTGGTGGCTACACAGCTCTTTTCTTCTTTTTAAAAGTTTGCCAGTTTGTATATTTACACAATGTGTACGTTCCAGTGTGTAAAGAAAAATTAAAAATAGCACATTTGGAAATAGATATAGGCAGAGATTTGTTGGGTGACATTAATAGAAATCTCCACATTACCATAGGGAAGATCCAAGAATACTTGCTTCTGAGATATCTAGAGCTTTAGTTTAAATGAGACATCACCCCATGCATTCAGTTAGAGGATACATTGGAGTTGATTTTTTGCCAGTGTGCTCTATACATGTTCAGTTAATATCCACCATATGTACGTAACTGGATGATTTTATCATTTGTAACCTAATGGGCCTAAAGAATCTAATAATTAATAATCTAAGAAATTTAAGATCAGAATTCAGCACATAAAGAGAAAAGTTACCATAGAATTAAATTCCTCATTTTAATAAGCCTTGCTATGAAAAGAAATATTGCCAAATTCGTAGTCACATAATTTTATTACATGTGATAACTATATGACAAAACCCCCATTAATAATTTACAAGATCACTGTAAATTAATATTCAGTAAGCTTTTACATAGTGGGATTATTGAAAGATTTTAATTGTTTTGGTTGGTAGAGGGTGGGAAGGTTATATTTAGTTCTTCCAAAAAGCGTAGAAATGTATGAGGACTCTCAAAGACCCCTGTCAGCTCTATGAATCTGTAATGTGATGCTTTGTTTTCGAAAATACTGGTGACAAATTATTCCCAACAAACCACTATGCATAAATACAAGTGTTGACTGTTAAGTAGCAAAACTGATTATGTTTGTCATTTGTATATTCTTCAGAATATCATTTCTTATTTCTTAAAAAAATCACATCCTTGCATTCTAACCATATTACTACATATTTGCTACTCTATTAACAAATTTTATTTTTTAATTATCAGTTATTTGTCTATATACATATTTTTCTTTATCTACATGTGTGTATGTCTGTGTCAGAGTAAGATAATCTGTTAATCATGGATGAATTATAGGATATATGATTGTATATGATGTTTTAGTGAGAAATACATAGTCTGAACTTTTTTCTATCAGCCACCAAACAGATAAATGGATATAGAACAAAAAAAAGAATTAAAAATGGTGTTTTTGGAATCTTGTGCTGTGTAACAAACTATCCCAATGCTCAATGGCTTAAAACAACCATTTTATTTGTTTGTTCACAACTATGCAAATGTGTCAGGGGATGGAAATAGCTTGTCTTTCCTCCACTTGGCACTAACAGGGGCGGCTCAAATGGAGTTAGAAGATCCACTTCCAAAAGGAGTTCACTTATATACTTGGCAAGTTGGTTCTGGGTGATGGGTGAGATCTCACTCAGGACTTGGTCTGCTTCAATTCTTTTGCACAAGGTCTCTAAGTGCATGTAAATGAGCTTTTCACAGCCTAGTGCTCCCATGGTGATTATACACATTATGTGTTGACTGGTCTCCAACTGCAAGCAAAAGCAAAAGTCTTCTTTTTTAAGACTTAGTTCAGAAACTAGTAAACGAAACATAAACAAAGTCACAGGGTCAGTCCATATTCAGAGGACAATTTACACCATTATCTAAAGACCAGGAAGCATGCCTCCTTAGAGGTCAAAAAAGCAACAATTTATTGTAGGCTAAAATACAGCTCCTAATGATTCATCTTCTTTCCTTATCCCCAAAGTACCATCCCATCTTGGGGATGGCTCAAACTTAAAGCCTGTGATCTCATCATAGAAATCAGGTCAAGGTATACAAATGAAGCTCCTCAGATAGAGATTATCTTTGGCCCAAAGGCCAGTAAATTTAAAAGATAAACGCCTTCTAGAAATCCAAAATATCATGTTGATACAAAGACAAGAACAAAAAAAAATATGCATTTCCACTAAGAAAGATAGATAATAGAAGATCCGTAGCAATTACTGGTCCATAATGATTCTGAAAAGCAATCCATCACCAGCTTTTTTTATTCAGATCCAGTTCTGTTGCCAGGGAGTTGTTCTAACCTATGAAAGAAATAACCCATGCTTTCATGTGAATAGCTATCTGGGTTTTGCCTACGGAATTTTTTTTTTTTACTTATCTAGGTGCTCTTAGATTTGGCAGTTTGCATGTACAAATGCAACAGTGAAAGTATAATCCATGAGATAAAAAAATAATGAATTGGGGGCGCCTGGGTGGCTCAGTGGGTTAAGCCGCTGCCTTCGGCTCAGGTCATGATCTCAGGGTCCTGGGATCAAGCCCTGCATCGGACTCTCTTCTCAGCAGGGAGCCTGCTTCCTCCTCTCTCTCTGCCTGCCTCTCTGCCTACTTGTGATCTCTCTCTGTCAAATAAATAAATAAAATCTTTAAAAAAAAATGAATTGGACTTTATTAAAGCTTAAAACTTGTGTTCTAATAGACACTGTTAATAGAGTGAAAAGACAAGCTCCAGAATGGGAGAAAGTATTTGAGAAACATGTATCTGATAAAGGGCTTGTAGAAAAAAATATAAAAAGTAGCATTAATAGCTCAACAATAATAAAACAATCAACCCATTGAAAACTGGGTGAAAGATATACATAGAGTCTTCACCAAACAAGATGAACAGACAGTAAATAATCATATGAGAAGATGCTAAATGTATTCATTATTAGAGCATAATAAATTAAAACCTTAGTGAGATACCACTATACCCCTAATTGAATGGCTGGAAGTAAAGAAACTGACCACACCAATTTCTGGTGAGGATATGGAACAATCTTTCTGGTCACAATAATAAAGGAATATAAAGTGAAAAGCGTAAATAAAATAGACCAATTCCTTAAAGAAAATGGAATAGTTATCTGAGAGAAGATAAAAAAACACAGCATCTGAAACAAAAATCTCTGTCCTTTCCTCAAACTACTGCAAACATTAACTTCAAACAGCTGATGTTAGCCAAAATATATCACCTAAAATAATAAAATTCTTAGCAGGAAACAAGGAAAAAAATATGTGTAACCTTGGGGAATGCAAACATTTCTTAAGAGAACTCAATTAACACAGAGCACAAATCCTTTATGTTCCAGATATGTGGTTGACCAGTTCAAGGTAATGTATATATGACTATTTTTCTCACTCTTACTGAAAAATTTTAGGATATCCTTCTGTGTTTAGGAATGTCAGTGTCATGATTTGATATGGATCTATTTTCACATATTACGATGGATTGAATGGATCTTTTCAATCTAGAAATGTATGTCTTTCAAATCTGGAAAATTTTTTTTATTTTTTCCTTTGATTAATTTTTCCCTCCATTTTACCTGTTTTTTCTAGAATTGCCTCTACTAGGGTACTCAAGTTTGTGACTAATTCTTTTCTGCTTCTCTTTCCTCTATTGTGTTCCTTTACCTCTTTTTCTGTTTTCTAAGAGCTTTTCTTCAACCTTTGAGTTAATTTTTCATATTAACTTACAAAACATATTTCATGTTCTCAGATTGTCCTTTTTCCCTCATTATAGCTAGTTCTTGTTTAATGGATGCAATGTCTTTTCCTATCTTCCTGAGAAAATAGCTAATTGTTTCTCTTTCTCTCTCTCTCTTTTTTTCCTTTTCCCTGTATAGCCTATGACCCCTCCCAGTTTTACCTTTTCTCTCTTTGTCTTGGTCTCTGTTTTTAGTTGTCACTGTTAGAAGTTTCCTCAAATATTTGGTGATCCTGGATTTGTGCTCATAAGATTATAGTAGTCAAGTGTTGTCTTGGATCCCCATGCACAGTGGAGGGGGACATAAGAGGTTGTGCAGAGAACCACATGCTTATTTGAGCAGACTAATTCATGGGTGGTCTTCTAATGTTCATGTTCTTTTAGTGGTTAGAGCCTCCATGGAAAAATCCACACATTTCTTGCATAAGTAATCTGTCAAACTGCCAGGATTCTTCAGCTGTGCTGGAACTGGGAATGGGGTGAGCATTTAACACATACTTTCCTGTAATTTCACTCTTTTGATATGACAAGGCTGCCTTTAAAGTTTTATGTTGTCTCCTGGAGAGTGACCCTCTGTTTTACCCTCCTTATTTAGTCACCAGTAATTCTTCTGAAATCCATCCTCCAATATTTACTGCTAACAACTCCTTCTTTCTTTTCTTTTCCCCTTCTGGATTTATCCCCTTAATGTGTTCCTTTATTGTTATTTGTATTGTTGGGTCCATGGTCAAAGGAACGAGACTGATACAAAGCGAAGGTCAAGCAAAGCTTTATTTTGCCCCAAGCATCAAGAATCAAACTGACGGGCAAGGGCTGTCTTTTGCAAAGAGGTGACCTCTCTCTTCTTTACAGACTAGCTTTTAAGGGCAAAGGCCATGTCATTGGGCCTGGCCATGCACAGGTGACCAATGAGATTGTAACACAGAGAAAGCTGCACAGTCCTTCAAGGTCACACGTAAGTGACCAATTGAATTACAATTTACCCTATAGTAGGTATTTGAACTAGCCTATCACCTTGATCAGAATTGGCGCCCAAAGGGCACCCAAAGGGCAGGGCCCATACTCCTTGGTAGCCAGGGAGACAGTATGCATGCTTTACTGATTGGCTATCTCCACCTGACCCAACTCATCCCTTCATTCCAGCTGTTGTCGCCACCTGATCTGACCCACCCTTGTATTTCAGCTTTGTTACCTGGGACTGGTTTCTTGGACTTGCTTTTAAGTAAGTTCCCCCCTGGGGGGGTGCGGGGGAGCAGGGTCAGTTTAAGTTTTACTGCATAAACAACAAAATGGCTGTTCAACTGAGGTGGGGCCACTGTGGCTAAATAGGCCCTTACAGTATTGATAGTGAAAGGAAGTTAGTGTAAATATGACATATTCATCCCAACAATTTCAAGTAAATACTTGAATTTTCAAGCAAAATATGAAGAAAGACGGAAAAGAAGAAAATAGATGTAAAAAACAAGATGGAGGAATGGAAAAAGACAGAAATGAATTAAATTTAGCAAGAATAAAGTTATTTTTAAATCATATTATAAATATAAACTTACTTCTAAGAAGAGACACTGATTCTGCAATTCATTAAGTGCTGAAGATGTTCTAGTGATTTAAGTTAGACAAAATTAGGAAGAAATTACTCAAGATAAGACAAAATCTAACAAAAGAAGAGTTTTCACTATTTACAAACGTCATGAGAATTTCTTTGATTGGACCTATTTCTGAAGGGTGATTACCAAGAAGAAGTGCTAAATTCTTTCCTAACTACTAGAAGAATTTGCAAAAGTGTTAATATGCTTGCTTTTGAGTATGTCTAAGACAAAATCAAAATGCAAATCTGCCCATATGAATCTGTTTTTTTTAAAATGCCCAGTAGGGGCATCTGGGTGGCTCAGTGGGTTAAAGCCTCTGCCTTCAGCTCAGGTCATGATCCCAGGATCCTGGTATCGAGCCCTGCATCGGACTCTCTGCTCAGCGGGGAACCTGGTTCCCTCCCTCCCTCTCTGACTGCCTCTCTGCCTACTTGTGATCTCTGTCAAATAAATAAATAAATAAATCTTAAAAAAAAAAAAAAACACTTTAATAAAATAAATAAATAAAAATGCCCAGTAGAGGGATGCCTGGGTGGCTCAGTAAGTTAAGTTCTGCCTTTGGCTCAGGTCATGATCCCAGGATCCTGGATTGAGTCCTTCATTCAGCTTCTTGCTCAGTAGGGAGCCTGCTTCTCTCTTTGCCCGCCCTTCCCTCTGCTTGTGCTCTCTCTCTCTTTGACAAATAAACAAAATCTTTATTAAAAAAATGCCCAGTAGACCTTTAAAACTGTATAAATTGGAATTTTCTAAATTATATTTGCTGATAGGCATATTTTGATACTGACTTACATAATGCATATAATATATTAATATTAATTAACAATATGTATGATACATATAATGCAACAGCAAGATAAGGAGCTCCCAATATTCAATTTTGTACATTAAAGAGAAAGACTACCTGGCACATCAATTTTTACTAGCCATATTATTATAGAATAACTAGACAACCAAAGTGCACTGTTTTTTTGGAAGATTATGTATTAATTAATAAAAATTAATTTTTACAATTTTAATTCATTTTTATGTATTAATGATATATAGCATTTCAATTTTCACATTTTAATTGAAATCAATAATGAGAATCAAACTTAATTAAATTATCTCTATTTTCAATATAATTAAATTTTACACTGCATAATAAAATTGCTTTCATTCCTGAATCCATAAAGTACTTTTTCCCCCTGAGACCAGTGAATAAGATCACTTTATAAAAGCAAAGGTAAATAATTACACACACACACATATATATAAATTCACCTAACCTACTAATTGAATTCAGAAATATCTACCTTACCATTTCCATGAGGAGAGATATATTTCCATGGCTCAAAAAAGACATAAAGACTTAAAAATCCTCAGTAGAGTACTGTTCTTAAAAATATACATGGAATGGAGAAGGGTTTTTTTTCCCACTCTCATAGCCACTAAAAAAAATAAATAAATAAAAACAAAAGCAAAACTACCCACAAACATCTCTTAAGAGTTCTCTTTTACCAGTTATTCCAACTTTCCAGATATCCTATGAATACTCTTAATTAGGAATTACTCTTTTTATGTTTCTTGGTATCTTCATATGTGAATTTCTGCTCATTTATTTTAAACAAGGGTCTCCAAATCAAGTCAAGAAAGGAGCTAAGTTCGTGTAAGAGCTATAAGAAATGGCATCCCTAGAGGCTGCACCAATTTGCATTCCCACCAACAGGAGAACAGTATAGAGATTCCTCAAGAAATTAAAAATAGAACTTCCCTGTGACCCTGCAGTTGCACTACTGGGTATTTACCCCAAAGATACAGAAGTAGTGAAAAGAAGGGCCATCTGTACCCCAATGTTTATAGCAGCGATGGCCACGGTCACCAAACTGTGGAGAGAACCAAGATGCCCTTCAACGGACGAATGGATAAGGAAGATGTGGTCCATATCCACTATGGAGTATTATGCCTCCATCAGAAAGGACAAATACCCAAGTTTTGCAGCAACATGGATGGGACTGGAAGAGATTATGCTGAGTGAAATAAGTCAAGCAGAGAGAGTCAATTATCATATGGTTTCACTTATTTGTGGAGCATAACAAATAGCATGGAGGACATGGGGAGATAGAGAGGAGAAGGAAGTTGGAGGAAATTGGAAGGGGAGGTGAACCATGAGAGATTATGGACTCTGAAAAACAATCTGAGGGTTTTGAAGGGGTGGGGGGTGGGAGGTTGGGGTACCAGGTGGTAGGTATTATAGAAGGCACGGATTGCATGGAGCACTGGGTGTGGTGCAAAAATAATGAATACTGTTATGCTGAAAATAAATAGAAAATAAATTAAAAAAGAAAAAGAAATGGCATCCCTCAGAAGGGCCTAAAAACTCTGGAAACAAATGTATAAGTTTGATTTTATGAGAATTAAACAAAGTAAGTTTATGAGAATTAAACAAAGTAAGTATAATGTGGACTAAACCATAAGTTACAAGATGATTAGAAGACTTTAAACTTACTGTGATATCATTCACATATCTAAATAAAGATTAAGTTATTGAGAAATTGAAGGGGTTTGGTCAGGGAAAGAAGCGTAAAAGAGGCTAAGAGATTGCTTCCAACACTGTGCAGAGGAGAGGCTGTGTATGGTCTTTTGCAGCAAATGGGACTTTAACTGAGGACATTTGGTTGTTGTGGCTTGGTGTCACTCTACATTAAATTTACCCCATTAAATCCCTTTGCTCTGAGCTTATGTTCCCCACACTGTCAGCTGCACATAAAAGAAATGTAATTCAAACTATTTTTTGGTTTTAAAAAAAGGAAACAATGTCTCAGGTAACAGAAAATGTGAGTTACAGGCTCCAGGAACAGATAGGTCCAGTCAGGTATTCTCTAATTGGCACCCTTCAGACACCCTCTTACTATGTAGCAGCAAAAACACCCTCTTACTATGTAGCAGCAAAAACACAGTTTTTGTTTTGTTTTGTTTTTCTGCAATATAAATACGGACATGAATGCCTGAGGTCATTTCATTTTCCCATTTTCACATCAGAAATCCCAGGGCTTCATCTCACTTGCCTAGATTCAACTAAATGCCCGTTCTTGAACTCTGTGGCTAGGATTGAAGGCAGCAGAAGAAGAGTAAGTACACATATATTATAATACAATGTTTTCTTAGTGAGATCAAGTGATCAAGTGCCCTGTTTGTCTTATTATATCACTATATTCCCAGCATCATATAACACTGCTTGTCACATTATAGGCACTATATAAATATTTTTATAAGGGTTAAAAATTTCAAATTTATTGTCCAAGCCTATGTCAAGGACTCATTCCTGGACTTGGAGAATGGGATTGGTTGTTCTTTTATTAGCTGAGTAAGAAATGCCAAGGTGTTCTCAAAGATAAAAAAAAAAAAAAAGAAAGAAAAAAAGAAAAAAGTTATGAAAAGCAAAAGTAGTTCCAGCTTTTTAGAAAAGATACAGCAAATGTCATTAAAGCAAGCAAAACTTATGGAGACTATACTATACAGAGAGAATGGACTGATTATTAGAAAAGAGAATATGTCCTTTACTCATATTTTTAAAACTTTATTTCATTAAAATGAAAAAAAAATCCATTTCTTTCTTTTGCAGTTGATACTTAACAACCTGGGTGTCAGGGGCATGAACCCACAAACTCACCATGCAGTCAAAAACGTAGGTATAAACTTTAACCCCCCATAAATTTAACTAATAATAGTCTACTGTTGACTGGAAGCTTTACTGATAGCATAATCAATTTAATACATATTTTTGTACGTATTATATACTGTACTCTAACAATAAAGTAAGCTAGAGAAATTATTTGTGCCTCGGTGGCTCACCTGACTTCAGCTCAGGTGACCATCCCAGCATCCTGGGATAGAGCTCTGTGTTGGGCTCCCTGCTCAGCAGGGAGTCTACTTCTCCCTCTATCTCTACCCCCTGCTCACATGAACTCTCTGTCTTAAATAAATGAAAACTGTATTTAAAAAAAAAAGGAAGAGTAATATATCAACAGTATTGTACTCTAAAAAAAAAAAAATCCCCATATAAGTGGACCTGCACAGTTCATACTCACGTTGTTCAAAGGTCAACTTTACATTGTTGTATGTTTTTCTGAGATTGAGTAATCCTAAATTTAATCCTCAACTAGTTCCCAAGAACTTAGTTACCTGCAAATAGATCAATTATCAAACATTTAGCCTCTATCTCATTTAACAGAATGAGACTCTACTGCTGGACTACAGTAAGCAAACCGAGGGTCTGCACAATGACTAGGTACAGACCAAAGTCAATAGGTGCCTCATACCTCAACTTAAATAAGGAAATAATAGATATCCAAAAGAAGTTAAGCTCAATGTAAGTTACAAAGAATTATAGTAAGTTTTAAAAATGATTTATGCATTAATGCCAAGGATAAAATTGCCATCGAGACCAATTTCTCCCTTTGATTCATGTTCGAGTAGATTAGCTCAAGAAAGGAAGAAAAACGAGAAAAGTGAATTAATCTTGAAAAATCAAATCTACCAGTAGGTTGGTCTAGGACTTCCCAGACTTCAAAATTGTAATAAATAAATGTCTGTTAAGCCACCCAGTCTATGGTATTTTATTACAGAAGCCCGAGTTGACTAAGATGCTCATCAGATGTGTTCAAGAAGCATATAGCACTGATTGTTATAAGCACCCATTTGTGACCAGAAGGGAAGATAGTATCATGGTAAGATTAATATATAAAACAGAGAAAATTGAAATAATTGAAGAAAAAAAGACACAGAAGTTCTGACTGAAACTGTCTGGAATTTGTACCACCGTTAGACTTTGTGTCACAAACCAATACATTCTCATATTCTGTTTTTTTTAAGAGGTTATTTATTTATTTGACAGAGAAAGGTACAGCAAAAGAGGGAACACAAGCCAGGGGAGGGGGAGAGGGAGAAGCAGGCTTCCTGCAGAACAGACAATGCTGGGCTCAATCCCAGGACTCTGGGGTCATGCATGACCTGAGCCGAAGGCAAACGCTTAACGACTGAACCAGCCAGGCATCCTTCTCATATTCTTTAAGACAGTTGAAATTCTGTGACATTCATTTCAAACTATCCCAGCTAAGGGACTTCTATCTCTCTACCAAAACTCCCTCATGCATTTGTTTACATCATTTTTCACTTATTTTGTGATGGTTGGTGGTTGATTCTCACAAAACATTTTAGTGGGAACTGTCGTTAATTTTCTGAAGGAACTTTTTATTCCCCTTCCATATAACTCAACAGAAGACATTTATTATTGCTGGGTATACATCGTTTTTCCCAGCATGCCTCCCCTAATGCCATGATGTTCTACTTGAATTGATTTTATCACTGGGTAATCGGTTCTTTCACATCACAATTTGTACAAATTCCAGTTTGGATCAGCTACTTATATTTTTATTTTGTTTATATTAACCAATCCATTCATAACTCCTTTTGGCTATACTCAACTTTACCTTCTCTTTCTGTTTTTAAAGGTTCATTCAGTCACACATTTCAAAACAAGTTTTATGATAGATTATTTTCAAAGATGTTTGAAAAAGTTCCTCTCATGACACTTTACAACGTGACTTTGCCACCTTTCTGTCATGAAGAGGAGTCTACCCTCTTCCTCTAGAATCTGGAATGGTCTTTTGACTTGCTTCAATAATTGAATGCCAGAAGTGAGGGTGTAGGTCTTTCTGGGTGTAGGTCTTAAGATAACTTGTAGCTTCTCTACTGGATCTCTTGGAATGCTACCCTGAGAGTGTTATGTAAGGAAACTGGCTGGCCTACTGGATAACGGGCAGACCGCATAGAGGAGAACCAGCTTTACCATCTGGTAGTCAACAACAATTGCTAGACAGGTGCATGAGGCCATCAGAAACTTTTCAGCTAATCTGACCCTCTGATATATATAAGTAAAACAGCAGAAGAATCATCCAACTAATCCTGAGAATCATGAGAAATAACAAATTATTATTTTCCCAAGCCACTAATTTAATGGTTTATTATATAGTTGTTGATTTGAAACAAAAATACTAAACGCAAGTATCATACCAACCCAAAAGGTGCAATGACATTTGTGATACTATTGGACTTAAATATGCATATTCACAGAAATATTTACTTAGTTGTTAAGGGATAAAGAAAATTTTAGGTAAATGAACTATTTTAAAACATCCTATTGTTACTAACCTATTAAATTTATTTTACATTCTATTTTATTTTGTTGTGAGAAAGGGTGAGAGAGAGTGTACATGTATAGGGAAGGGAGGGGCTGAAGGAGAGGGAGAGAGAGAATCTTAAGCAGGCTCCATGCTCACTGCACAGTCCGACATGAGGCTTGATGGCACAACCCTAAGATCATGACCTGAGTCAAAATCAAGAGTTGGATGCTTAATTGACTAAGCCACCTAGGTGCCCCAAATTTAATATATTTTAAATTTAATTTAATTGTTTAATTGTTTAATAATTATTAAATTTAATTGTTTTAGAAAAAACAATTAAAAAAAGAATTCATAAATATCAGATAATTGGGCCTATTACACACTTTAAAAAAATCCTATAATAAATTAATTTTTTACTAAAGCACACTCCATTTACAGAAAAGTGTATATAGCTCAAGGACTTCATACATATTGGAGCTACTTTTAATAATGTTAATTAATCTTTTGTTCTTGAGAGACCCCCAAGATTGGCAGAAACTCTAATTCTCCTTGTTTATTCTTTTTCTAGCAAAATAGTGCACCCCGGATTAATTCATTAAATATACTCCAGTCCATTTTCCTATAACTCTACATATGTATGCCTAAAAATTACTGGTTATGAAAAATCGAGCAACAAAATAAAACTGGGGTTCCAGAGCAGTGGAATAAAAGTGGTGGCATAGTTTCACAGATATTAAACCAATAAGTACTACATAAATACTACAATATATACAGCACTTCCCCTTGAAAAAGACCTGAGGTTTAGTTGTAAAAGAGGGCCTCAGAAAGGATGAAGCTCTTGAGTTATGAAATGGTGGAAGTAGGGTCACCTGGAAGTTGTAGCACCAGCTGTAGGTGGGTGGGGGTCATAAAACCCAATGAACGGAAATTGCTGGTATATGTATATTTTTGTGGATTACTATGTGTTGGACTCAGCTTATTGAAGTTTTCTGGGTCCATCTCGTGTTCCTCATGAAGAAAATCATACATAAACAAACATAAAGTCTGTTTAATTGTTCCCAGTATATCAAAGGCATGGGAACGTTTCATTTTCAAAACAAAGCATCATCATAGAACTGACTGCTCTTGGATCACTCATCTTTTGAAACTCTCCTATTTGTTCATTTACTGAGTTTATACAAAGCTTCATGTCTTTTTTGGGATTGTATTTTTTTTTTTTTTTTTGCTTTTTGTGTTTTGGTGCCAGTAACATATTTGAACTATTATTTGCAATGTCGAGTGAGCTTCAGGATCCACAAGATTATAAATCCACTATGAATCCCTTCTACAAATTAATGTAAAGTTACTAAAAGAGAACTGTCCTGCTGTTCCAGACTGTTTCAAATCCTATAATTTTAATTTATCCTCTGGGGAGCAAATCTTGGAAGTAGGTAAAATAAATGAAGATATATGAAATAGGAGGTTATTGTTGGAACTCACAGTCCAAGGCCCTCTGAATATAAGAACCACAGCATCTTAAAAAGATCCTTTGCTCCATGTTGCATCACCACTTCCTCTTATAAAAAATTAAAAAAAAAAAAAAATCCTTTGCTAACTTGCTTTAATTATTTATCTCCAAAGAGCAACCTCAGTCTTTATCCCAAGTTTCTAATTCTCTGGCTGGCAGATTTCAGGTGTCAGAAACTTACTGCACAAAGTAAGAGAGTCCAGGCTAAAAATGGGCATGTGTCAATCCTCCACTACCAAATGGGTGGTGAAAGGAGGTCTTGGCCATCTCCTACATGCAGCCATTTCATCATTGCCCACTATTCTTTAAAAGGTAAATAGCAAACCATTTATTTTAGTGAATTCAATTTAACAAATAAATAAATGACGTTAAACATAATAAAGATTAGAATTGTGAATTTATTCACAATTGTTAGTTCTTGCCAAAATTATAGGTTGATTACGAATATATATTGTGAGCGCCCTCCACTATTCATAGTATTTGCTTATAGGGAGGGAACGATTAACTCCTTCATGATAGCTGCCTTGGAATGCCAATTTGTTCTGATACCTGGCTAAAGAAAAGCAAATAGAAAGACATCAAACGTCATCAATATTTTGTAGATACATTTTTTTTAAATAATGGCTTTATTTACAAAGGGCAAACACTGTAAGGCTCTAGCACTTTAACAGTTGCCCCCTTCCCCCTGCCCCCCCCCCCACACACAATTACCTATCCAGCCTAAACAGTTAAAGGTTTGGTGTTTATCGTTTACTCAAAGATTATGAATTCAATTCTCCAAACTAAGGAAATATAGAATAGAGCCAACTATCCAGTATTTCTTTCATATATAGCTTAGACGAAGTTTCAGATGGAAAGCTGTTAGAGATTGAATGTTTGTGTCTCCCGGTAATTTGAGGCCACCATGTAAGGGATCTCCAGGAGCAAGGCAGACGCCAGGTAAACAAACTCCAGCAGCTCCAGGTTGTTAGGAAGGTGGCAGGGCCCCTGTGGAGGGAACATCACCTTCTGCTTCTGGCTGTGGCCCTGCTGAGTGACAGGAGACCCTGGCTCAGAAACCCCATGGCCCAGCTGCTTGATTGAATGTCTATCAGAGTATCATAACCATCCTACAAGTCACCCCATCTCGCCTAAAATGATTTCAGAGATGCTGTCCCTCAACCCACCATCTTTTCACATCAGAACTTTTCCTTTATAAGCATGTATCATACCTAATACAAGAGAGCAACCGTTACTTCTTGGTTCATCACTTTAAACCTGGCCCCTAAGCAGGACCTGGAACAGTAGCTACTTGTTGAACTAGTCGAATGCGGTCACCGATTATTGAACAACCAGAGAGGGTCACCAGGGATGATTTCTTAGTGGTATCAGTCACTCTGTGAGGCATATGAGGATGGCCACTCATTATAGACTGAATTGTGTCCCTCCAAAATTCATATATTGAAGCTATAAGCTCTCCTTACCCTGGGTGAATAGAGCTCCATATGGAGCTCTGATCTGATACAATCTGTATCTTTATAAGAAGGACCTCAAAGAGCTTGCTCTGTCTCTCCAAACACACACATGAAGGAAAGGCCATGTGAGCACACAGCAAAAAGGTGGCTATCTCAAAGCCTGGAAGAGAGCTCTCACCAGAATGGAAACCATGATCATTCCCTGATCTCAGATTCCCAACCTTCAGAACTGAGAGAAAAGAAATTTCTGTAGTTTAAGCTGCCCAGTCTATAGTGTTTTATAATGGTAGCCCTACGTTGCCTGCAAATCCTCTAAGCTCTAGCAGATAGTATTTTCAGGATTATATTAGACTAGTGATCCGAAGCAATTTTTATCTTTGGGAAAGTAGGTTAAGCTTCCTCACCTATCAGATGATTTATAAGCAGATCATAAGGAAAAATAACACAAAATTCCTGTAATGAATATAAAAGAGCATAAAGTTTAATGAGCTGCATTCAGCAGACATAAGAATTAGGTAAAGCCATTAATTTAATGGGAGATGTTAATTCATAACCACCTAGTTACCCTTTTTCCCCAAGATTAAAAGTGAAGTTGTTATGCATGTTTTCTCATTCTAGAGACAGAATAATGTTGAATCTTTAAATTACATTTGTCAGCTATCTGGTATGATTATTTTTTAAAAAGTTGTCAACACAGGAAATGTCAGATGCAATATTTTGTAGTTTTAAATAAGATAACCTAAATATAAATGATATTTGATATGGGATTTTATTTCTGAATAATTTTCCAAACTTAAAATAAATCAGCATGTTTGATGTTTAAATTCTAATGAATTCAGGCAGTTCTGATGAAAGTTATTACCTGGTGTTATTGCTCACTTCCTTGAGCATACCCAGATGATGAAAAGAAATTATAGGTAATGTTATGCATGAAAACATAGGAGCACACAATTAATAAAATTAAACACTTCCTCGGTTTTTTCTGTTTCTTTAGGCACGTTTATAATAAAAGTTTGAGAAGGCAGGAATATGTTATATTGTATGTGTACAAGGTGCTTTTTGTGCTAATATGTTCATCTTTAAGCATATTAAATGATTTTAGTTTTCATCAATTTATTAACACCTCCTTGTGCAGAGATGATGCTATTAACCTATAAACACCTAAAAAAAGGTTTAGGGTGCTATATCCAGTAGTGAAATCTGACTTTTTTTTTGAGTCTCCTAAACCTTGATTAATCATTGACCACAACTGAAGAGTTACTGCCCTATAAAAGGGTTTTTTTTTTCTTTTTTTGCCAACATGCAGAGTCAAGTCTTGCCATACCAACACAACACCAAACATAGGTAGAACAATGTAGTAGGAGTGCATGCTCACTTAAAAATATAAAGGAAAAGAGGGATGCCTCGGTGGTTCAGTTGGTTAAGCATCTGCCTTCGGCTCAGGTCATGATCCCCAGGCTTTGGGATGAGTCCTACATCATGCTCCTTGCTTAGCGGGGAGTCTGCTTCTCCCTCTTGCCCTGCCTGCAGCTTCCCCCTGCTTCTCTTTCAAACATACACACCACAAATAAATAAATAAATAAATAAATATCTTTAAAAAAAAAAAAAAAAAAGGAAAAGAAAGAACAAAATAGACCTGAAAATGATGTTAAAAGAAGGCAATGTTCAATATCCTATACAGACTAGAGTAATGTATGTCCTATATGGACTAGAGTTGTGTCCAGCCATTTGCTACTAGGAAATTATCTCACTGCTTTTACCTACTTTCCCTACTGCCCAGCTGGTTAGAAAATTCAGATTGAACAAAGACCTAATAAATATAGGTTGAACCAAACAAGCTTTGCATTAGAGTTTAATACAGTGGAAAAAAAAAAAAAAACTTTTTAACTTTATTATTTAAAATTTCTTTTTGAAAAAAAAAACAATAACTCTTTTTTTAAGTGGCATAATACTGAAAGCGATTTTCATAGCTTAGTTACTGTTCCCAATTGTAAGGCCCCACTGATCAAATAATATGTTATCAACCACATAAAGAGCATTTAAATCATTCAACTACCTTCTCTCACTCCCTTGATGTTTGCTTTCCTCCAGATGATATAGATGACAAAGACAGACAGAAATAGAGATAGAAATAGAAATAACAGAAACAAAAATAGAAATAGGTAATGCTTGGATTTCTCTCCATTGTTATTGGATATATCTCCCTTACACACCTCAGATTACCTTTTAGTTTTATCAGTTTCACATGTCCTTCATATATCTCTTCTTACTTCTGTCCTCTGGCCAAGGTCCTCAACAGTACTGTGAAGAAAACTATTTAAATATGCCGTGTTCAAGTAAGACTATTTGCTACCTAAAGCTACTTGTCATGCCAAGTTGGATTATACTACAGAAGATGTTAAAAAGTCCCTGAATAAATCATAATTTTGTATTTATACTAAGTTCCCTTCCCACTTTCCTTTCCTAATTTAATTATGTATCTATACTGACTCTCCTTTTAACTTCAAGGATTTCCCGCATTCGCGTTATGGCCTCTTCTTGTCATCACGTTGGTTCCTTTACGTTCATGGCCCTCAAAACTTCAAATTTCTATACACAAATTTCCCCTGTGGCATTTGTTAAAATTCTGATTCAAGACACACTCCTAGTGATTCTGATACTAGAATTCTTATATATTCCTTCAATTTTGATTAATGCTTAGCAATTTTTACTTCAATTATTTCAACTTGGTCTTCTGAAGTAGGAATAAAGGGAGATCTTAATAACATCATCTAATACCAGGGGAAGATCTGCTATGCAAAAGACAAGAAAGATATTCATGTATACTATATATTTTATATGACTAAGTCTAATAAATGTATGTAATTCTACATGCTTTATGAACATAATTTCTTAAGAAACAATGCATAGAAAGAGAGATGAATAGAAACTGAAATAATGCCTCTGAAAAGATGAAACAACATAAATCTAATCTGAAATGGACAATGATCTCATCAGATAGAATACATTATAATAAGAACGGGCAAATGTTATTTCTATACCACAAGTTCTTCTCAATATCCAATCAGGCTTACAGTATATTCAAGCAATAAAAAAATTGTTGAATATTATTCAAATACCAAAAATAAATGTAGAGTATCCTCATGAAATCAGTTGTATAAAGTAGTTGAGATATTAAAAAGTTGTCGCATACTGGGATAAAACATCTGCATCTTCTTTCTTACTTGTAAATGAGCAGGAAAAACTTCTATAAAATATTTCCTCCCTTATGAGATTTTAGTTAGACTTATTTTTTTTCCTGTATAGCCTCCTATTGCTCCATTATGCCTCTGACAATGTCCATTTAATTTGATGAACATGTTTTTTGTTCAATGGAAAATAGCTGAAATAACCTAAAATGTCTAATCCTCCTGATGTGCTCTGAATTTACAAAAGCTTCTAAAGAAATAATGGATGAAGCCAGGGATATTCTGTAGAACTGAAATTGTCAAAATACAGAGTTGGAGGCTATTTGGCTATTGGAATAAAGGAATGGAGTATGACAATTGAAAAGTATAATATGTCCATCTAAATATACCTGCCCCCTTTTGGAGACCTTACTTGGAATGAAAATGGAAGCACTACAATAACTGAAAAAGAAACAGTGAAATGTAGCCATAAAATACATTCAGTAACAGATGGTCAAGAGAAAGATTATTGAACCCAATATGAGAAATAGTGGTATCTATTATGATATTTAAAATACAACAGGTAAAGAGAAAATGAGACAGTCCACTTTAAATTCCATAATTACATAAGGGGAATTTTCTTCATAATTGTAAAAGAAATAGGAGAAAAATTAGAGTATATAAATGAGAGTTCTAGCAGCTCTTCATTTATAGTTTCTTCAACAAATACTTATTAAGCACACACCATACATTAAGCACTGAAGAAGGCACTAAGGATACAAAAATGACTAGAATGCAGCTCCATTTCTCACAGAATTGAACTAAGCTCAGAAGGACAGAAAAGCAAAAAGGCGATTATAGATACTAATGTGAGCTAAACACAGATAAATGGTAGATAGATGTTAGAAGGACTTACATTCAGAGGGAACAGACCTCAGAGTACACCTTAGAAGGTGTACTTTAGCTACATACTGAAGAAAAAACAGACACCAATGAGGACCATTCATTTGAAGTTGAGACAAGTGCAACGGCAGAGAAATATGGAAAGCGTGAAGCATTCATAAGTGGAGAGCTCAACGAGGCTAGCATAAATTGCAAATGGCAGTAAAATAATTCTTGGCTTTTATTCTGCTTCTGACCTTGAAAAAATTATTTAGTTGTATTTGGCACAGTCATGTCCCTTTCTGGAAAATAATAAGGATAAATAAACCTTTTAGAGTTTTTTCCATTTCCAATTTTTCATCATTTATTCAATTTCAAAATGCTTGCCGAAAATTCTACCACAGAGTAAATACTGCCTTTTTAATGCTTATAAAAATATATAATACATGTCTAGTATAGAAAGATATGTAAATATTTATAAAACATATATTAATCATATATTAACTATATGTGCACTGACCAATCCTAGGAAATCCCAGGCAGAGTTTTAAGATCAGTATATATTATCCTCAACATTGTGTCCCATGCTTTTCAGTCATTTTTCTCCTCCTAACCAGAACTTGATGTGATCCAGGTGTGACTTTTGAAAAATTTTATTTTGATGTGCCATGGATAGTACTAGCCCCTGGTCCTGACCTAACATTATTCCCTTCTACCATAACATACATGTCCTATAGTTCTGTCTCTGAAATCATTGCTAAATTAGTAACTCATTCCTATCAACTAAATATAGGAATTAAGTTGATAAGAAGTGATTTAACAGGAGATTTATGGAACAATTAATTTATTCAATTGTATATTTGCCAATGATGGGATAAGCTCCAGTCACAGGTGATAGAAAATATTGAAAATGCCCAAGTCTTTCATGGATTCGCTCTTATGTTCCATAGAAACATCCATTTATCAGACTGAATGGAAAGTCTTCATGTATGTAACATTAACTGACAGAGAAGTAAAGATTGGCAGAAGTCAGACCATTACAATATTGAAATAAAATATCTAAATTTTAGGAGTTCTGTGATCCAAGTAAGTTATTTCACCTTTCAGATGCTTGGCTTATCTACTGAAGTGGAAATTCCAAAAGAAACTATAGACTTATTGTGAGAAATACATTAGAAAATGCATCTTAAAGTATGATACAAAACCTACAGTACTGTACAATGAGACTTATTTTAATATTTAGTAACTCATTACATGTATAAAAATTTAAGAATGTAAGGGCATGTTGACACAGAAGTAACTGTATCTTTTGATTGGTCCAGGATATTTTATTGGAAAAGTGTGCTTTGAATGATGAGCAAGCTATATCTTACTTGAGGGTAGTAGAATTTAGCCAGGGTCTGTCCTGGGGATAGCCTGAGAAAAGATGTGTCAGGATGGATACTAAGAATGGAGAAAAAAAAAAAAAATTCAGCCTTTACTGAGGAACAAGGGTACACTGGCCAAGTGGGGAGTGCAGAGGACTGGAATGACATAGAGAAGCCAAACTGAATATTCTGTAGACTGTTGAGAATTGTCCAAGGAGATTATTTGATGGGAAAATAGTGATGGGTCTTTAAAAGAGTTGCATGATTTTATGACCACTATTATCAACTGCCAGGATATAAACCGAGATTACTACCAATAATTTTATTGACGTTAAACTTTGATACTTTATATCACAGAATTAATTATTTTGTGGTAATGTATACTTCTCTATTTTTTAAATTGTTACAAACATACACTTGGGTTATTGATGACATTAAATAACTTAATGGTTTTAGTCAAGAGAAATAAACTAATTTTTGCAAATTAAAACAAAAATCTTAGTCCCTGTGCAGGGAGAGCAGAAAGGACAAAAGGTTTCTGTTTTGTTTTGGTTTGGTTTTTGTTTTTAGAAGCAGCAGTAAAAATTTTATCTAAAAAATAAGAGCTTTTGGCATGCAAAGGGCATAGAAGTTGTCATTCCATCTTACAAAATAAAAAACTGAAGAAACTAGAACATCAACATTTCTTCTTAGATCCATCAGAGAAGTGAGGTTGCAGGCAAAACCACTGCATTGTTATATATATGGATTATAAATATGGTCTATATTATTATAAGTTTGTACCTTATTAATGCAGTCCTTTAATAACCAGTTTTAATTTTTTTAATTACTTTTTTCAGGTTTTTTCCAGTTTTATTGATATAACTGACATATAACATTGTATATGTTTAAGGGGCACAAAAAATTGATATATGTTGTGAAATAATTACTGCCATAAATTTAGCTAACCTCCATCACATCATGAAGTTACAATTTCCCCACCACTGTGGTGACTTTTAAGATCTATACGCTTAACAGCTTTCAAATATACAAAACTCTATTGTTAGTTATAGTCATCATGAATATCCAGTTGCTTTTTTTTTTTTTAAAGATTTTATTTATTTATTTTTCAGAGGGAGCGCGAGCACAGGCAGACAGAGTGGAAGGCAGAGTCAGAGGGAGAAGCAGACTCCCCGTGGAGCAAGGAGCCCGATATGGGATTCGATCCCAGGACGCTGGGATCATGACCTGAGCCGAAGGCAGCTGCTTAACCCACTGAGCCACCCAGGCGTCCCTCCAGTTGCTTTTAATGTTAATAAAATCTAATTGTTTTTCTTTATGGTTAATACTTTTGCTGTCTTAGTTAAGAAATTCTGAACACAAGTTCACAAATACAGTCACATATTTTTAAAAGGCTTTATGATTTCAGCTTTCATGTTTAGACCTGTATTTTACCTGCCATCATTGTGTGTGTATGTGTATGTGTGTGTGTGTGTGTGTATGTGACTTGAAAAAGGAGATCCAAGTCCATTTTGACAATATGGACTATCCAGTTGTTCCAGCAACATTTGTTGAAAAAAAATTTCCATCCCCCATAAAATTGCATTGACACCTTTACTATGTACTTTGGGCTATTTTTGAGCTTTCTCTTGGGTTTCAGAAATCTACATATCTATCCCTTTACCTCTTTCACACTGTCATTTTTACAGTATCTTAAAAGCGGGTCTTGAAATCAGTTTCTGGGATTTACACTAGTATTCCAACTCTTCACCTAGGTGGAAAGCACAGATTTCGGGAAAACATCCCTACGCAGATCCTGACATTCATTTATCTCTCTCTGCTTTTTCTCTCTCGGTTGCATTTTTTGAGAGTGATGCTTGAATTGTAACAGGAACAATACAATGAAATATATTAATGTATATTTATACTTTTCATTGCTCTTGCATGATCATCACTCTGAACATCATCTGCTTATCTTCTTGAGGACATGTGCTGCAGTTATTTTCATTGTTATGGAAGCAATATAAAAAGAGAGAATGGTACCCCTGGGGATAAAAATATATGTTTATAAAAAATAAAAAATTAATAAAAAAATAATAAAAAAAAGAGAGAATGGGTCAAATTTGAAATTTAATTACGTAAAAAGAGATATTTGAAGCATCTCAAAAGTAAGATTTAATGGGAAGAAGCATTTTCTAAATGTTATACGCTACTGAGTACAGCAAGGACTAGCACTGGAAGTATAAAAGAGAGAATTATATTATAGTCACAAATAAGTCTGGTTTTAAAATACGACTGCAAATAATGCAATGAAATAATGGAATTTCTTTTTCTTCCATTTAAATATAGGCCAGCTTACGTGAACCTCTGCTAATAACCAGAATTAACAGAAGAGAAACTGCCTGACTTTTGATGCTAGGTTAGGAAAGGCCTGATTCCTTCTTTCAGGACATTCATTTTGTCAAACCAACATTATGTTGTGAGTGGCCAAGCCTCACAGGGAGGCCACATGTCATATTACCCAGCAGTACAAGTTTAGTTAACAATTTCCAGCCAACATCGAGACCAGGAGATATGTGACTAATCAACCTTCAGATCATTCCTGAATCTAGCTTCTAGCATTCAGTAATTCCAACCTAACACTGAGTGAAGTGAAAATAAGCTGTACCCCGAAAGCCCTGCTCAAACTAAAGATCTATGATTGAAAAATAAAACATTCCTCCAAACATTAAATATTGCACTAGTGTGTTTCACAGCAATACATGCCTGGAATGAACTTAGGTACCAAGAGCAGTGCTACGATAGTAAAATACTTAGAATGAGAGAGAGTGGCTTAGGCCCAGGTGGTGGGAGAAGTTAGAAGTACACTAAGAGTCAACAGAGACTGTGAGCAGAAGCTTGGTGGTACTTCAAAAGAATGCTGGTGGGATATGAAAGGAACGTAAGAAAATGTTATCAGGAGGTGGAAAGTTTAATGATATCGTCACCTTTGTTAACTTGAAAAATTAAAAAAAAAAAAAAAGAACTTGATGATCTAATTAAGAATATTCCAGACAAAGCGTGAAAGTTGCCATCTGGCTTCTTCTAGTTGCTCATATTAAAACATAAAAGAAAACAGCATAAAGAAAACATTTTTTTAGCATTAAGGCAATAGAACTTCAGGGTTTGGTTTGACAATAAAGTCATTTGTCATCCACATAGTCTACATTAAGCAAATGATTCTGAAAAAATAAAAATGTTTTTTGAGCTGAGATCAAATCCAGGGCGTTATCAGGAAAATACCGTTTCCAGAAGCTACTCATGTATAAAAGTCGTTGTTAAGATCATGGGTATACTTATTGTGGTACTTCCAGCAGAGAACAGTCCCTCTTAACATCTTAATATCATGCCACATAGATGCTCTTCATTACAGAATAGAACCTCTCCTCAAAATTTACAGGAAGCCAAAGGTTGTGTTAAAGTAATTAAACATGGAGACCCTTCAACAGGTGGCTCTAATGTCTTCATAGCAAACTGAAGTCAGAGTCAGTACACTCAAATCCAAGACAGTGAAAACTAAGAACCACCAAACATGGCCAAGGAGACTCTCTCAAATAAAGCGACTGCTTAAACTATAATAATCAAATAATTGGCTGGCTTTGCTTCTGTATGTTCTCTATAGTAATCTGGTCCTTGGCTCTTGTCAGTGGAGCACTCCTAAAACTTTCTGTCTGGCACTGCCCAATTCAAATCCATACTTGGTCAAATAAACTCTGAACATTTTAGTGCACATTGGTTTACTTTTTAACAATTGGGATGAACACATCTTGATGAGATTTGTGAGTGTGGCTTTTGTCTAGTGGAACAAATGCTATTAATACTCACAGAAAACCTGCAAGAATTTTAAGACAACATATTGGCACAGCATTGCCAGCTTGAATGAAGACAGAGGCAAAACAAAATGAAGTGTATTGACCTTTGAACTAGTATTGGCATGGCAGACACTGAGAAGGCCATTCAGCTGCAAATACCAATCATTTATAATGCAAGAGACAAGAGAATTCAGACAGTAGAATAAACAACCTTGAAGGTGCATCCAAGAGCCATTCAAAATCATTCCTAGGCCACAGTCTTGAGCCCTAATCAAAGAGCCAGCAGCATGGTCTTGGCTGGATTTTATATTTGCTTTATATGTGTTCCATTTTTTGAATGGGATGGTCTGTAATAGCTATGCTAGTCCAGTCTCACCATCTTGTATCTTTTGGGCTGGGGGAGGAGGGAGGTTGGCAGGGTGTGGTGGAACTGGTCATTTTTCTCTACAGTTCCCAGGTCTTCAGACACAGGGGCATGGTTCTGGAGCGGCTGTACTCAAGGAACCATACTTGAAAAGACTACATCTGGACATAATTTAGATAATGAAATGTTGAACTTTAAGCTGAATGTGATTCCTTAATAAATGAAAATTTCTTGGGGTATTGGGAAAGGGGTTAGTAAATTTGACATGTGGGAAGAATAGAAATGGTTGGCAGATTATGATAATTTAAAAATATGACAGCAAACTCATTGGCACTTCTCTCCATCAAAAGGTAGATCCTAATTTCCCTTCTTTTAACTATGGCCTGGCCTTCATGATTTATTCTTAATTAATCAATATAATTATATATAAATTAATATCATTTATATTAATAATCATATAAATTATGATATATGAATTTCAAAGCTGGTTTCAAAAAGGCAAAGCCAGTTTACTTTGCCCTTTTCCTCCTAGAATATTTATACTTTGTATCCAGCCACTAAATTTTAAGGAAGCCATGGCAATGTGGAAAGGCCAAGGTGTACATGTCTTGATGGGCATCCCTTCTACTTAAGTTCCCAGGCGACAGTCAGGACGTCACTAGTCCTATGATACACTTTGTATACCACTCTGCCATTTTGGAGAAATGGAAGTGATGAACACGGAAGGATTAACTACATACCCAGTTACCCAAAAGAATCATTTATAATGAAAGAAGAATATTGCAATCAAAAGATTATTTAAAATGGTAAAGACCTATTTCTCTACTAATAGAGCTCTGTGATGCTTATAAAAGAGATCAGCTCAGCTCTTGAGAAAAGAAAATTTTCTTTTTCTGTATATATCTGAGTTCTTTTCAGTAGAGCTGCAATCCCACCGCAATTTTTGAATCCATATTTTGAATGTTCAGAGAAGATTCATAAATACATTTTGCAAAAATATGCCTGCCTATACCTTATGCTATTTAAGATTTTATAATTCATTAAACCAAAACTGTGTTATAATTGTGCAGCATAAAGATTAAAGTTAGGGCTTTAGTTAAATACATATGCTCCTATTACTGAAATAAGAAATGAAAGGCCGAGGACATTTATGGATCTGAGGAGTATAAACAGGATATTAAGAACAGCATATTAGCATGGAAATAAAGAATCCCTGTCTCTTCTAATGAACTAAGGGAAATATCCAGAAGGAAATAACAGCCTGTAATATGGAAATAAAAGTTCCAAAAATCACTTCTTGGAAACCACTAAATAGTTTTCAAGCTCTTTGTTGGAAGAAAAAGAAGAAAAAGAATTGCCTTCTACTGCTTATATATGATAAAATAGTAGATATGTTTTCTGTTCCATTGGCAATATGAAGATTTCCATGTGAACTATCTCTGTAAATATATTTCTCCCTGTCTTTCCCAGCTTTATGGAACTTTGCTCTCTTTTTCTGGTGCTATTTTAAGCTTTTTTGGGGGGAATAGGGCAAAATATGTAGGATCACCAGCACAACATGTACAGTTAACCTCACTGTAAACTCATCCAAGAATGAGTTTATGACTCCTAATGCCTTCCATTTCTCCTTTTGCTGTTATTGGTTGTTAATAAAAGGGAGATGGGTTTCAGGGGTCTCTAAACAGTTGTACCCCCACTGTTTGAAGAAAACAGTAAGTGTGTAAGTAGGAAAGACATTCGACTGGCTTTAAAAAGGATATTTAGATTCCAGATTATGAGAAAAATGAAAGCATTATACTAAAGTGAACAAAATTTCATTAGCCCCCTCAAACGTCTAAGTGTCCTTCCCCTCCTGTGGGTTTGAGACACTTGGGGTTCCCTGTACTCTCTCTTCTTACTTCCCTGGGGAAGCAGAACTTGCATTAACTTGGGGAATGTTAGGAATGCTATGAATTTCTTTACTATTATATAGTTCTTAGGACGCATTGCATTTCAGATTCTCTAGATTCAGATTCTGTAAAGAAGAAAAGAACAATCAACAAAACTGCTGAACTTAAAAGAAAAAAAAAAGCTAATTAGCAAACAGTTGTAAATGGGTTTGTTTACTTCAGGACCCTTGATTTCTTCCTGTTGTTCCTTAGCTTCCTTCCCTGCACTGATTTCCACAACCATCATATTTCATTTTTCTGAAAACAGCTTATGCACTTAATGGTCCAGACTGGGCAATCAATGTTGATTGAAATCAACTTTCCAATTGATGCAAGAGGTCCACTGCTGCTCTAAGAACCAGCTGTGTAAATCTAAGGAAAGATAACTGTCAGCTTTTTCCCTATGTAATTTTACATTTTTTTAAGCATACTGCTTAAAATGACTGTTTTAATGACCCAGGAAGCAATTGTATCTAGAAAAGAAATTACTGGGTAAACACCAAAGGTTATACCTTCAAATCGCACCACTCTGACA
Source organism: Mustela nivalis (assembly GCF_964662115.1). Lineage (NCBI taxonomy): Eukaryota > Metazoa > Chordata > Mammalia > Carnivora > Mustelidae > Mustela > Mustela nivalis. The sequence goes on from NC_139022.1 coordinate 58,057,643, forward strand.
TGATACTAGACCAAAAAAAAAAAAAAAAATTTAATGGCTTGTTAGCAGCTGCTTAGAAATGATTTGATTTCTTGGATACAAGGATAGGCCCCATGTTACTGTGGTGCTCATTGAGAATAGGCTATTCCTAAGATAGACTCAGTGGAAACAGTGCCTTTTGTCTTGCCATGGAAGAAGGGCCCTATTTTCAAAGTCATCCTACCTAGTATACTTCTAATTACAACCTGATGTTGGTTTTACAGAAAGAAGGCTCACAGCAGTGTGAGCAAGATTGTTTCATTTCTCTCACCATAGGGTATCTATATTCAGTTTTCAGAGTTGAAACCAGGGAAGCTCCATTATATAACCCTTCCGCTTTGTTGCCCTGGGGTGAGTATAAGACATCATCTCTTTCCATGAGAGATTTCTATTTGCTCTGCTTGGTTTCTTCTCTTCCACCTTGGCCTCCATGAAATCCCTCACTTTTTGCTACCAAAAAAAAAAAGACAAAACTCTCATTAAATATAATAACTATCTCTGTAATTTTAGTCTTTTTCAAACATTGTATTGGCTTTATGTAGCATATTTTTAAATGGGATTTGGATCTTAGTTTCAAGTTTAAGTTCACAGCAAAATTGAAGAGAGGGTGTAGAGATTTCCCCTAATTTCTGTTGTCTACATATACACAGGCTCTCCCACGATCAAAATCTCCACTGGAGCCGTATTGTTGTAACAATTTATCACTCTACACTGGCACATCACCATCACCCAAAATTCATACTTTACATTAGAGTTCTCATTTGGTATTGTATAATCTCTGGGTTTTGATAAATGTATAATGACATGTATCCAACATTATAGTGCTAGACATAAAAGTATTCTGTGTTCTACTTATTCATTCTTCTCTCCTCCCTAACACCTAGCAACCACGGATCCTTTTACTCTCTCAATAGTTTTGCCTTTTCTGGGGAGTTACAAAGTTGCAGCCATACAGAAGCCTTTTCAGATTGTCTTACTTCACTTAGAAATATGTACTTAATGTTTATCCATGTCCTTTTAGATATACTTCCTTGCATTGTTGCTATCACAAATTACATCTCTATACATTACTTTCACACTATCATAGATTTATAACAATTAGTTCATGTACCTATCTTTTAAATGATGTAGAAAATAAAAAGAACAGTTACAAACCAATACAATAATACCAGACTTTATTATGCAGTTACCTTTACCAAAGTTCTTTGTTTCTTCATATGGCTTCAAGTTACTGCCCAGCATCCTTTCATGTCAGCCTGAAGAACTCATTTTAGCATTTGTTGTAGGGCAGGTCTACTTGCAAAGAATTCCTTTAGCTGTTTTTGTTTGTTTTGTTTTAACCTGGGGATAGCTTATTCTCTTCTTCATCTTTGAAGGGTAACCGGCCACAAATAATTCTTGACAGGTTCTTCTTTCCTGCTTTTCCTTCAACACTTTAAAAATATCATCCCACTCCCTTACAGCATCCATGGCTTCTGATGAGAAATCTGCTGTTAATCTTATTAAGGATTCCCCGTACATGATGAGTCATGGTTCTTACATTGCTTCCAAGATGACCCTTTTGTCCTTGACTATCAACAGTTTGATTATAATGTGCCTCCTTCTGTAGTTTCATTTCGTCTCCTCAAAGAACAGATACGTGTCTTTGATCAAATATAGGATGTTTTCAGTCATTTCTTCTTCTTCAAGTATTCTCTCTGCCGAACTCTTTCTCTCCTCTCTTTCTGGGGTTCTGATTACACTACTGTTGGTCCACGGATGGTATCTCACAAGTCCTAGTTCATTATTTTTATTTTTACTTCCTCTTTCTGAGACTAGATGATTGCAAAATGCATCATCACGTCACTGATTCTTCTGTCTGCTCAAAGTGGATCCTGAAATCCTCTAGTAATGACTATTTCATTTCAGTTAATCAACATTTAAAGGCCCAGAAATTTTGTTTGGTTTGCTTTCTCTTTATTGATATTCTCTATTTGTTCAGACATTTTCCTTGAGACTCCAAAGGATTTATTACATGCTATTTTAAAATTATATGAATTGTGCTAGTTTTGGGGGAATGATGGTGTCTTCGATCAAATGTATAGAATTGTACCCATTTGAGTTACATAGTAGTCAATATAACAAATAAACTAAAGGGTAACCAAAATACCAAAATACCAAAGGGTATTTTAAATACTGTTTCTGGAAAGATTAATCGATCTTATATTCTCATCAAAATAAATTCCATATACCTTCACCTTTTTTTTTTTAAGCCAGTTGTTCATAGTTGGAAATTCATTTATATGACCAATATCATGCATTTTATACACTCTATTTTTATATGTTTCTGAGTATATAAACTCAAAATACACAAGATATATGCAAAAATAAAAATGAATACACAAATAAATGTAGGTATACTAAATATACACATTTTTCAAGGACATTGTCCATCAGACTAGAAACAATTCAAATATTTATCTCATTTTCTTTACAATTGTTTTACTATTTGAAAGTCACATAAATCAAAATACCAAATTCCTGAATATCATAAAAGCAAGCATGATAAATAAATTACTTTCAGATAAGTTAAATATAATAATTTTTTAAAATATTTTATTTATTTGAGACAGAGAGAGAAAGAGCAGGACCAGGGGGAGGAGCAGAGGGAGAGGGACAAGCAGACTCTCCCCTAAGGGGGAGTTCAATGCAGGGCTCCATCCCAGGACCCCAAGATTATGACCTGAACGGAAGTAAGATGCTTAACTGGCTGAGTCACCCAGGCATCCCAAACCTGATGATTTTCAAAAGGCAGATATATTCACAATAGAGAGCATTTAAATTGTAACATTTAAAAACAGGTAATAGCCAGTTGGTCTTTAAGCATGTTTGGAACTAAGGTATATTTATATATATTCCTAATATAGATATATAAACTAAGGAGTGTGGTAGTGGCAAAATTTTGTTAAGCTCACCAAGAAACAAGAGAAGCCATAATGCATTAGAAAGAAAAATACAAGTGTTGGTAAGGATGTAGAGAAAGGGGAAACTTCTTACACTGTTGGTGGGAATGCAAGCTGGTACAGCCACTCTGGAAAACAGTATGGAGATTCCTCAAACGTTAAAAATACAGCTACTTTATGACCCAGCAACTGCACTACTAGATATTTACCTACAATATCAGATATAGTGAAAAAAAGGGGTATCTGCACCCCAGCGTTCATAACAGCAATGCTCACAATAGCCAAACTGTGGAAGGAGCCAAGATGCCCTTCAGCAGACGAATGGATAAAGATGATATGGTCCATATATACAATGGAATATTACTCAGCCATAAGAAAGGATAAACACCCACCATTTGCATTGATGTGAATGGAGCTGGAGACGATTATTCTAAGTGAAATAAGTCATGCAGAGAAAGACAATTATCATACGGTTTCACTCATATGTGGAACATAAGGAATAGTGTGGAGGACCACAGGGGAAGGGAGGGAAAGCTGAATGGGAAGAAATCAGAGAAGGAGACAAACCATGAAAGACTCTGGACTCTGGGAAATAAACTGAGAGTTACAGAAGGGAGGAAGTGGGGGAAGGAGAGGAAGGGGGTCACCAGGTGATGGGTATTAAGGAAGGCACATGTGGTACTTTTCGAAGTATTAAATCATGACAAGCCTGGGAAACTCTTGCTTATCTGTGTGCTTTGTAATTTGCCCCTCATGTTTCTAGGGCACTCTCTTCTTCTGGGAAGACTCACCTGCTTTGAATGATCAGCACTGAGATAATATCAAATTTATTTTGGAAACTAAAAAAGGTTATGATCTAAAATAAAATAATAGCAGGACAACATATATTTTGAGTAGCTATAGAAATGCTGATGCAGGCTCAAAGGCTATTTAATTTTTGCCATCCAATTCAGTAATAAAATGATGAGCCAAGGGAAAAGGAAAGCTGACTCTATCTCATTAGTAAATCAAGAAGAGTACTGTATTAGCTCAGCATCTAAAGGATGCATTCCTGTAAATAATGTTTCAACTGCAAATCTTCTTGAGTTTTCTATGTTATCCCATAGGACTACAAGATGACCAAGTAACTGGCGGGAAATTTTATACTACTGTTATTGATCACAGTATGAAAACAATAAAGGCATCAATAATACATGGTTCTGTATGACATCTTTATAGTATGGCTAATAAAGATGATTTGGAATAGCCCATTGACTTTTTCTCTGCCCAGAACCTAGAGTAAGTATATAATTTAATCTTGCTCTAGAAGTTGAGGGCATTTTCTTTTTTGAGAATTGTGACATTATTCATGTTGCTAAAGATAAGGCCTTGCCCCAGCTTTCAGGTTTTAAAGCTTAGTTATTAAATCTGGCTTCAAGGTGAAATGTGGGGAGATAAATGGGACTGATTGAGAGATTGAAGATGAAAGCTTAGATCTCTGGTTGCAGAACTGAAAGAAATCAAAACATGGATCCAAAGAAATATGATGGTGCCATCTAGCAGATAATGAACTTTAATTGCAACCCCCACTATTCATCACTTAATCTATTTTGTGAAATGGTCTTACTTTATTATTCAACAGATAAATAGCAGTCACTGGAAAAAAGCAGCTTTTAAAAATTTATTTGATGAGTCTTATTTAAGGGATATTTAGTTTGGCTCATCAAGTATTTATTAAGTACTTGGTACTTGTCCAATATAGATTTTTGTTGGTGACAGGAAAATATAAATATATAGTCCATATTTAAAAAAAAAATACTGGTCTGCCATATGAATGTACATTTTTTGTCTAGTGACATATTCTGTTCTTAAAGTCATCATTTTTTTAAAAAAGAGTATCTTAACAGTGCTGCTTAGAATAAAAGGATATTTAAAGAAATAAAAGCATCACAAGTGGAGGGTTCTTCTCAAATTAATGAAATAAAAATATATATGCATATTGTAAAAAGTAATTCGGCATACATTTCATACTATTAAGGTTCATTTTCTTATCGTGTAGCCCACCTTGAACCAATTTAAAGTATAATGATAAACTCTGTATGAAAAAAGTATACATTTCTCACAGAAAAGTGTGACAAAACCTAAATACTCTAGATTGCTTTGAGAAAGTAATTTATTGACATAAGATGATAGAGATGATGGACAAATGAAGGCAAAATATCTTTGTTTTCATTTGTATGGCTTTGGTGGGGAGCACTGAATAACAGGGGAAGATATCCCTACTTTGTGTAACAAGCCCATCTAGTCACCTCATTAGAACAGAAGATGCACCCAGTGGTCTTATCACTCAGGAATTTACAAGGGTTTGTGGAGCTCTGGGTCAGGAAGGAATGGGGGCAGAGACTAATAGATATATTGTTATTTCACATATATAGTCAAGCACATATTAATGTATGATGGTGGTGACGGAGGGTAGCTTAAAGTCTACAGCAAGATGAAAGAATATTCCTAAAAAAAGAATATTTTTCATTTGCCTAAGATATGTTTTAACTTAGATTATGAACAAAATCTTAGAAATTCTTAAAATTCTAACTTGATCCTTATTTCTGTTTCCCTGACAGCTTGACCCATACAGACCTCCTTACTTTTTGAATTGCTCCTATTACTATTTAATAAACATCACATACTGTCTTATGCTGGCAATGACCTTCACTCTTTTTGTTTTATTATCCCCACCTAAAACAATGTGATGTATCGCCTCTGAGTAATCACATGGTTTCATATTTACACCACATTCTGCCTTATATCTTACACATCAAACAGTAATTGCTTTATGAATGCATAAAATAATTGCTTTCCTTGGTTGACTATTGAAGTTATGACTAAATACATGACTCCCGAACATCTCTTCCTTCTTTAGGAGGGAAGTTATTATAACTTCTAAGTTATTACAACTTCATAGGAGAGCATTTTTAAGTTTTTTTTTTTATTTTAAATTTTTAAATTTTTTTAATTTTATTTATTTATTTGACAGAGAGAGAGATCACAAGTAGGCAGAGAGGCAGGCAGAGAGGGGGAAAGCAGGCTCCCCGATGAGCAGAGAGCCCGACGTGGGGCTCGATCCCAGGACCCTAAAGTCATGATCTGAGCCAAAGGCAGAGGTTTAACCCACTGAGCCACCCAGGTGCCCTCATTTTTAAGTTTTGATGAATGTTATTTATTTTAATTTTCTAGAGAAGCATTAAACCTTTAAATTAGACTAAATTGTACACAAATAAACCATGAATGTTACATGTATTGTCATACTGAATGAATAACCTGGGGATCAATTCATGAATTTACACATAGTCCTTTCTCTGAATTAATATATTTTAGATACTGTTAATCAAATTCTGGCCCTATAACATGAGTACAGTCCATCTCCCTCTTGTGAGTTCTTTCTCCACGGTCGTTCTGTGATCTGCTCTATCTATTACAGTAATTTAGAAACGTTTCATTCCCAAAGCAAACATGTCTCACATAGCAACATATAGTGCCTGTTGAAAATCAACCTTTAATAAACATTTTTTATTATTACAAAAAAAGGAAAGAAGGAAGAAAAAAAGAACAAGATCAGAAGGAAGTAAAGATTGAAAGAAGGCTAGAAAAAAGGAAGTAAGGAAGGCAAGGAGGAAGTCATAAAGAAAAAAATTATTACTGAAACTTGTTAAAGATGATATGGTAGACTTTATTCAGGGTAATTGTCAGAGTAGGTGTGAGGACCGATGTAATGTGGCTTTGCAATGGTGGAGAGAGCTGGGGCTCAACACTGAACACAACAAGGCAAAGTGGGAATTTATAGCAAAGGACTGGGGGTGGGGTATACAGTTGCATAGAAAATTAATTAAGAGGAAATGTCAAGGATAAGGGAGGGATTCCAGCTAAACAGACCCGACAGGATTCTATCTAAGGCAGGTCATGGTGATTGGACAGCCCCTGAGGGATGGTGGAGAATGAGGAATCGGATTAGATGCCAAGAATGGTCAGCTTTCCTGGGCGGATGATACCGATTAAACTGATTTGGCAGGATTTTTGCTAAAATTCATCAATACAGAGGTGAACAGAGAAATCCAAAAATACAAAAATTTTGCAAAAGAGCTCAGAAGAGCCTGATTGAACATGGTCAAGGGAAAAAGGAAGGAAGACAGATATGATCATGAAGCTTCTTTACAAATGGCATCCATGAGGTGTATAATCTTCCCAGAAGCAACAAGCTCCTTTAAAGAAAAAGAGAAAAGTCTAAATTGAGCAATTTTAAATTTGAGGATATTTGTAGAACCATGATTTTGTGATTTTTGTTCTGCTAGCAGAAATTCCCAATGAACTTGCACCTGCAAAACTGCATACTGCAAAACACATTCAGCATGTCATTCTGTGTGCACAAAGGATCAGGTTACACACTTAAGTGATTTTAGGGTTTAAAGATACTATCGTTAATATTCTAAGTGTCTTGAAAAACATAAAAATCTGACTTGGAATTCTGGGAGTTAGTCTATCAAGTAAAGCAACATACAACGTACAATGCTTTATCATCAGTTATTTCTATCGGCATACTAGCACTCCAAAGTTGGAAAAAAAAATCCAAAATTAGGATTTATTATTGGGGTTTTATTTCCCACCAAAATATAGCTTATTTTTCTTAACACAAAACATTTCTCTCTCTTAGGAACTACATTAAGGACATTTCTATGATCCTGAGATCTGTCCTCTATAATAGCTCAGATGCTATGGGAGCAGGGAGCTATGAGTTTGTTGATTCTTTGCCAAGTTCCTTGGAAATATTAGCATACAGAAGCCCTGGCCTCAGGATTAAAAATGGATTATATCCTCTGTTGTTTGCACTTTTATTTAACTCCCCTTACTAATAGGTCTCTTCTCAGGCAAACAGCATCAAACCCACTGTAGGCATTATAAAGTTTTGCCTTTCTCAAAGCCTGAGAAACTGGCCCAGCTGGCCTGAATATTTGTGGAATATTACAACATCCCTCAGGATTCTGACTTCTATTTTTTCCCGATTTTTCAGTAGCTAATATAATTATTTTTTACATAGCAGAGGAAGATTAATAACAGATGTGCAGAATATTTTAAATACAGTAGTATCCAATATGTTTTGGCATATGTGTATTTCTTTTTCGGCATGGTTTCAAATGGTCTTCCTTCCCATTGCACTGGAATTGATATTTCTATCTGTGAGATATATGACGATCATATGGCACTGTGTTATATTATCCATTGATCCCTAGTATAAGTGTTGTCAAAACTTAGCATTAAAAAAAAAAGTGGAAATTCTGCCTTGCTGGAGCGCAGATGGAAATGAATTTTTATTATAGGGAAACAGGAAGACAAACTTTGCCTTTGGATGTGTATGACCATGTATAATATATGGAATTAGTAGGTAATTTGCCTTTATTATAAATGATATGCTGAGTCACTGCCAGAATGGAAAGTGGTATATTTTTGTTGCTAAGTTTGTCTCTGGTAAGATCTAATCAAACAGAATTATGCTTCCATAGGAAGACTTCTGTTGCCTTCCAGTTTAATGCATTTTGTAAGTTTTCAGAGATTTTTTTTTTAAACTAACTTCTCAAGCTGCTAAGAAGGAGACTATGTGAGAACCATACCTTCTCTGTCCCAGCGTGACTCTGTGTTCACTTATGCTCTCCTGGAATAGCCTTAATAACACACACACACACACACACACACACACACACACAGTGCACGCACGCACTGAAAATGAGGGGAAATCTTTACGGTGTAGTGTACATGAATAGGTGTCATGAGTTGAACTCTGTCCCCACCAAATTCCTATGAAAAAGTCCTAACCCTCAGTTCTTTACAATGGGACCTGATTTGAAGATCTTTTCAGAGGTCATTAAAATGGGCCCTTTTTGGGTTCTCTGGCCCAATTCCAACACGGGGTGGGCTATACTAATCTGTATATATATACACATATCTACTTTATTTCTGCTCTACCTATATGGATAGTATATATTTATAAAAACAAAACTCATGGGGTGCCTGGGTGGCTCAGTCAGTTAAGCATCTGCCTTCAGCTCAGGTCATGATTCTGGGGTTCCGGGATTCAAGCCACATGCTGGGCTCCCTGCTTAGTGGGGCATCTCTCTTCTCTCTCTCCCTTGGCCTCTACCCCTGTTCCTTCTCTCTCTCTCCCTCTCTCAAATAAATAAATAACATCTTTTTAAAAATTTAAAAAACAGAAACAAACAAAAAAACCTCCAGAGCTCACACTGATAACTCTCTCATCTAGCCCCACAGGGTTTATTCTAGGCTCACTCCTGTTCTTTCTCCCTCTCTCTCTCCCTTTATCTTTCTAGCTTCTTTCTCTGACAGTAAGAAACCTGGCTCCCATTATCTACATTTTCCTTATTTGTTCTACCCTAGTATACACACACATTGGTTTCCAAATTTTAGCCTACATCTTATAGGAAACACATTTACCAACTAGAGTCCAGCATAATGTACAGTTCTTTTAGTCATTTTCCTTAAAGTATCCAAGCAAAACTCTTGTCCAAAACTATTTAGATCATATACCCTTTCTCTCCTTTCTCAGGCCAGGTTATATCATATATATGTAATATAGTTGAATTTATTTGTTTTAGTCTGAATTCAATCCTGATAAGAAAATTTTAATCAATAAAAGTTTGGGTCATTCAGGTTTCACATTCCAAAACAAAAGTATCTTACTAGAAACGATGTGGAAGAACTGAACGCTTTCTATAATGCAGTTGTATGGACAATAAGGAGATAATGCCATTATCATTCTGAATCCCAGGAAACATCATATTATGTTGCTTCCTCAGTACATCATATTGATCTGCATTGTATTGCAGATGGTTTGATAACTTAGGAAAAAAATAAAGCCTGTGAATAAGATCTGAGGTCAAAGTTTTCCCATACATAAGGAGAATATACAAACTTTAGCATCTGTAGTGACAATGAATACCTTTCAGCTTTAAAATAATAAATAGTTCATCTATTTACATAATTTGGTATAAAGACATTTCCTCATGAAATAAAAACCTAAACAGAAACCAAAGTGTGGTAAAGTATGTAAGACACAAAAATATCCACATGCAGATAAAAATGTCCTAGTCTCTCTGACAATCAGGTTGGTTCGTTTAACTGGAGCTGGCCAACAGACTATGAGGGGAAGTGACTTGTGTCAATGAAAAACTGGCATGCATCTTCCATTTCTCGCTCTCCCTGCTAACATTATACAAGCTACAAGAAAAAGAAGAGCATCTGAATTGCTTTAGACTTGACAAAAGTAAGAAGTAAACCTTTATTAATGCACCTGAAAAAGCTAGTGTAAATCATTCTACTATAAAAATGGTGGTGTGTTTCTTTCTAGAATTATTCAGTTGCTTCAAACACTTTCGTGGTTTACTTACTGGTAAAAAGTGTGTTATCCCAACCCTTGGTGTTGTCCAAGCAGACGATCACTTGGTGAGGTGTATGAAAACATTCTTAAATGCTTTCTGCTAACTCCCACTTGATTTTGACATCCTCTTCAGTATTCTCTCTTCAGTTAAGTGATTGTGTCTCCAAAAGTAGAAAGATAGTTGTACAGCACAAAGTCCTTAGACAAACATTGGAGAGTGAAAAATTTGACCTTGTGCTCTTTCATTTGTCTCTGGCCAAAGATATAAATCCTACTTGACAGTGTTTTTAAGAATTACAGATCATACATTTATACAGTTGCTGGCAGAGGGCAGGCACTCTGACCTCATAATTATTTTTTATTCTTATTTATTCTTGTTCTTATTCTTATTTTCATTATTTTATCTCACTTAGGATAAGACAGGACACCAGCATTTTCCTAGCACCAACTCATTTACTTTACAGGCTGGGGGTTTACTTAGCACAATAAAAGTTGACCTATGCATTTCTTCCATGGTAGATAGAACCATGTAAAGTACTCCATAGAGAACCAGTATGATTCAGTTTGAGCATAGCAGAAATCTTGGGTAAGTATAGGGATCAAGTGTTATAAAAAAAAAAAAATTGAGGGACTCATCTAGTAAAATATTAGCTAAATACTAACTACTCTCATCTATTATTATTTAGAAATTTATGCAGGCATTTATTTGTATATCCTTATTTGAGTATTATAGCTCTGTAAAATGCCATTAACTTGTCCTCAAAATTATAACAACCCAAGATCTATGGCAAGTAAACAGTGAGACGAGCTCTTCTGATTCTAGAACCAAATGCCCTCTTTGCATAATGCTATTACTCTGGGAAAAAAATATGTATTTTATGTGTATATAAAGTACATATATATACACATATGTATGTATATGTGTGTATATATATACACACACATATATATGTGTACATATATACACACACACATATATATGATTGCTCATATACTTCTTTGTTGAAGGCCAGCTATGCATTTTCCCCCAAAGATACAGCAAACTGGTATGTATATATCGATCAATTCATAGATCAATAGATAAATAGTCACCTCCTTAAAAATATTTACTGAGGGTCAGCCATACTCACATACATATACCTATATGGAATCTCTCAACATAACTTGGGAAAAATGAGTTACAGTAACTGTGAGAGGATGTAAGAAAATAAGGCCATCAAGTTCTAACGCTGAATGTCTGGAATCTGTGGATTAAGCTCACAGCCTCCCCATTTTTCCTTGAAGTGTTGGTTTTTTCTTTTTTGTTCCTCAGAAAGATGGCTTTCAAGATCCACAATGCAGAATGGACTTTGTGTCCATTTGAGGTAATAAGGAACGAAAGTGCTGTTCTGTGTGTGGTATGTGGCAATGCATGTGAAGTTATTTGCTATTCTGCCAACGTGAAGATCATGGGCCCAAGGATATGATGGGGAGTAACAAGGAATTGATTTTCCCTTATGAGGTCAATTAGCACAATGGTTTTTCTTCTAGTACAGACATGTCATACTGGGCAGTAAGATATGCTTAATGTTGGAGCCAGTCTATTCAGCTAGATGCCAACTTTCCACTTACGCCTTTAAATATCTGCATCAGTGAAACCACATCTTCCTGTTGAGATTTCTTACTAATGAAGACATAGAATTTCTATGAACTAAAGCAAAATAAATGCAAATAAACTATTAGGAAAATACTCAATATTCTGTTAGCTCCTCTTCAATGGAAGTTGTCAATGGTATGAACAATGAGAGAAGAGGAGCAAGTAGTTCAATTGTAATATGTTAAAAAGTATTATAACTGTTACTGGTGTGTACTTTATCATCTGAAGTAGCATGTGGGTTTTGGTGAGACTATCATTTATAGACTGAGACAACAGTTTATGAGGGAAGGAAGAGAAAGTGAGTTTATAATGAGAATGCCACATATGTTGGGCCAAGGCTCAGCGGGTAGAGCTGACAGCGGAGTTGCACCTAATGCAGTAACAAGAACACAGTCATTATCCTTAAACACCCACAGAGAGAGGCAGGTGACCTGAGTGACCTGAATCAGGTTTTGCATTAGAAAGAGGAGGAAATGGGTGACAGGAGAATAAATCCCATACTAAAGGGGGCAAAGATTACCTATACTCAACCATGAGAAAACATACCCATGTGTCCAGATATTCTTTACTACAAACAAGACATCTAGATTTTTATTCAAAACTTCTAAATGAATGCTTTTTAAGTTGTTTTGATATCCAAGGGAACTTGCCAGTGACCTTTTTTTTCCCCTTAAGATTTATTTATGTACTTAGAGAGAGAGAGAGAGAAAAGGCAGGGGAAGGATCAGAGGGAGATAATGTCTAAGCAGATTTCCGCTGAGTGGGGAGCCCAACACAGGGTTCAGTCTCACAAGCCATAAGATCAGGACCTGAGCCAAATCCAAGAGTTGGACACTATTTGACTAAGCCACCCAGATGCCCCAGCCTGTGACTTTGTTTTGAACGAGTGGCTGCCAGTTTGTCACTTTTGTCAACTCTGCCTGAGAACCTTCTTCCCAGTCCCTCTTATGCAGTTTCACTGACTATATACTTTAAAATTTTGTGAAATTATTAATACAGGCATAAATTTACTGAGAATGTAGGCAGCTGGTTTTTAAATCAGATCTATGGCCCAGAATATGCATTGCAACAAAAACTTTTCTTTTTTTTTAATTAATTTTTTTATTTTTTATAAACATATAATATATTTTTATCCCCAGGGGTACAGGTCTGTGAATCACCAGGTTTATGCACTTTACAGCACTCACCATAGCACATACTCTCCCCAATGTCCATAACCCCATCCCCCTTCTCTCAACCCCCCTCCCCCCAGCAACCCTGTTTTGTGAGATTAAGAGTCACTTATGGTTTGTCTCCCTCCCAATCCCATCTTGTTTCATTTATTCTTCTCCTACCCACTTAAGCCCCCACGTTGCATCACCACTTCCTCATATCAGGGAGATCATATGATAGTTGTCTTTCTCTGCTTGACTTATTTCGTTAAGCATGATACCCTCTAGTTCCATCCACGTTGTCACAAATGGCAAGATTTCATTTCTTTTGATGGCTGCATAGTATTCCATTGTGTATATATACCACCTCTTCTTTATCCATTCATCTGTTGATGGACATCTAGGTTCTTTCCATAGTTTGGCTATTGTGGACATTGCTGCTATAAACATTCAGGTGCACGTGCCCCTTCGGATCACTACATTTGTATCTTTAGGGTAAATACCCAGTAGTACAATTGCTGGGTCATAGGGCAATTCTATTTTCAACATTTTGAGGAACCTCCATGCTGTTTTCCAGAGTGGCTGCACCAGCCTGTATTCCCACCAACTGTGTAGGAGGGTTCCCCTTTCTCCACATCCTCGCCAGCATCTGTCATTTCCTGACTTGCTGATTTTAGCCATTCTGACTGGTGTGAGGTGATATCTCATTGTGGTTTTGATTTGTATTTCCCTGATGCCGAGTGATATGGAACACTTTTTCATGTGTCTGTTGGCCATCTGGATGTCTTCTTTGCAGAAATGTCTGTTCATGTCCTCTGCCCATTTCTTGATTGGATTATTTGTTCTTTGGGTGTTGAGTTTGCTAAGTTCTTTATAGATTTTGGACACTAGTCCTTTATCTGATATGTCGTTTGCAAATATCTTCTCCCATTCTGTCAGTTGTCTTTTGGTTTTGTTAGCTGTTTCCTTTGCAATGCAAAAGCTTTGGATCTTGATAAAACCCCAATAGTTCATTCTTGCCCTTGCTTCCCTTGCCTTTGGCGATGTTCCTAGGAAGATGTTGCTGCAGCTGAGGTCAAAGAGGTTGCTGCCTGTGTTCTCCTCAAGGATTTTGATGGATTCCTTTCTCACATTGAGGTCCTTTATCCATTTTGAGTCTATTTTCGTGTGTGGTGTAAGGATATGGTGGAATTTCATTTTTCTGCATGTGGCTGTCCAATTTTCCCAACACCATTTATTGAAGAGGCTGTCTTTTTTCCATTAGACATCCTTTCCTGCTTTGTCAAAGATTAGTTGACCATAGAGTTGAGGTTCTATTTCTGGGCTTTCTATTCTGTTCCATTGATCTATGTGTCTGTTTTTGTGCCAGTACCATGCTGTCTTGATGATGACACCTTTGTAATAAAGCTTGAAGTCTGGAATTGTGATGCCACCAACGTTGGCTTTCTTTTTCAATATTCCTTTGGCTATTCGAGGTCTTTTCTGGTTCCATATAAATTTTAGGATTATTTGTTCCATTTCTTTGAAAAGATGGATGGTACTTTGATAGGAATTGCATTAAATGTGTAGATTGCTTTAGGTAGCATAGACATTTTCACAATATTTATTCTTCCAATCCAGGAGCATGGAACATTTTTCCATTTCTTTGTGTCTTCCTCAATTTCTTTCATGAGTACTTCATAGTTTTCTGAGTATAGATTCTTTGCCTCTTTGGCTAAGTATCTTATGGTTTTGGGTGCAATTGTAAATGGGATTGACTCCTTAATTTCTCTTTCTTCTGTCTTGTTGTTGGTGTAGAGAAATGCAACTGATTTCTGTGCATTGATTTTATATCCTGACACTTTACTGAATTCCTGTACAAGTTCTAGCAGTTTTGGAGTGGAGTCTTTTGGGTTTTCCACATATAGTATCATATCATCTGTGAAGAGTGATAGTTTGACTTCTTCTTTGCCGATTTGGATGCCTTTAATTTCCTTTTGATGTCTACGACTTCTATTACTATGTTGAATAGCAGTGGTGATAATGGACATCCCTGTCGTGTTCCTGACCTTAGTGGAAGAGCTTTCAGTTTTTCTCCATTGAGAATAATATTTGCAGTGGATTTTTCATAAATGGCTTTGATAATATTGAGGTATGTGCCCTCTATCGCTACACTTTGAAGAGTTTTGATCAGGAAGGGATGCTGTACTTTGTCAAATGCTTTTTCAGCATCTATTGAGAGTATCATATGGTTCTTGTTCTTTCTTTTATTGATGTGTTGTATCACATTGATTGATTTGCAGATGTTGAAACAACCTTGCAGCCCTGGAATAAACTCCACTTGGTCGTGGTGAATAATCTTTTTAATGTACTGTTGAATCCTATTGGCTAGTATTTTGGTGAGAATTTTCGCATCTGTGTTCATCAAGGATATTGGTCTATAGCTCTCTTTTTTGATGGGATCTTTGTCTGGTTTGGGGATCAAGGTGATGCTGGCCTCATAAAATGAGTTTGGAAGTTTCCCTTCCATTTCTATTTTTTGGAACAGTTTCAGGAGAATAGGAATTAGTTCTTCTTTAAATGTTTGGTAGAATTTCCCCGGGAAGCCGTCTGGCCCTGGGCTTTTGTTTGTTTGGAGATTTTTGATGACTTTCAATCTCCTTACTGGTTATGGGTCTGTTCAGGCTTTCTATTTCTTCCTAGTTCAGTTGTGGTAGTTTATATGTTTCTAGGAATGCATCCATTTCTTCCAGATTGTCAAATTTGTTGGCATAGAGTTGCTCATAGTATGTTCTTATAATAGTTTGTATTTCGTTGGTGTTAGTTGTGATCTCTCCTCTTTCATTCATGATTTTATTTATTTGGGTCCTTTCTCTTTTCTTTTTGATAAGTCTGTCCAGGGGTTTATCAATCTTATTAATTCTTTCAAAGAACCAGCTCCTAGTTTCATCGATTTGTTCTATTGTTTTTTTGGTTTCTATTTCATTGATTTCTGCTCTGATCTTTATGATTTCTCTTCTCCTGCTGGGTTTAGGCTTTCTTTGTTGTTCTTTCTCCAGCTCCTTGAGGTGTAGAGTTAGGTTGTGTACTTGAGACCTTTCTTGTTCCTTGAGAAAGTCTTGTACCGCTATATATTTTCCTCTCAGGATTGCCTTTGTTGTGTCCCACAGATTTTGAACCGTTTGTGTTTTCATTATCACTTGTTTCCATGAGTTTTTTCAATTCTTCTTTAATTTCCTGGTTGACCCGTTCATTCTTTAGAAGGATGCTGTTTAGTCTCCATGTATTTGGGTTCTTTCCAAATTTCCTCTTGTGGTTGAGTTCTAGCTTCAGAGCATTGTGGTCTGAAAATATGCAGGGAATGATCCCAATCTTTTGATACCAGTTGAGACCTGATTTAGGACCGAGGATGTGATCTATTCTGGAGAATGTTCCATGTGCACTAGAGAAGAATGTGTATTCTGTTGCTTTGGGAGGAAATGTTCTGAATATATCTTTAATGTCCATCTGGTCCAGTGTGTCATTTAAGCCCTTTATTTCCTTGTTGATCTTCTGCTTGGATGATCTGTCCATTTCAGTGAGGGGAGTGTTAAAGTCCCCTACTATTTTTGTATTATTGTTAATGTGTTTCTTTGATTTTTTTATTAATTGGTTTATATAGTTGGCTATTCCCACGTTGGAGGCATAGATATTTAAAATTGTTAGATCTTCTTGTTGGACAGATCCTTTGAGTATGATATAGTGTCCTTCCTCATCTCTTATTATAGTCTTTGGCTTAAAATCTAATTGATCTGATATAAGGATTGCCACTCCTGCTTTCTTCTGATGTCCATTAGCATGGTAAATTCTTTTCCACCCCCTCACTTTGAATCTGGAGGTGTCTTCGGGCTTAAAATGAGTTTCTCGTAGGCAACATATAGATGGGTTTTGTTTTTTTATCCATTCTGATACCCTGTGTCTTTTGATTGGGGCATTTAGCCCATTAACATTCAGGGTAATTATTGAGAGATATGAATTTAGTGCCATTGTATTGCCTGTAAGGTGACTGTTACTGTATATTGTCTCTGTTCCTTTCTGATATACCACTTGTAGGCTCTCTCTTTGCTTAGAGGACCCCTTTCAATATTTCCTGTAGAGCTGGTTTGGTGTTTACTAATTCTTTGTTTTTGTTTGTCCTGGAAGCTTTTAATCTCTCCTTCTATTTTCAATGATAGCCTAGCTGGATATAGTATTCTTTGCTGCATGTTTTTCCCGTTTAGTGCTCTGAAAATATCATGCCAGCTCTTTCTGGCCTGCCAGGTCTCTGTGGATAAGTCAGTTGCCAATCTAATATTTTTACCATTGTATGTTACAGACTTCTTTTCCTGGGCTGCTTTCAGGATTTTCTCTTTGTCACTGAGACTTGTAAATCTTACTATTAGGTGACAGGGTGTGGGCCTATTCTTATTGATTTTGAGGGGCATTCTCTGTACCTCCTGAATTTTGATGCTCGTTCCCTTTGCCATATTGGGGAAATTCTCCCCAATAATTCTCTCCAGTATACCTTCTGCTCCCCTCTCTCTTTCTTCTTCTTCTGTAATCCCAATTATTCTAATGTTGCAGCAAAAACTTTTCTATTGTGGTGGGTATAGTAAGTTCATAGAAGTGCCAATGCTCATATGAAAGTAAGGAAATTGCTAAGAAGATACTGGGACTTAGCTTGCGGACATGATTGCTGCAAAAGTCCTGGAGTGCTATCTTTGACTTTGTATTCATAAAAATTTCGGAAAGATTTGGTGTTACCAGATTTTTTTTTAATTTTATTTTTTTAATTTTTTATTTTTTATAAACATATATTTTTATCCCCAGGGGTACAGGTATGTGAATCACCAGGTTTACACACTTCACAGCACTCACCAAAGCTCATACCCTCCCCAATGTCCATAACCCCACCCCCCTAGTGGTATTACCAGATTCTTAAACTGTCCTTAAGATATTTGAGGTTATAATGGTTAGAAATATGAGATAAGGAACATTAAGATCATAAGGATACCCTGAAAATTGAAAACTAAGGTCACATATAAATCATGTGACCATTTACAAGACCTTGTAAAACTGGAGGTCTTGATCCATATATACAATGGAATATTATTCAGCCACCAGAAAGGACGAATACCCAACATTTTCATCAACATGGATGAAACTGGAGGAGATTATGCTAAGTGAAGTAAGTCAGGAATTGTCATATGGTTTCACATATTTGTGGAACACAAGGAACAGCATGAAGGACATTAGGAGACGAAAGGGAAAAATGAAGGGGGGATTGGAGGGGGAGAAAAACCATGAGAGCCTATCATCTTTGGGAATCAAACTGACGGTTTTAGAGTGAAGGAGGGGTGGGAGAATAGGGTAACTGGATGATGGGTATTAAGGAGGGCATGTATTGCATCTGTTACATGGCAACAGTGAATCATGGAACACTACAGCAGAAATGAATGATGTACTATATGGTGAGTAACATAACATAATAAAAATATCATTTAAAAAAAAGAACTTTACAACATTTCTAGGCCAAATGTTTGTCTACCACCAGAACATCTCTGCCATCCATCCATCCACTCTTTGATCTGGTCTCTACAAAGGCAGTCAGACAGACATGTAATTGAACATCCAAACATGCAAACTATGACATTTAAGCGTTTTTTTGGAAGTCACATTACATAGTCTGCCTCTTCTCAGCACAGTGAGCTCTGGAAAATATATATATATATATATATATATATATATATATATATATATATATATATATATATATCTGTATCTGTAACTTAGAGAAGTGACTGGCATATGAAAAGTTAGAGTAAGTATTAGTTATATTTTTATGGGTATTCACATCATCTTTTACATGTACATCTTATATAGGAATTTATTTGATTTGCTAATTTGTCCTTTATATACCTTTTGAATGTATATAAATTGTATGGAAAAAACAGCTAGTTAAATAAATGGCGATTTAGTTGTTGTTGTTATTGTTTTTTCCTACCATTAAAGCCCTTCCTGATTAGTAAGAAAATTTTACATCCATCTTCTTTAGCTTAAGAGCCTTTAGTGTAACCATGATTTATGATCTACAATGGAATAGTAGCCAATATCTGAAAACATCTGTACTTGAGCCATCTGTTTATGTCTAAATACCAGATGCTATATATGTTGAAAATTTATATTTACTGAAATTGCCTTAATACATGTACTTAGCCCACTAACAACACTGCAGCTAACAAAAAACACGGGCTAGAAATGTTCTTGAGTCATGGATGGATTAAAGGCATTTCATCATATCTCTTAGGACATTGAGCTTTATGCTCTGGTAGGTAATAGAGGAAATATAACAGAAGTTTATCTAAGCACTTAAAAGATTTGTGGCTGGTGAAAATAATTGGGTTCTGTGATTAGGTAAATGTTTCCTCAACAGAGAACAAAAAGGGAAGACTCTGTATTACTAGTAGCCACAGAACTATAGAGAACCCAAATAAATATTCTCAATATGTCTATGGGCATTCTGGGGTGGGGGAGAAGATGCTGTATGAGACACATTAAAAATTCAAAAATTATTTGCCATGGAAATTACAATGAATATTTCTATAGGAAATAAAAACAACTAACCGCCCCTTCCCAATTTTCTCATACATGCTTGATCACAGAATTCATTTTCTTCCCTAGTTTCCCAGACAGCTGTCCTAAGCTACTGATTCCTGAGGTGTTGATCTCAGTGCATCTGCATCACACTGTCTAAACTTGAAATAAGTCTGCTTTGCTGTTAAATTTCAAAAGCTTCCACACAGATGATGAAACTGGAGGAAGGAAAACTGTGGAAGAAAAACAAATTGGATAATGTCTTCTGGGCTGACATTGTACACAAGGAAGTTAACTAACCTCTGCACAAAGGACTTTGATTTTGAAAGTTTCTCAGGAGAACTATATGTCAAAATAGATTATTTCATGCACCTGTCATTGTTGCTTAAAACTCGAGATTTATTTCTTTCACCCAGAGAGCTCGGTCCAATGAAACTATAAACTCCCTTAGAAAGGAACTGATTAACAAATATAACACCTTAAGATGTCTCTTGAAAAGCCTGGTGTTCTTCATTATAAGAAAGCAAATTTATGCTCAGCAGAGTGATATATGGAAAAATACTATACATAACCACACAGATATAACAATATATATAACTATGTGTGTGTATATATATATTATATATATGTATGCATATATATAATATATATACATATATACACACATATATACATATATCTATAAAACACAAATGTGTATATTTGTTGTTCTTATTATATGTTGGAGGCAGGCAAAAATTCACTTGTTCCAGGTTCATCTACTGGATTTCAAGTAAATATAAAGTTACTCTGTATTATCTGAAGTGCAGCTTAACCTCTGCAAGGCTCTGGTATAATAATCTCCAAACTATGGCCCAACAAGTTGGCTGAACAACTCTTCATTCAACTTATTCAGTGTGCATACATGTACGCATGTTATTACGAGCATGTATACACTCACATTTTTCTAAATACTCCAGGCTCAAGGATTGTGGTTGAATAGAATGAAAAACTGAAACAAAATACCCTGAAGTGCTTTAGAGATATTCCATTTTAAAATAGAAATAGCAAGAAACAAACTTGAGAATAATTTTATTCAAGCCCTATGGGCTAAAAATAAGAAAGGATAATAAATAAACCTTCCAACTTCTATACTTTGAACACTGCATTCACAGAAGCCAGAGAAAACTACTATTCTATGCATTTTCTTCAACTCTAGCGCATTTTTTGACATCTTATCTCCTGCCAAGATGTTTCACTTCCAGTTGGATAGAGAACAAAATAGCATATGACCAGGAAAATTATTTTTTTAGCCTTTCTTCTGTTGTGCAGCTGAGAAATAAAAAGTGCAAATATTTGACTTTGTATCTCCAGAAAAGACTTTTTCCTAAGTTGAAAAACGTATGAATAAAATTAAATACAAATTGTTTCTAAATTGCCAGAATTTACCTTTCTACTTATTAAAATAAATACAACTGATAACAAGAACGCTCATTTCTGCTTTTTGTAGCTTTCTTTTAGGACGATAAAAATTCAAAACCCTCCACTTCTTGATGGTCTCACAGTGAATTTCCTTTCATTCATTAATAAGTAAAGTGGGACTCTTAGCAATAATTCTCTTTTAGCTCTTTGTACTGTCACTAGGATGGCAGCTGAACACAACATTTGTTTTCATGGAAATGATGTCTCCCATGCAATAAACTGACTTAAACCCTGCTTTCCCGCTGTATTAATGTGTTTGTGTTTGTACAAAATCTCCATTAATGTGGCTGCTTTGAATATTTCAAGCGTCAGACTTTAGACACTTACAAATTGACCAAGAATAAAAACATCCCACTATGTAGCGTAGAACACAGAAAAGACTAGAGAAATCTGATTTTTAAATATTCAGCATCAGATACATGGTGCTGGTATTTATATATCAAAGCAGCACAACGCTGAGATATTCCAGGGGAAATGACAGCGCCAGGGTGAGAAACATCTTATTCATATCAGAGAAGGAATATGCTACTCCCGATGTCAAAAGCTATTTGGAACTGTCATCAACTATCAAGTAGCTAGCAAACTTACCTCAAATATTTAGTTAAGAAATGCCAGATCATCTTTGAAGACTTTTATAAGATTTAAATATATCTTTTGTAAAGAAATCAATTCCTTTGGAGGGCACAAAATACTGGCTCAACTGTCCAGGCACAAGTAGAAGAAACACACACTCAAGGAGGAGTCCATTACACAGACAAGGGCACTTTCATCAGGACTCATTTTTTGTCCTTATCTAACTCAGGAAATCTATCAGAGTATCTTAACATTTTAATCAGAGTTTTTTTTTTCCCAATATAATGGAACAAATCTTTAAAGATACTCAACTTCAACCAGTCACAAAATTGTAGTAGAACGTGAATAATGGAGATTTTGTGCTCTAAGAGCATCTGGCCAGATTAGGGAAAGAAGTCTGATGCAGCAAGCAGTAGAAAAAGCTGACCCATTTGGAAAATCCCAGTGTGTTGCCGAGCCTTCCTGGTGACAGGGAGCAAAGGAGCTTTTTCTGTTTTTCTTGAGTGCCCAGCGAGATAAAGTCATTGGTGAAAAAGAGAGAGAGAAGAGGTACTCAGATACTAGACCCTGGGTAAGTGTGCCAAGAAAACAGTTAAAACATGCATACACACACACACACACACACGAATCATAGTATCAACACCATGACTATAACCCTCTTTAGTCAACATTTCCATTTTTACACTTTGAGAATATTTTGGGGAGGCCACGCTTGTTCTACTGCCCTTATAGTCC